>NC_139251.1:63321946-63888505 GCF_977018435.1 Lepisma saccharinum | reverse complement strand
AGAGTTGCAACATTATGGTCCAAAGTAATGGAAAAAATTGTAACGAACCTGAAACTTTAAGGTTTTATATTTGTAAGAAGTTAAGATTTACAAAATATTTGTTACTTCAAATAATGTGCAAGTTGTCACAGACAACTATGGTTAGATTGATACAGTTGTGTTTGGAACTTGCGTATATGTCTATAAATACGTCATAATCTGTTCGTGTTGACGTCACTTTCAGCAGAGGAATTGAACCCACCTGAATGTTTTTCACCTGACGACCCTCAGTTAGAAAACAGGTGAAGGTGAGAAATCAACAGAAACGTGGTAACGGTTAATGGAATGCCCGAATAGTGTAATTGGTAATTATTTTCGTTTCATTCTGGTTATACTCGAAAATAATAATTAAGTACATAAACTTACGTGTATGTGTTTGTCTTGTCCAACATTAATTCTATATGCAAGTGTGTTTAGTGATTGTGATGTGATTTAATATGCTATAGAATTGTTCCTCTTCAGGCAGAACGTGATTATAAAACTGCGTTTAAGTTTGAATACTGTGTTGTGTTTCTTTTCTACCCAGCAAGCCCAGATGATTTGCAAAGATTCTCATGTTCCCGACTGAAGGAGTAGCGGACTAACTTTCTGACAACTGGTGTACAACCGGGGGACGTTGTAAAGTTCAACTCACCGATAGACCCGACAATCAGCAACACAAACGCTTACAGACAAAGGTTGTCACACGGCTTTCAGGTTGGTGCTTATTCCTAACTTAAGTTCTCAGAAGTATTCAAGTAATACTGTGTTCCGCAAATCAATATACAGGGTGATTCAGAATTCCTATTACACACTTCCAGGGGTTGTAGAGGGGACTTAGTAGATCAAGTTTTGATAAGTCCGGAAACGTACAGTTTTGGTACTACACAGATGACAAGATCACATAATTTCACATCTCCCGCTTTACCTGCGTCACTAGAAGAGCTGCTCGATGTGGCGACCCTGAAGTTCGTTGCAAACAGTGTACCTCCGAAGAATGTTTGCATACGCACGCTCCAAAATACCTGGTGTGTGCTGAATCGTGTCTGTTGCAGCCAGAACTCGTGCAACCAGGTCTTCCTCCGACACTAAGAAGTCTCATAAACAAAACTCTTAATGTGGCCTCATACGAAGAAGTCAAGAGGAGTTAGATTCGGCGATCGTGGTGGCCAAGGAGTTGGTCCACCGCGACCTATCCACCTGTAGCAGCTCTCGTAGTGACGCAGGCAAAGCGGGAGATGTGAAATTATGTGATCTTGTCATCTGTGTAGTACCAAAACGGTACGTTTCCGGACTTATCAAAACTTGATCTACTAAGTCCCCTCTACAACCCCTAGAAGTGAATCACCCTGTATATTGTTGTAAATTAAATTATACGCATTAGCGAAGATTATCATTAACATAAAGAACATGTCTAAATGTGGGTTAACAAAGAAACGAGACATTTTCTCAACACGACTAAGGTTCGAATAAAGTCAGGACAGGGATTAAAAAGAATGGGCCTCACAACAATGGTTATAAAACTAAACTTGCTCAGTCTTGCAGACTTCTGGAGCCTGCCTCCCTAACCGCAATAAGCCCGTACAGTGGCGGCGATTGGGTTCCAAAACTGGGGGAACAATGTGCCAAAACTGGGGGAGCGGCAAAGACAGTGTATTTCCTTTTGTAGATAAGGTTTAGCATAGTGCGGAGGCAAACGTGGTGAAAACTGGGGGCCAACTGCCCCCTCGCAGCCCCTAATCGCCGCCACTGAGCCCGTAAATCGAAATTCTTGCAAAATCTGAAAAATCGCCAATGTGATTTTCGTAGATTGGTAGGTCTAGGTACGAGCCTGCCTAGGAGTAGTCACCGACTTCGTAGCAAGAGTGTCTCCCAAATGATAAAGCCAGTGAAATTCCGACGAAAGCGTCGTTCTTCCTTTCCTCGTTCCCTGGTAACCAGGGCCCAGATTTTCCCACCAGATGATCTCGTCCCATCCTCAACCTCCTTCCAGAACCCCGGATGAGGCAACGCGGCCTCTGGCGTCTGCTTCCAGGAGAAAAATAACTCATTAGAGAGACGAGAAGAACACACACTAAAAATATTATTGCTGGAGTTAATTCGATTGACGTAATCGCCTGCAAGACACTGCTGACACACAACAATATCATCATTGTTGATGACGCAAGCGGTTGTTGTTGGAGAGGACTGCTCATCCTTAGAGAGCCAAATCATCTTATCACTCCCAAGAGTGGTGTGTCCGATAATGCTCAGAGACAGAGTTAGGGGGGACTGAAGTGGCATAACCCGGACACGTATCTAAAAATATATTTCTGGAGGTATCCCTTTCACCAGTGGCGTATATTGAGCCCCAAGATCTGAGTTATCTCACTATGCCACGTGGTTCTAGGCTATGAATAGAAATAAGGTTGCCAACTCGTAGGAAAACAAAAAAGGTTGCCAACTCGTAGGAAAACAAAAAAGGTTGCCAACTCGTAGGAAAACAAAAAAGGTTGCCAACTCGTAGAAAAACAAAAAAGGTTGCCAACTCGTAGGAAAAAAAAAGTTTGCCAACTCGTAGGAAAAAAAAAGTTTGCCAACTCGTAGGAAAAAAAAAGTTTGTCAACTCGTAGGAAAAAAAAAGTTTGCCAACTCGTAGGAAAAAAAAAGTTTGCCAACTCGTAGGAAAAAAAAAGTTTGCCAACTCGTAGGAAAAAAAAAAGTTTGCCAACTCGTAGGAAAAAAAAAAGTTTGCCAACTCGTAGGAAAAAAAAGGTTGCCAACTCGTAGGAAAAAAAAGGTTGCCAACTCGTAGGAAAAAAAAGGTTGCCAACTCGTAGGAAAAAAAGGTTGCCAACTCGTACAAAAAAAGGTTGCCAACTCGTACAAAAAAAGGTTGCCAACTCACAAAAAAAGTTTGCCAACTCGTAGGAAAAAAAGGTTGCCAACTCGTAGGAAAAAAAGGTTGCCAACTCGTAGGAAAAAAAGGATGCCAACTCGTAGGAAAAAAAGGATGCCAACTCGTAGGAAAAAAAGGATGCCAACTCGTAGGAAAAAAAGGATGCCAACTCGTAGGCAATCAGGTTGCCAACTTATAGGAAATCAGGTAACCAACTTCAGAATCACCATCATCATCTCACTGATATGGATAATTTTATTTACAATTTCTGATCGATTTTCTCTTGTATTTTATTCTCTAGACTTCAGGCTTCGCAGATAGCCTTGCTAGCCTAGAATATACGCTCGTGCCTTGCACGCTAATCCAATACCAACATTTGATTTGAGTTACTTTATGCCGAGATAGCCTTATCGTAACTGGACCTACAGTTTAAATAAGCACAATGTGCCTCCACCCGAGACCACCCGATTACAAGGCCACAACGTAACCACTATGCCATCGCTAACCAAGTTTTCACATAAAAATATCAATTATTAATACTAAAGGGTATATTATTCGAAATTATCATTTTATTAATAATTTATTTTTACATGAAAAAGTACAGAGATGACTAAATTATAGATGTAACGGAATACATGCTTCACTATCTTGCTTATCAGGTGTCCCGGGTTCGATACCCGGGGGAGGCACGTAGTATTTCGGATACCACTTATTTGTGTAAACAATATGTATACAAAGTGATTCCACAAAGTAAAATAATATCAAAGTGAAAAAAAACTGTAGGATTTTCAATATCCCACTGGTGAAAAAAGTCCCTCATTACAGTAAAACCTCGTTAATCCACACTAATGGGGGGGATACGTTTAACGAAAGTCCGGATTAACTAAAATAACCTAAAAGAACAGTAGAAAGTGCATTAATACTCCGTTTATAGCAGCAAAACACGTTTATTATGGAGTATTTAAAGTGCATAGGCCTAAATACACTATAGGCTACAGTACAAAGTCTGCGGGAAACAGAATTTCATCAGTGGTTAACTGCCTTTTCTTTGGGAAGTTCTCTTGTTGACTTCTAGTCACATTTAAAACCTTGCAATTTTTTTGCCTTTTGCCTGTCCGGATTAAGCGAAGTCCGGCTTATCGGGGTCCGAATTAACGAGGTTCTACTGTATTATTTTAATTTATTTTCGTAATTTAGCGTCGCTTTTCTATCAATTTAGACTAATCGCAACGATATGTACGTGTGATGATATGATTAAGTTGATGAAGGGACACTCACAACACCCACATTAAATGAATAAATGCCCAGGCCGGAATTCGAACCCGCGACCTATAGCATCGTAGCGTGCTGTGATGGCCACTCCGCCATGGATGTCTGCCTTGACTATAACTATCTTGTAATTTCATTTATATTCACCCAGTTTGGTTGCAATGGTAAATCAAATTTTGAGGATTGATTGATTCATTTAGTTTATTTTACTTCTGACACTTCTGGCTAATTGCGAAGATGAAGATGAGTAATGATATGATGGAATTCATGAAAGGACACCGACAAAGAACACCCATGCCGGGATTCGAACCCGGGACCTCTGGTGTAGAAGCGCGCTGTAGTAACCACTCCGCCACCGAGGCTGTTCGGATAAATTACGAAAACAATTATATGAACAAACACCTTTCATCGAATAGAACATGGTTTGTCTGAACTTTTTTCCTGCATCTTCAACAGATAAGGAAATATAGGAGAGAAACGAAAAATTGGGCGCCATTTGCCAATATGGCGGCGATTTGGATCATCTAAAAAATTCAGCTTTGTTTTGTAAGACTTGCAGTTACTAATTTCAAAACTTAACTCGGGTGATCGAAAAAGTAACTGTTGCCTTGTGTATTGTAAAATAAATATCATTTGCTGATTAGAAAAGGCAGTATTGTCATATTTCTTGAACGTGTGACCCGACATTGTCTTTTGATATGCTCATGCCAAAAACAACTGTTGCATGAAGTATTGAGATTCAATACCAGGCGGAAGGAAGTACCACACGGGAAGGCCGAGGAACAAAAGCGTATCGGGGGGAAGGGGAAGGCGGTCGCATTCCACTGCGTCAACGTTTCAGGGTCTACCGAAGTCCGCCACACCCAGCCACCGCAATGTTCCAATAGCCCAAGCAACCTTTGGCGCACCTTGGACTGCTAAGTGTAACACCCACCGAGTGCTCAACTGATCTGTATTCACGAGGACGACTGCTTCTGCAGGAATGTACACTGGTATCTGGGAATCAGTGATGCAGACGCAGGGGTACAATATACACAACTTTTGGGGGAGGAAGTACTTTACCCTCATATAATTTGGCGGATGTAAAATGCTGCAGTTGAAAGAATATCGTTTCAGAAGTATGTCTTGAAGCTGTCCTGGCGAATGATGAATAAATTCTCTCTGGCCATCGACCAAGTGAGTTCTGGAAAGGTTTGCAAACATTTGAGCTAACGTCACTCTCGTCTTCCGCGTACCTACCCTGGAGATAAGGAGAGTGACGTTAGTTCTCGGAAACATTTCCAGAACTCACTTGGTCGATAGCCAGAGAGAATTTATTCATCGATCACGTTTCAGTAGATAAATTGATTTGGTTTATTTTACGTCGCTTTCCTGCCACTTTTGGCTAATCGCGAAGATAGGGGTGAGTGATGATATGATGAACGGACACTCACCAAGAACACTCATAGCTAGGGACGTGAAGTTTTCGTATTAACGATAAGACCGAAAAGTTGAGGAAAGGAAAATTAAAGTGTTTAAAATGTTTTTGGTGTTTCGGAATCGCGAAAAACGCCGCGAATTATGCAATATAAACGAGAACTACCTGAAGCGCTATTAGATCTGTCATTTCTAGCCTAGCTGGTGAAAGTTCGATTCAAAAGAGATTGTCACGCTTCATTCATTGCAGTTTGGGCAGACATGACCGACAGTGTTTAACCTCGTCCTGAAATAGAATTCGCTGGCGGAATCTTCCCAACAGGGAAGTTTCATAGGAACGGGAACATTTTCAGGGAAAATCACCTGTTTTGTTTCGGGGGAGGGGAGGCCGTGTATGTGTGTGTGTACACAAAACGGTATTTTGAAGTCGCAGAGGGATTTTTTTCGCATTGTTAGGGAAATATGATGTGTCTGTGTTCAAAGACTTGGGTGTTATCATTCAATAAACATTTCATATTTAGTGGTTGATGTGATTAAATAGTTTTTCAAGTGGAAGAAATTTGGTCCTTTCTTACAAAGGTAAGCCATATTTTTTTTTGCATTAAAACTAAAATTTGTCCCAATTTTCCAGAACTAAAAAAATGTGAAAATCTTAAAACTTGAAGGAACAGTAAAAATACATGTAAAAATAAACCAATTCTAAATTAATGACACCGAATTTTGCCATAAACCGCGAAAAATGACACCGAATTGCAGTAAAAAATAACATCGAAATATAGGGTAAAAAAAAAAACTAAAACTTCACGTCCCTAGTAATAGCTAAATACAAAATACCTCCCTATCTAAGAGAATACAAATCACCGTACTATTGTATTATATTGTGGTACTAGCTACCACACGTTGTCCTGTGTTTTTGGGAAACTTTATAGGAAAGTAAAAACTCTTTAAAATGAGTCCAAAATGACGGAATGAATCTTAAGAGCTTATCTGTCCCTCAATTCAGTTGCAACAGGACATCCCATTTGGTGAATGCAAAATTGGCGTTGTTTAACACCATCTTTGGTGTGTATTTACAACATTTGCTTTAACACTACATTAGATGTTGCGGTACACCGATTACGGTGTTACACCATCTTTGGTGCCAACTCAGATGCATATTGTTTTAGAGTGTACATGTTGGTTAATCCTGTTTAAAATATCTTGAAAATACCACAAAATTTGTAAAAAAAAAATCCAAATTTATATCGTTTTTTCTTTGTTTTTGTTTTTTTACTAGTGCAATTTATATTCTGCCGTCGAACAACTTCAGTAACACAAAAGATCAGCAGTGAATTTTTATATTTAAATATATAAGTATTCATACACCACAAAATACAGTATTAATATTTATTAAAGGCCCAGGTACCTAACGTCTGTGGTTTACAAACGATTCCGGAATACACAGATTAGTCAGCTTCCTGTGTGAATTTGTTGAGGTACTAGACCAAACTTAGTGGTTACTTCACTGAGTACTTACGTCTTCGATGTAACTTCTTAGGTATTCAATTCACTTGGCGATAAACACGCTGAAAAACACTAACGGTGAACACTTAAGGGGAGTTGGGGGAAAACACAAATCTTGCTGACACCGAGTTCGACGTCTTCAATCTTCTAATCCTCCTGTCGTTGGTTCATAATAAACATGTAGCCTCTCTTCTTTAGTAACCTTTTCTCAGGTTCTGGTAGAGATACTGCACAGGCCGATAGTTCACTCACAGTTTATTCTTTAGACACTATCTCTCTTTCCGGCTGAGATCATGCCAGTTAGTTCAATTACAGTTCGTTCTTTAGACACTATATCTCTTTCCGGCTGAGATCATGGCCATTAGTTCACTCACAGCTTGTTCTTTGCCCGCGAAACCAATAACCAACGTGATATGGGTCCTAACCGTATCAATGCTTTACGCGGACTCTCTTCTCTGCAACGCACATCAATCGTCCCCCAGAAAAGACGTTAACGTCTCTTGCCGCCCTTTTTTCCCCTGCGAGGGCGGGTCAACTTTTATAAGGGGTGCGTCAAGATCGGTTACAAATTTATAATTATTATTTTTAATGGCACTACTATGGAATTTTTATTTTAAAGATTGAAGCCAGTATGGCCAGTTTTAAAAATGCAATAGCCCGTGTTCTATATAAGTACATAAGAAGCTTGAACTTTGTACTTTCAGAACCAAAATCGTTCCCGTTCCAAGGAGGGACTGGAGGCTTGGCAGTATCTCAACTAGTCTCGTTGCAAATTGCTGGCTGTCTCGTTCTCGAGTTCTAAAAAGCCTTTCTCGGTATGCCGTCTCGAGTTGAGGATTTCGAGACGAGACCGAGATATCCGAATCCACAGCCACACCATTGGGGAGTACCGGGTTCGACAGCCAATGGTGTGAAAGGGTTGGTGGAGCGACCTTCAATGCGAGACGACCGCAGACAAAGCAAGGATATGGCAAGGTCAGCAACCACGGCAGGAACCAGAAGAAAAAAACGAAGTGCGACAAAAAGGAAGAAAAACGACATCAGAGAAAGAGCATTTGTCACTCCATTAGAATCTCTTGTCTCCACCACTTTATTTCTTCTCCAGGATGCTTAGCTGGAATTGATGTCGCAGCTACCGTGCTCTGATTTGTCCAGCGGATTCGAGAGAAGTGGAACGTTTTCGTAATCTCGGGAAGAAAGAGTTGTTAATGCATTTCTAAATTTCGTGGCAGCTACTTTTTTTTTCAGCATTCAAATTATCACCCTTTTTTCGGGAAAGGAGATGTTTTCTGACAAATCCTCAAGGGAACAACTTTCCGCCCAGCTTTAGAACGAAATGAACATGCAAAGAGAAAATAAGTTTGTTTGGAATAACCAGTGCTCGCGCTGAAGGGAGGGGGGGGGGTATTCCCCCAGATGGTAAAATTTTAGGAAAGCATCTCTTCCTCATCCTGTTAGACCATAGGATAAACCCCAGTTAACACCTTCCAAACATATATTTATTACATCAAAAACGCCAAATTTAGTAGAGCCTACCAATTTTTTTATTGTCGTGCCTAAAAGTTTAACCCAACATGTTTTGATAAATCCAACAAATCAGTGTTGTTTTGTTTTGATTGAATTGCTTTATTTTACTTCGCTTTTTGCGCCACTTTTGACTAATTTGCGAAGATGGGGATGAGTGATGATATGATTAATAGACACTCAACAAACATCCATGCCCAGGCCAAGATTCGAACCCGGGATCCCTGGCGTCGTAGCGCGATCTACTAACCAGTTTTGTTTTGTGTACCTTCAAAATATCATCACTGGATTCCTCCCATGTGTTTTGGTAAATTACAGTTACTTTGTACGCGGGTTTGAAAAAAATGTTACATTGTTACCGTAAAATTTAAAATATTCGACTGGTAAAATTTAGCAGTCTGCCTGTTAATTGACAAGAACGGTACAAAATCATTTTTGTTTAAATTTCAATGTTTCTTCATGCATTAAGATAGATAATAATTATACATTGCAGTTGCGAGCATCATAAACGTATTTATGACACCAAATTATTAGAAGTATAATAATTCGGTTAACTATGAAATAGCCATAAAAGTCATGCTCTTTTTTTTTATAGGTAGAATGGTAGCGTCATTTCTGAAGTGAACTTTGTACAGTGCACTTAATGACACCCACGTGCAATTAATATACATGGAGGCTTCATTAGGCAATGATAGCAATTATTAATTTATACGTATGTGGTTCATTGCAAGCAAAAACGACTGTCAGCTGTCTTCAAAAGAAGTCGAAGAACATGGTGGACGCTGAATTTGCCCGTTCATCTTCATCTTCACCATGAAGGTCGTTCGTCAGATATCAAAATCATCCATCAACTAGCCACTGAAAAGTAGTCCGAGGTTGGGGAGAAAAGGGTTCCAGCCCCTTCCATTGGTTATCGTGCCTCAATCACATCCACGCATCAAGGGGTTTAAGACATTAGCTTCTTACAGATGAAGACAACTGCATTTGTACCCAGTCTGGTCATTTCTTCCCTGTCTAGCGAAAGGCACAGGAACGCTTTTCACGTATGATTAGGCGATGCTATCAGAAGAATGGTACGGTCGTCTTATCACCCAAATAGACTGGGGAAGCTTCATGTCGGTTACGACAGACGACATCAATGTCCAGCGGTTTTGAGTATCGAACAAAAGTATTGTAACTGTGAAAATAAAATGTCAAGCCAATGGTCCCACACTCACTCTGGGAATTTTCAAATAATGAATTCAGCGAATGTGGGACCAGTTGCCCTATGAGTAAGTTACTAAAAAAAAAAAAAAAAAAAAAGGAACACCTTGCCGTTACTTTGTTTCTGAAAGCAACGATTTGCCGTTACTTTGTGTCTGAAAGCAACGATTTGCCGTTACTTTGTGTCTGAAAGCAACGATTTGCCGTTACTTTGTGTCTGAAAGCAACGATTTGCCGTTACTTTGTTTCTTAAAGCAACGACTTGCAGTTACTTTGTTTCTTAAAGCAACGATTTGCCGTTACTTTGTTTCAACGATTTGCCGTTACTTTGTTTCAACGATTTGCCGTTACTTTGTTTCAACGATTTGCAGTTACTTTGTTTCTGAAAGTAACGATTTGCCATAAGAATATTGAACTGTTTACACAACTTAAAGGAAATCTGTAAATGATGGAAAAGATTGCATTGATCTTGACCAGGATAGGGACAGATGGAAGGCTTGTGTTGCTGCAGCTACGAACCTTCGGGTTTAAGAAGGTTAAGAGAGTTAGTTACCAGTGTAACATTAAATGCCCAAGTTTATAACGAAACTAAGTATGTTTCATCCTGGAAAATAAATCTTTCAGCTCTGATTCATTAAGGCAACACCAAGTGCCTAGTAAAGTGTTATTTACATTAAGTTACCCTTCAAATTTGATCGTCATTACTTTGCAATCAAGGGGTCACGGGTTCGATACCCTGTGAAGACACATTGCACTGTGGTTCGAATCCCACTATAAACTGTAGGTTCAGTCCCGATTAGCCTGTGTGTGCATAAAATGGACTTAAAACAGCAACTGAGCAGCAATTTGGGCCGACCACCGTGGCAGAGTGGTTAGCAAAGCGCGCTAGGAGTCCCGGGTTCGAATCCCGCTCTGAGCACGAGTGTTCTTTGGGTGTGTGCCTTCATCGCTTCCATCATATCATATCCTCATCATCATCTTAGCGATTACCTAAAAGTGACAGAAAGCGACCCAAAATTTAAAAAAATATTACAATGGAGATTGCACGGGGAACTTTACCATTTACCTTAATCATACTATGCAGTGGCGTGCTCAGAATTTTTGAAAGCGGAGGGTTACGTGTACTTTCTTAGTAGTCAGTCCTCATTTGGTCATCTTTCCCTGCCTTTGAAGTTCTTTTTTTTTTTTTTAAGAAATACTGGGACCAAGAACCCCCCCCCCTTCGGCACGCCACTGGTATTATATAACATCAGAACAGTATAATTAAGCTCGGCCTATCGGGTTTCATTATACATAAGTAAATAAAATATAGTATTTCAAATCTTTCTTGGCTGGAAGCACCGCACTCGGAAAGTAATCCCTGCTTTGGGAACCAAGACAGAGCCAGCGTGAGAAAGAGCATTGTTCCTCATTTACATAACCCTCATTAACCACATATTAGTTAATGTTCCCCCGTGACATTTCGACGAGGAAGGAGGCGGCGGTGTCTGTGAAGCACGACTCCAGCTGGGAAGAGACTTTCACCGCCGCCCGCCATAATGACATCCGCCGGCAATAACTTTCATCGAAAATATTGCCGCGGTTTTATTATAATTGAGAGAGAATCCTCAGTTTCCTCCTGGCACGGTAATTGTCCAAGAACCTCCACAAGTAATACTTCTGCTTTTCTCTCCTTCGGTAATAAGCGGAGGAATATGTACCTAACCTTTCCTTCGAGGAGGAAATGCCGTGAATGTGAAAGTATTCGTGCGAGTGCACAGATAGGCTCGTCAATGCACACACACACTTCTTTCTCTATTGCTTTACTTCTTGTCGTGTACCACAGACCAACAGATACCAAACCGTAAACATGTGCCTTTTAACATGGGTCAACTTGAAGGCAAAAATTTCGAAGTCTGGGGGATACTATAGGACGCCGAATTAGAAAATTGAATAAAAATAGTAATATTTCACATAATTATATGTAAGCAGTAACATCTCCCATTTACGTATGAAAGACAATGTCAGGCATATGTCCACCCCTACTGAGTCTGCATACATTTATACGCTCCACAAAATTATTGATAACCCTCTGCAGATGTCTGTCCCTATGCCTCCAATCACCCGTATGATTTCCGCCTTCAGTTCCAAAAGGGTTCGTGGTTTGTTGGCGTACGCCTGTGATTTCACAAACCCCCATAAGAAGAAATCACACGGTGTAAGATCACATGACATTGCTGGCCATTCCTGGTCACCACTTTGGTAAAATGTCTTCACAATGAGAACACGTTGCTCAATCGTAAACTGTTCCACAACAAACGAGTCAAAACAATTGAAGCTACATCATGCCGCCAACAGATACCAACATTGGTAAGATCAGGTCTGCCAACCTCGAAACAAAACAATAGCACTCGATTCAAATTCGGCGTTCTATACGGAACACCCTTTATCATGGCGCCGAGCACCTTCATATTTCTACTTGTAACAACTATTTTCAAGATTCTGAGTCATTGCACCACACAAGATTGTAATTTTTGAAGATAATTCTACATGTTGCATTCCACAAGTGAGTACAAATAATTTATTCACAAAAGTGAAAACTTAATACACTCTAATGTGCATCTCCGCCATATTTCTACCCCCAGGGCTATGCACGAGCGAAGATGCGCTGCTTCAAACAAAAGCGTATCGTTTCCAGTCTGTTGCTTTCATGAATCCATAAGTTTAATTTTTTTGTTCATAGATGGCAGCACAAGATCAGTTTTATCTATTGGTTACGCGAATCATATAATACTAAAAGTTTATTACCATCAAAGAACCTTTAATACATACGAATTGGGCGCAATAGAACATATAAAAATATAATGTGTAGTTAATATATTAATAAAGAAGTTGCAGTTTAAATTCAACTTTTCAAAATGAACATTTTCTCTACGAAAACATAATGAATATTTTGAGGTTTTAAGGTAAGGAACACAGTAAGCCATTCTAAAGCTCAACACTATCTGTTACCCTAGATGTTCTCAATCCCCTATATACACACACACACACACAGAAAAAAGAAACGAGTCCATGTTTTACTTGATAATAAACTAGATGACAATTTATGAATTGAAAAGCAACAAGCAGAATGTCTACTTTTACTGTATTCCATCTGCTTACTTGAATTTGTAAAATGATTCAAATTAATTATCATCATCAGTGCTGTCTAGTTCCCTATCCAGTAATGGCGCTGATCAACCCCCCCCCCCCACCTTCCCCGGTTTTACAGTAAGTTTGTCAACTTGCTGTATATCCGGCTGCGTGCCTCGTGACACGAAAATTCCCGATGTCAGTCGAACAGAATTCAACTGATCGCTGATTCTTTGTTTCCCAGCCGCCAGTTGGATTGAATTGAATTGTTGTCACTGTATGCACAGATAGGTTAATCAGAACTGGACCTACAGTTTCAAGTGAGATCCGAACCACTATGTACCTGGAACCCGGGACCCCTTGATTACCAAGGCGACGACGCTACCGCTACGCCGTCGGGGAGGCTCATCAGTTAGAACTGCGCGGGGGTATAGACGCAACACTTGGTTTCGGCGTGTAAGAAATGCATTTATTTCCACCTCTACCAACGTCCATACATCGTCAGGCAAGACTTGACTCTGAAGACTCGAAGTTCGCTTTCTTAGCACCTGTTGAAGTCTCTTCTCCACTCTTCCGTTTCTTTCTGCTGCTTCTTTTTTGTCTAACTGGACGGTGCACTGTCACCAACGAACCCACTTCGGGATCCTCCCTGAAGGCGCTTCGCCCACGTTGGCATCGCTCCAAAGTATGCCGCGGTGTTCGAGAGTGTTGGAAAGTAAGCCTAGAAATCAACCCACTTCTTCCAATCGTCATGGAACGATGGCTACAGAAAAACTAACCCTCTTTTCCCCTCTGTCCATTTGGCTATGATTTATAAGGAAGAAACAATCGTGAGTTGTGTGTCCCGACATTGGTTCAATGGTGCCTTTTTTTGCTTCATTCGCTCACGGCAAGCCTCAAGATCATATATTGGATGAGCATACACGGTTCTCTTCCAGTGCTGATCACAAAACCTGAAAAAGATCTTTCATGTCGGAGTTACTTTCGCTTAATCCTTAATCGCTGGTTCGATTCTCGATGCGAGAGCACAATACAGTGATTCTAATCCCACTTTAAACTGTAGGCCCAATCTCGATTGCGTCGAATTCAATGTCAGTTTCATTTGATTGTGATGTATGTTGGATGGATATACTCGCAAACTTTAAGATCTGACAATTCTAGAATGTGTTTTTAAAATTATAATACGTAGTTCTACTCTTCAGACTGTGAAAATGCCAGAATTTGATTAGCGCCCAGGGAGCATGTTCCGGTTACTCAGTAACCGAAGCTCCAACTTGCTATTTTCACTAAAAAATATGCTACTGAGTTGCCAAACTTAGCAGCCACCACAATTAGGGATAAAGTCCCACACATTCTCGATCTCGGCCATTTTGAAGATGAAGTGATCAGCACCACGCTCCGGCCACCTTTACCCCACGGAGGTCCCGAGGTACCCACTGATTTGAGGCTGTGCGAGCCCCGAGCCGCTTTATGCGAGGACAAGGCCGGAAAATTCAATCAGCCTCCCTACCGACTAGACATTATCGAGCGTTGACAGCAAATTGTGTAATAAGACACCAGAGATGATACTGAGAAATGCAATTCACCACTAACACCAAAAGGAGTGTCCTGTTACATCAAAGTAGCACCACGCTTGGCACAGCACCACCACAGTCGGCAGTGCACCAACGGGATTCCTTCGTAAGAAAGCGTGACGTAAATTATCAGAAGTGTTTTTTTATATATAACTGTAGTCTATTCGCGCGGCTTCGTTTGATGTCAAGACTCAAATCATGAGCACAGCTTTTTTTTCTAGGCATGGGAAAAAAAATCAATGTAGGTCTTTCTCGAATAGAGGACGAAAAAACTGATATTGGGAGTACCTGTTACAAGTAGACCGTCACGCTGGGGTCCTTCGCAAGCAAGAAAAGAGACTGCTCCGGTCGGGGAAGAAAGGAAAATGGAGAATTCGCAGAAGACGATCAGGGACGCATGCCACGCTGCATATCCAGGCCAAAGAGAAACATTATTAGCAGAATCTACTTGCAACTTTATCTCCAAGACAGTTATATTTCATAGTTGTCTTATTATTAAGCGTAGACGTTGCGAGGGGATTAAATAAGTCAGTTGAATGCTGACAACTTACTATAATTGGTTCATCTTATTGATTGATTGATTTCCTTTATTTTACTTCGTTTTTCTGCCACTTTTGGCTAATCGCGAAAATGAGGATGAGTGATGATATGGTGAAAGTGATGAAGGGACAGACAAGGAACACCCATGCCCAGTCCAGGATTCGAACCCGGAACACCTGGCGTCGTAGAGCGGTGTGCTAACCACTCCGCCACCGATCCTTACTGCAAAAACGTAAAATACTCATATACGTCCGGAAGGGGGTGAAGGGGCGGTTATGTTGACCTGAAGGTCAACTTAAAATTAAATATTTTAAACAAATATTTTGCTCTCATTCATAGTAACCCAGTCAACAAGGTAATCTTACCACAACGTTAGCCCCTAACATACCTAACGTTGTTACAACGTTGAATGTATGTTGATACAACGTTGTGTCAACGTTTAAGGGTCATTTTTTTCAACGTTGCTGCAACATATACTGAACATTATGTAGCAACGTTAGGTATGTCAGGGGTTAACGTTGCCACAACTTTTTTGCAACATTACCTTGCTGCCTGTGTAATTTATGAATATAACAATGCATATATAAAATATGGTTATTTCGAATGGTAAGCTATTAGCAATCTTGCCAAGCCATTTTTGTATATAATACATATGCGTAAAAGGAAAAACTCATGTTTGTAACGTCACAGTTTCTCTTTATATATTATAAAAACTGTTCCTGCTCCACCAAAATAGGCAATTCTTAGTCTGGAGATTGTGATGAATTGACCAATCTCTAACTACACCTGGTAATCAGTTTCTTTATGCAGTTTTTTTTTTTTTTTTGTCCTCGTTTTCCATTTAGAAGGGTACACCTTCTCTTTGGTAAGTGAATTGTTTCCATAAATGTTTTCCCTTGCAAGGCGATGGTCTAAGTGTTTTCAGTAATGAAGTAGTACATATTTACTTATTCTGAGGGTAGTTCACTTAGATCTTATTTATGCAGTAGTGGGAAAATTACTTCAGTTAGGAAAGTAATAATTTGCTATGGTGCGGCATGTGTTGGATATATCACGTGCCGTAGTTCCGGAGGATGATGGATATTATACAGCTGGTAGTCAGGATGCTGTGGATCTATCAGGAAGGTGTACATGGTTAAGAGATGCTGTAATGGTGTGCAGTGGTATGTGGGAAGGCAGTCGTGTAGAGCATCTTCGTACATTGTGCTAAGAAGTTGTGGATGGTGCGAGTTCATTCGACCAGTTATATATTTGTGACGGATGGCTTCGATGTGGGTTGTGATTTCGGGAAAGGTTATTCGCTCGTACAGTAGTCGTGTAGGACTTGGTAGGACTACTCTGAAGGCCAAACGAAGAGCATGTCTTTCCAGAACTTGTAGTTTGTGATAGAATGAGTCTGGGGCTGATATCCATGCAGTGTGGCCGTAAGTAATTGCTGGTCGAAGGAAAGCCTTGTAGGTATGTAGGACAACCTGGGAGTTGAGTCCCCAGGATGTTCCAATTAGCCGTTTGAGCAAGCTCAGACGATTTGTAGCTTTTTGGACGATGTTGAGCAATTGAGGTTTCCAGGTTAGCTTGGAGTCAAATATGACTCCCAGATATTTTGCAGTGGTGGCAGGCAGAATTGGAGTTCCCCGTATTTTGATGTTTAATAATGTTGGGTTCCTTTGGATCTTCGAGCGACAGCCTGTCTGCAGAAACACCAATGCTTGTGTTTTGAGAGCATTAATTGTGAGACGCCATGTGTCACACCATCTTTGGAAGGAGTTTATAGCTGGTTGGAGAGTTTTGTTTATAGCTTGGATGGTTGAACAACAGGCGAGAAATGCGGTGTCGTCAGCGAATTGGTAGATAGAAACTTGTGGGGGTTTTGGCATATCGGCAACGTATAGTATGTAGAGTAATGGTGATAAAGCAGCACCCTGTGGAACGCCAGAGTAAGGGAAAATGGGGTATGACATTGCTCCATTTACAGTGACATAGGCGACCCTATTTGTTAGGAAGCTGTGTACTAATCTGACATAGGAAAGCGGTAGGTGGAATTTATGGAGCTTGTAGATGAGCCCAGTATGCCATACTTTGTCAAATGCTTTCTCCAGGTCGAATAGTACTAGGCAGGATGGTTTGGATGTGTTGAAATGATTTGTGATGCGAGTCGTTAGTTTTAATAAATTATCAAGGACACTGTGTTGAGGTCTAAAGCCTGCTTGGTGCGACGGAAGTAAACTGTGTGCTTGTAAGTGCATGTGTATGCGTCGAACAATGATGCGTTCGAATATTTTGCTAAAGGTTGATGTGAGCTGAATAGGTCGATAGTTTGTTGGGTTGGTACTATCTTTGTTTGGTTTTGGGAACATTAGAACCTTTGAAATCTTCCAGTCTGTCGGGTAGTGTCCTGTGCGGAGGATAAAATTGTAGATAATGGCCAGAAAGGACAGCAATGCAAGCGGGGCCTGTTTAATCAATACGTATGTGATATTGTCCAATCCGGGAGCAGTGTTTCTCTTCCTACGCACAGTATTGATAATATCGTCTGTTGTGATAGGAACAGTTAGAGCATTTGTAGGATCAATAGTGTGCGTATTACTGGGTTGCAGTTGCCTGTTATTGGGGTTTGTGACTCTGTCAATTTTGGTCTGGAGGCGGAGATTTGGAGCTAGTTGCGGTGTCGGAGTGAAAGTGTCTTGCAAGGCATTTGCGAAGGCATAAGCTTTTTCAGTGTCTGTGTTTAGAGCTGCGTCCTTGATTGTTATCGGATAAGGAGTACTACTGGATTGTCCAGTGAGCACCTTGAAACGTTTCCAGTATTTTGTGGGATGGCTTTCGTCACTCAATTGGTTGCACGTTTCAATCCATCGACGTTGTTTATAAGCTTTTATATAGTTATGAACTGTACGCAGCCATTGACGGTGTAAGTTAAGGGATTCAGGATTTCTGGTCTGGAGATAGTCCCTGTATGCTCGTCGTGATGCTGTGATTAGGTGAAGATATTGCGGAGGTAGCTTTGGTTTGTAACTATTCAGAGTGGTCGTAGGTATGTTAGTGGTTGCCGCACTGGTAATCTGAGCAGTAAGATGTTCCACCGCCGTATCGAGTTCCTCTGAATTGTTTGGTTCTGGATGCGGGTGAGAAAAAGCATTCTGTAGCTTTTCACTATATGCCTCCCAGTTCGCTTTGTTGTAACACCAGATTTTTCGAGGTTGTATTGTACTGCTCGTATTGCGGTTACCAAGATTTAAGGTAATTTTCACTGGGTCATGGTCACTGCCGATGGAATCCAGCACAGATATGTTCAAGCAGGCACTTAGAGATGTTGATGTTATAACAACGTCAGGGGTAGTGTTACTTATGGGACGTGTGGCTCTGGGCAGTACATGGAATTCTGCTGTAGTGTTTTGGTCCAGAAATTGTAAAAAGTTTGTTTTGTCTTGCATGGTTCGACTATGATAATTGATGTCCGCTGCTATGATATAATGTTTGCTAAGGGTTTGGATATGTTGAAAGAATTGGTATGGAATAGTCTCCCCTGGTCTTACATAGATGGTAGCAAATGTAACGACCCGGGATGGAAAGTAGATTGTACTAGCAGTATGTTCTGGCAAGTGGAAGTGTGGTGGGAAGGTAACTGTTCGATATGGTAATTTTCTATCTACTCCAATTGCTGTGCCGCCGTTTACTCTTAAGCCCGGCGGGCCATCGTGGCGTAAGATGTTGTATGGTGGAATATGACAGATCATTTTTGGAGCAAGATAGGTTTCGTTTAGCGCAAAGCAGTGAACAGATTCTTCCAAGAGCAGGTGTTGCAATAAAGCTTTTCGTTTAGAAACGGATCGGATATTTAAAAATAGAAAATTATACATATTCCGTACTGCCATATTCAAAACCTTAAACCGCAGTTTCCAAGTGGGATATGTGGAAATGCACGTGAGGACCAGAGTATGTTGCATGGAGTTGCAAGTTGAAAATGGTTTTTGCCGATGCCGTTACTTGGGTTAATATGTGCGTTCTTAAAAATGGGTGCACATTTTGGAGAGTCAGTGTGAAGAAACGTATTAGATCTTCCACTGTTACAGGATGTCGTAGTGAGTTGTCAGGTTCCGTAGCAGAGTCATTGGTGCGCAGGGGGACTGTTAGGTCGGGGTGTTCAGGTATTGCTTCAGGCTTGGCTTTGCATTTGTAGCTGTATGTAGGATGGTTTTCCGTACATGTGACACATTTTGGTGGAGCAGTTTGGTTTTGACATTCTTTGGTTGAATGGGGTCCTGAACAGTATCCGCATTTATCTCGGTTTGGACATGCAGCAGTAGTGTGCTTGTTATACTGTTGGCATTTTTCGCACCGCAATGGAAGAGGTTGTTGAGAACGGGATGGTTCAACTTTGTACCTGCGTCTGTATATGTATGCTCCACTGTGTAGTAGTGTGTCTACAGCATTTTGTGAGTCTGTTAGGACCCGCACCATGTATGTGGGTCCGTTGTTATTGCGAATACGGATACATTTGCGGATTTGTACACCTTCGCATTGCAGTTCCTCAAAGATCTCCTCGTCTGTTAAGACAGGTTCTACACCCCTGATGACTACTGATAGTAGTGGGGATTTATGTGGTGGTGGTGGTTGTTTTTGAGTGGAAGCATTCAGTGTTTGGATGTTTGCTTTGGCTCCATAAATTTCAAAAGAAGCTTTGTTTCTAATTAGTTTTGCAAAGTCAGGATCTGGTGATTTCAATATGATGCCATTACGGGTGAACAGTATTTGTGCAATTTGTGCCCTTGGTACATACTTAGATGTTTGTTGGAATACATGTTTTGCTGTGTTGAATTTGGTGTCGTAATTGGTGAGCAGGAAGTTGTATAAGCTATTATCCTGTTGTTTGGATTTTAGTTGGGTTGCATGAGCTGTATTTCCTGTATCTCGTTTAATTGGTGATCTAGATCGTTGACGTTGAGGTAGAGGTAATCCTTCATAGGAATTGCGACGTCGGTGTTTTGTGGAATAGCTGGACGTTTGCATTGGATCATTGGTACTTCGTGAATCGAGCATCGTCTCGGAGTTTGGACCGTCAGTCCGTTTAGTACCTCCGGTGAAGGTTTTCACCCCTTCTCGCTGTCGTAGCAGCGTTGCAGGAAGACCATGATGCATATCAGAAGACCACAACCGTGAGTTGTTTATATGATCCAATAGAACAAACGCAAATCCTATGGGAAAAGAGGCACAAACTCAAACCAACTGACAACTCAATCCAAATTCCAAACTAATTGTAGAGCCCAAGACAAAGAAGAGGAAGGATGAAGGTAGTAAGGGAAAACAGTTTCAAAAAATATTGCAAGTCGTATGTCTGCTCCACTCAACGTGTTCAACCAAAAAGGTTCCTCGCAATCACCTAACCACCGTATAGGCACAATTGGTACCGTTTGTCCGTTCCAGACTTACGGCTTCCACCTGGAATAATTGGCCCACGATGCGTGACACAAGAGAGACCGACTTACGATTACCTATACAATCAGGGCTTCAGTTGTCACCGTTAGGTTTCCACCTTGATTCTCAGGGATTGGGCCTCCCCGGATGCCATGATGGTTTATGCAGTACTTAGCTCCTGATTATATAGTCTGGAATAAAAATATTTATCATGGGAGTTTCATTTGTATGTAACACATTTCATTTTCTGATCTTCCTTACAACTTCAATATTCACACATCTTTCGAAGGATAATAAAACACATTTTTTCACTAATTACAATCGAAAGTATCCTTATTTGTGTTACTAAAAGTTATGTTTGTTTTGCATTTGAGTCGCACTGCCATCTAGTATACGCTGTAGGAAATATAAGGTTTGGTGGTCAGTGCACACACAAATTCAGATTAAACAAAACACTCCGATCTGACGCTTGTGGCGCTCTTGGTGGTGATTATCCAAACTAAAGCGTATTCAGTGGAATGTTTCTCGCAACGTTGATGCAACGTTATCACAACGTTGTTCCCCTACATACAACATTCATCATAAATACAACGTTGTGGCAACGTTATCACAACGTTGTTCCCCTACATACAACATTCATCATAAATACAACATTCATACAACGTTGTGGCAACGTTAGTGTGTTGACTGGGAATCTACAGGGTGGCGCACGATATGATCCACCATTTGTTTTTTTCAGATCTGAAATGAGAAATGACGTCATGTGTGCCAACAGCAGTTGCAGTAGTCATTGGAAATATAGTGTGATGAAAACTGAAGCGTAGTGCATCCACCTGTCCCCAGGGGGCTAGAGTATACAACATGGCGGACAAAGGAAAACTTACGACTGAACAGCGATCAGCAACTGTGCTATTTTTCCCCGAAACAAAGAGCATTGTGGGAACTCAGGGGCGCTTTCGTTCACATTTCGAAACTCGGTGGGCCCCTTCGAGTAAAACGATACACAAACTGCATGAAACGTTTCTAGTGTAGGTTATTTATTACAAGGGCATTGCAGGAACATATAACTTAGATACAATTGAACTAGTGCTTCTTTTAAGGGGCAACAGCTGATCTCCGGGGCGGTGTGGTTAGCACCAGGGGTCTCCCGGGTTCGAATCCCGTCCTGGGCGTGGTTGTTCTTTGCGAGTCCCTTCCTCAATATCATGACTCATCCTCATCGTCGTGATTAGCCAAAAAGTGACAGAAAAGCGACGGTATGTAACGAAAATCAAATCTTGAGGGGGGCAACGTTGTTATAGAGGAAAATATGCCTCGTTTGCTCCCCTCTTGGAAGAAATACCTTGTTTCTGCTTAACTGGAAAAAATCCTGTGACACTGCATGAAAATATTAAAATATTTCACTTTCATAATTAATATAAAAATATAGTTTTATTACATTCGTAATTGAAGCTTGCCTCTTCTTAAGGTGGTTCACAAAATAAACTGTGGTCAGAATTCGTTGCTCAATTGTGCACTAAGCGTTCCGTGAGTGCACTAAGTGTTCCACGGGTGCATTAAGTGTTCCACGAGACGCAAAGTGTTCCACGGGTGCACTAAGTGTTCCATTAAAAAAGCTTCAATCGCAGGTTTCCGACATATTTGTAGCATGTGGAACGCACTTTGCTGAGAAGTGATGAATTCTTCAAATAAGTACTCCACTAATTCAGTATTTAATTACTTATTTTCACAGCAGTCAGAGACCTCTGTAGGTCTTTTACCGAGACTGGCGAGGAAGCTCCGAGGGACAGAACAATGGCGCTTGACGGAAGCCTGCGATGTTCGTTGTGCAAGGACACAAGGCCCGACCTACATGGGCACCCAACGTAACCTCTGGCAGCGAAGAACTTCTGCCATCCGCCGGGAACAAGGAGTATTTCACGCTAGCGACGTGATCTCAAACACGTCACACAAAAGTGCGACTATTAATTAGTTCACAACAAGCACTGGCGTACGCAAGCGGGAGCTACAGTCCCGAAATTTTCTAACAAGAACTCGGGAAATCTGAAGTGGTGAATGCAAACCCACTTTAAAATGACTCAGATTGCCAGTTTTGTCTTTAAACAACTTTTAAACTAAAGGTTAAAAATAGAAATTGCGAGATATTCAATTGTGCACGAAGTATTCAAGATGTGATCAACATCACGCTCCGGCTACTACTCTATCGTAAGCATAGAATCAAGGGGTCCCGGTTTCGACACCCGGTGGAGGCACAAGTCGTTCAGAACCAACTTTAAACTGTAGGACCAGTTCCGATTAGTCTTTATGTGCATAATATGAACTTTAAAAAAACTGAAGGAAGCAAACAATATAGGGCTTGTCTAGTCCCCGCTCCAAACAGCACGATAAGTACCCCAGTGGTCTCGGGTTCGAATCTAGGACTGGGTATGGAAGTTCCTCGCGAGCGTCCCTTCATCAACTTCATCATATCGTCACTCATCCTCATCTTAGTAGTTATTCAAAAGTGTCAGAACAGCGAAGTACAATAAACCACATCAATCAACCAATCAATATCGTGTTACGTATTGTACATTTTACAATGGGGCCTCCCGATGGCATTGTGTTAACGTCGTCGCATTGTAATCAAGGGATCCTGGGTTTGATACCAGATGGAGGCACATACCTAGGTAGTGGTTCGGATCCCACATTAAACTGTAAGTCCAGTCCCAATTAGCCTTTCTGTACATAAAGTGGACGTAAAACAACAATTCAAAGAAGAATGTGTCTTGTTAAGCAACAGACATGTAAGTGAACTACAGTTAAGCCTGAATCACACGGAACTGGATATCCAGTGGGAATGCTCTAGTTGACGCTGGACTGGCTACCCATTTGCTAGTTTTCGCCTCACACGGTACTTGTTATACCGTACTTGTCGATAGTCTTTCGTTCCCATAATGGCGGCCGCGTGAGACGTAAACAACGTATCACTTCACACTTTTAAAATACGATAACTATTCAACCGAGAGGAATATCGCTTCGTATTAAATGCTTTTAGGTAGAGAAGAATGGCGCTGGTAAAATACATACTTTACAACGTTTACTATACACGTATGGAAGAATATTTTAGCTTTTACAATTGTAAACATGCCTTTCGTGCTGTATGAACTCGGAAACCACAGACAAACAACGCTACTTTGTAAACTCACAGATTATCTTCACATGCCCAAATTTTGCTGTGATTGGCTGTTCCAGAGAATCTAGTCGAAGAAAGTTAGTAGCAATTAGAACATGTCCTATTCCTTCAAACCAGTCAAGCAGTCAGCCAGGCGGCCATGATTGCTACCTAGAAAGTTAGTTCAGCGCCAACTAGGACATTCCTACCAGAAATCCAGTTCCGTGTGATAGGGGCTTTACTATTGGCGTTGCTTCTAGTAAAGGCTTTAATGTTGAATATCCAACAGGGTGGAGGGGAAGAATTTCGAAAGTGGAAATGAATGGACCTGGTGAATAACCCAGTCCGTTAGGGGCAGCGTGGTTTGAGTTACTATAGTCGGAAACTAGGTTGGAATGTCTCCCACAGTTTCACTGCTCGGCTGGGCTGAGAGCAGAGCACAATGGCCGCCGAGGCCTTCCCACATGTGAGAGCTTATGACGAAACAGTTGCGCTGTCTCGCATCAACAATTCCATTTAAAGCCTGCTTTTCACGCCACACTTCACGGTCTCGGTACGGGCTCTACTGCATCTCTCCTTCGTGCGGAAGCTGTTACCATAGGTCGAGGAAAATATCCCTCAGTGCAGAAAAATTCCCCCCCAGATTGGGAAAAAATTTCCCCCAGATTGGAAAAAAATTTCCCCCAGATTGGAAAAAAATTTCCCCCAGATTGGAAAAAAATTTCCCCCAGATTGGAAAAAAATTTCCCCCAGATTGGAAAAAAATTTCCCCCAGATTGGAAAAAAATTTCCCCCAGATTGGAAAAAAATTTCCCCCAGATTGGAAAAAAATTTCCCCCAGATTGGAAAAAAATTTCCCCCTCAGTGCAGGATTTCCTTCACAGTACAAAATCCCCACTTAGAGCAGAAAATTTCATGTAAAAACATTTTGGACGCACTGTTAACAGATTGAACGCACCGCATCAATTTAATATAATCATCATTCATCCTCATACACACGGTATGCCTACAGTGGCAGAAAAGTTAGGCAAATTAACAAAAGGAAATCCAAATACTGCCAGAAGTTAAAATGTGCTAACATGTATGCATACACACACAAAACCTTACCATAGTGCGAGCACTATTGCCTTGTAATCATGGGATTCGAATTTCGACTCCCAGTGAAACACACGGATTCCATATTAAACTGTGTAAATCCAGTCCAAGTCAATAGTGATTTACCCACACAACCGATTAAGTTTTTCACTAAAGCTCAAATTTTTGTCACCTTGACTCTAACTTTACATTTACATCTTCCCTGAATACGAACGTACAACAACAAGCTGATAAATCTGGATAAAACCGTGCCAGCTAGCCTATCCGAACAAAAAAGCTGAACTTTAAAAAACTAACAAACGAATACACTGTGAACAACCTACGTTGCAACTTCTCTTTTTATTTCACACCGAGAATATCTTCGTGCTAATATTTAATCTTTTGTGAGAGAAAGTGAAAGGTTTTTATGACCAGCATCGCAGGATACGTGCCTAGGGCTGTCTCATGACAGCTTCACTAATGATACTTCTTCTGAAACAAAAACAAATGAACATCGGCAACATGTTTTAATCCTCCTTTTGCAAAATTTCACAACTTATTTTCGTACCAACGAGCATTATACAACAAATATATTAATTTTATCAAAAATCTAGGCGTTGGCACAGGGTTTCTGCTCTGAAATCCTTGTAAATTGTCAATGTGACTTTTTGGCACACCACCTTCGCTCGAGGCACCACAAAGCCAAAGGTTGCAGGCGCTTTCTTTGCTTTCCGAATAGTTTTAATTGCCTTGGCAAACCACTAATCATTAGGTTTTCTGTTTTCTGGAAGGTCACGAAGCGTACCATATAATAATCGTCACGTGACCTTGTCCACAGTAATGCAATATATATCTTCAAATTCCTTTACCGTAGCTATGCGGAAGTGGAGTTGAGAGAGTGCTGATATTCATCTTCTTCCTGAATTGTTGCCGTTTTTATCTTCAAACTGATATTTTTCTTACCAAAGACTTCCTCCTCAAATATAGACCTAACTGTTTTGTTTGATTTCACATCCTGTGTCAATTTCGTCAGGGTTTTCTTTGAATAGTTATTTGCTTCTTTTGTAGTGTGATGCATATATATTCCCAGGCTGTCTGATTAGGGACAAGTGAAATAACACGTATTTTTATGCGAAGGGTACAAAACCTAAGTTACTTTTTTAGTTCTGGACTAAGAATAGATTTGTTCCTATGGAATTTAAAACTTGTACTTGAGAATTGTACGAATATGGTGGATGAGTGTGAGAATACGTACGATTGCTGTATGGATATGAAAATAAGCATAGTTGCTGGATGAATGTGAAAATACGATAGTTGCTAGATGAATGTGAAATAAGATAGTTGCTGGATGAATGTGAAAATAAGATAGTTGTTGGATGAATGTGAAAATGAGCGTATAGTTGCTGGGTAGATGTGCACATAAACATAGTTGCTGGGTGGATGTGAAAATGGGCGTATAGTTGCTGCGTGGATGTGAAAATGAGCGTATAACATAATCATAGTTGCTGGATTGATGTGAACATAAGCATAGTTGTTGGATTGATGTGAACATAAGCATAGTTGCTGGATTGATGTGAACATAAGCATAGTTGCTGGATTGATGTGAACATAAGCATAGTTGCTGGATTGATGTGAACATAAGCATAGTTGCTGGATTGATGTGAACATAAGCATAGTTGCTAGATTGATGTGAACATAAGCATAGTTGCTGGATTGATGTGAACATAAGCATAGTTGCTAGATTGATGTGAACATAAGCATAGTTTCTGGGTGGATGTGAAAGTAAGCAAGTACGGTAGCTGGATAGGTGTGAGTAATCAAGCATGGTTGCTTGTTGAATGTGAATCGAACACTGAAATCCATTCAGACGTCATTCGTTCATATAATATGATCACAAGAATCCCTGGCAGTGGCTATATTTTTGGCAGGTAATTTTCTTGACGTAAACGTTGATATGTACCGTACGTATGTGAAACGGTGGTCTATTTCAACCTCGGGGAAATTACATTACAAATGCAACATTGGTATTGCAAATATTATTATAATATTATCGTACATATCTTAACTGGAAATGAAACAACCTTCAATTCTATGTGAAAGTAAATATGACGTGGCAACTTTGAACATTTTCAATGTATCAAAGATTCCTTCGGGTTATCCCATCAGTAACGGAAAATAAACCTTGCATTGTTGTTTCTAAATATTATCAGAACTGAGTGCCAAGTAACTGTATCTGCATGGGTTTATCATAGGGTTCCGTAGTCCAGCGAAACGTAGGAGAAAGTGCGTGTGACTTCCACCACGAGAAGCAACACACACTGTTCATAAGTGTTCAGTGCGTGAAGTGGAATGGATTGTTGTCATTGGCTCAACAAACTTCCTGTCAAATTTGAGCTCGTCTCAAACTGGCCGGAGGGAACAATACCGTTAAATGTGGAGTGGAAGGTTTTTGAAATGCTTCCCGTGTAGGGAAAACTACCGTTTACAAGTATTTTGTTACAGTAACTTTGTTTAAAGTATCAGATGCACTGATTTTGAGAAGTAACTCAGTCAGTGAGCAAATTAACGATATTTGGTTACTCTTGTTTTGCAAGGTGAATAGAGTAAATTGTAACTCTACATTTGTTACTCGTTTGTTTCTTTCATGAACATTATTTTCTCTCTATTGTGACGAAGAGGTAGGAAAGAAACTGTAAGAAAGAGTGATGAGCGTCCATAGCCCTAAATGATGGTACCATCCCAGCATCATAGAATGACTAGAAAAAAACCACAAAAACTGCCAAACAACAATGAAAAAACGCTGAGAATTGACGTGGGAGAGAATTTATGTAACATGTGTCAGCATTTCCTTGAACCAGACCCAAATTTAGAGGAGCCTTGGGGGCTAAAACTCCGGGCCATCTGCAAAGGGAGAAATGATTTAAAAAGGGCAACAAAATTTTGAAAAAGGCTATTTTAACTATGGAAATATATGCACATATACTAACAATCTGTATTTTTGTTCTTCAGCGTCGCCTTTCTTCCACGCTTGGCCAGTCGCGACGATGAATCACCATTTCATAAAATTGAAAAGACACTGAACATCCATGGCCAGACCGGGATTCGAACCCGGAAATTTCAATGTAAAGATTGAAACAGACCACTTAAAGCCTTCGGCCACACAACCCTAAATCTTACTTAACAGGTGAACGGAATATTATTACATATTGCCGTCACATGTTTGTTGCGTGAATGGAGAAAATTTTGCAAAAAAAAAAAAGACAGCAATTCAACATTCACTTTGCAATAACCGCCATATAAATGGGTGCGGTTATTCAACGTGTATTTCGGAGATCGTTCACCTGCTCTCGCTTAATCCTTTCCTGCAGTCTGTTATGTAAACAAGCGGCTGCCCGATCACTTTCACTGGAAGGGCTGCAGAGTGGGGGGATGCCAGGCACGCACAGATATGCAAATATTATGGGAAGGAATTCGGCTGTGTTGTTATATGTAGCAGGCGCAGTATACTGATGATACGTTGTTACAGGATTTGCACTTCCACCCAAATCTCCCCAAGGTTGAGTAAACCACGGATGGTAACCGTCATGGCGGATCTGCAGAGAGCAGTGTTGCTAAATCCATTGATGAAAAATCCTACAAGACTGGTTTATATTTTTTATTTGATTTTTATTCAGTGATGATACGATGTCGGGATTCGAAACCGAGAACCCTGCAGGCGTAGCGCGCTGTGATAACACGCTGGACTGCATTCTGCATACTAACGATGCTCTGGCTTCTGGACGCATGGCAAGTATAATCATAATCCTCCGTGGGACTTGTGTGCTGTCGACATGTGTTTGTGATTGTCCCTTCCACTATTTCATCCTATCGGCATTCATCCCATCTTCGCAATTAGCCAAAAGTGACGGAAACGCGAAGTAAAATGAATCATTCATTCAATTCAACGAGTATTGAATAGTGTTGCCAGTACATCGTGTTTTGTTGATGCATATTGAGGAAACCTCTAGCTGCCTGGGAAAATCCCTTAGCGTGGAGAAATAATCTTGCATTTGGCAACACTGCGAGAGCGTGTTTGAGGCGGGAAGATTAGGCAAACCTTTACTAGGCTGTCACCTTGAGGTGGATGATCCGTTATTATAACGGATGCTCCGGGACGAAATGAAGAGCACGGATTTCACAATGACGAGTGAAAGGTTTGCGCTGGGTGATCCCCCGAGGCGGGCGTAGCAGACCGCCATACTAAGCAAAGGACACTGGAAAGGGAATCGTCTTCTTTTATCTTGTCATCTGATGTTTGAAGGTTCCGAGGAAATTTTTAACTGGTGACGAGATTGTGGGATGCAAAGGACATGTAACAGAAATGTCAAGAGTTCAAGATTCGACTTGACACTCGAATTTTGGTGTCTTCACCATTCTGGTCTTTTCTTGTGACGTCACTCCAGGACTGTGCCGTTTTCTCAACGTCAGTGGCGTTGTCGAAGATAAATAAACATTTCGTCAACAGATGGAGCTGTTAATCTGTAATCAATTGCGTACTGAATGAACAAACAATGCATCATTCCTATGCAGCAATACAGATTGACAATTTGGTAAAATATTTAGAGGACAATTACAATCTATGAACTTCCAGTAATGCTATTAGTGTGTGTCTGTAGAGCGTAGTTGAATTTGGAAGGTTTCAATAGAAGTATTAAGCTGAAACTACAGAAGCAACATGTCCAATCGCACGCACTGGTATATGCAGATTTTTTTTGCAGGCTCTGGAATTGTAATTGGGGAGAGGCCGTTACGCACTAACACTATATAATATTTCGTAATTACAATTTTTAAGCTTTGTTTTAAAAGTTGTTCAAAGACAAAAAATATAATCGGGGTCCTTTTCACGTGTCTTTGCATTTAACACTAGTTCTCCCGAGTTCTTTACTGCTTTCATTTGAAAATTTTGATTTTCTCAAAATTTCGGGAGGGTCTGTACTTCTGTAGTCCCATCAGCTAGATACTGCGTACGCCAGTGTGCGCTCGGACTGGGCCGTTTTCTCAACGTAGTGCATCGTGACGCCTCGATCTTGTAGTAGCGCATGCGCGTAGTGAGTGCTTTTCTACAGACTTGATTGGTCCTGTGTCACTTGTTACGGGGTATAAGGCAGAATTCACACCGAAGCGACACGTGTCGCTTAAGTATTTTACCAATCGAATGCAGTGTTGTGCGGCCTGTCATGCCGATACGGTATGAAACGTTGCTGCTGATTGGCTCGTTCCCAAGCGACACGTGTTGCTTGTCGCTTCGGTGTTAATTCTCCCAAAAGTCAAGCTCTCTTCCTCGTAGTACACGCGTTTAACTGTTTCTTGCAGGCCAACGAAGTTCTGGCGCCTGGATCAACGGCCAAGATAATCCTCTGTGGAGTTGTGTTGTCCTGTGTGTGCTGAGCGGCCCTTTACAGCCTCAGCTATTAATAGGTAAGGAGCAGTGGCGGCGATTGGATTCCAAAAAGGGGCAAGGCAGTTTACTTTCCCTAGTTAGATAAGGTTTAGCATAGTGCAGGGGCAAATGTGGCAAAAAGTGGGGGGGGGGGTGCAACAACCCCCCTCGCCGCCACTGGTAAGGAGATTTTATCCTGGAAAACAGTAGGTATAGATTTATTTCTTGGATTAGTAATGAATAAATGAATTAGAGGGAATTCTTAACAGATATATTTTATTTTCTTGTTAGAGACCTGACCTAATTTTTGTTTTAGTGAAGGGCAAATATAGCCTACGTGCTGATGTGGGGTGAAATCCTGGGGGGACGGGGGGATTTCCCCCACCTACATTCTTGGCCTCAAAAATTACCCCACCAAAAATTTCCGGAGGGGGAGAGTTTTTGTTATAACAAACAAAAGACAAGCAATTACTTTTAATTTCAAATATACTTTACTAAGAATAATATCCAAAAGACACAAGTTAGTGTAGTTGTGAGTATTGAATGCATTCTCTCTCAAGAGATCATTAACAAATCTACATCATTACGCACAATAAAAGAAAAACAAGAATGCAAGAAAATAATAACTATGAAATCTAATTGATTTATCGTAAAGCACAAACTAAACAAAATCTTACACATAATAAAACCACTTCAACTATTTCATAATTTATTAACATCTTTAACCAGTTAGTTAGCTGTTTTGCAATATCTTATATGTATAAAAGTAACAAATTAATTTCTTCATGTAATTAATGTAATATATTTTGGGTAATTTATATTTACTTTTAATAACATTACAAATATGTATCGTATAATTTACACATGTTTGTGGGGGAGGAGGTTTGTAAATGAAGAACTTTCTCCCCCAACCAGCTTTCAATGATTTCGCACCCTAAAGCTCCTTAAAATTAACTAAAATCCTGAGAACACCACGAGCTACACATGATTGCTTCTGAGACAACCGAGGGAGTGTGGCAACAACATTAATTGCACGCGTGCAGCCGCCATAACCGCCACCATTCCATCAAGCGGTGCACGCGGCAGCGGGGGATGATGGGAACGCGCACGAGCCACATCACGAGTTTCTCACAACATCGCAATTCGTGCAGAACAAACACAACTTTCATCGACGGCCGTAAAGAGAAAATGGCGCATGTAAAGAAAACAAGTGGTGCGATACTCCTTCGAGCAGCTACGAACCATTGGATGTTTGTTCTTGAGTCTTTTCCACTGTTCAAAGGCAATAGCTACAAGCTTTGGAACTGGCCGAACAGTAATTGCAGACTATTAAGGTAATTTTTATGTCAAAAACACATTGCGTTCTATTGTATTCAGTCATATGAATATCATACAAACTGAACTCTTACATTAATGATTTCTTCTAGATTAAATCTCTACCGACTGCGTCGCCGTAGTTGATGATGAAAATGATGAAATTCCATGTAGACTGATACTGCATGTGGATGGCAACAAAGTTCAATGTTATATAATGTTAGAAGTTAGAGGAAAATATAGTCTGCCTATTAATTTACCAAAAAGTAATTCAAATTTTTAAGAAAAACGAATATTTTATCATGCGTGAAGATAGTTAACGATTGTAAATTGCAGTTGAGTCCATAACAAATATATTTTTTAAAAACTGAACAATTACAATTACACTAATTAGGGTCGTTAATATTTAAAAACAGTCATGGTAAATTTCGCGGTGGCTCAGTCGGTAACGCGTATGACTACCATGCTCAAGGTCCCGGGTTCGATCCCCAGCCGGTTCAAATCCGGGAACTTTTCTAACGTTGGAAGCGGCCCCGGCTTCCACCCAGCGTCGAATGACATGGGTACCTGGGGGGAAACCCTGGGGGGTAAAGGCGGTCAGGGGCGTGATGCTGATCACATCATCCCCACTCACGACCGGATCAAGAAAGTGTGGGGCGTTACCCCCACACCCCCTATACGCCTTCATGGCGTGGTGCTAGCACAGGGGAGCACTTTACCTTTACCATGGTAATTTTTTATGGTAGTTGGATTACAATGAAAATTAACGGTGAACTTTTAAAGTGTCGTTTGTGTGTTGTGTTATTATGAAATCGACAAAAAGGATAATACAAGTGAGCAGTGGCGGCGATTGGAGGGGCAAGGTGGGCAGATGCCCCCGCACTATGCTAAACCTTATATATTGTCTTTTCCCCCCAGTTTTGGTACCTTGCTCCCCCCCCCCGGTTTTGTAACCCAATCGCCGCCACTGCAAGTGAGGCAAACGCAACCAACATGAAACATAAATAATACACACACAGCGGAGCGACACGACTGAGTAAACGTTACGTTGTACTGGTAACGTCTTCGACTTGTCATCAATGGGGGTCATGGATTCGAACCAGGGACATTGCACAGTGGTTCGGATCCCACTTTCCCAGTCCCGATGTGTAGCGCATCTGTGCACAAAGTGAACTTAAACAAGCAAACGATTGAATTAAAAGCTCAATCTTGATTGATTTGCTTTATATTACTTCGCTTTTTGTGCAAATTTTTTGGCTAATTTGCGAAGATGAGGATGAGTGATGATATGATGAAATTGATGAATGTACACTTACAAACTTCCATTCCCCGAGACGGGGATTCGATCCCGGGACCCCTGACGTCGTAGCGCGAATGTGCTAACCACTCCGCCACGGGGGCCGGCTGAAAGCTCAATGTAAATAATTTATTTCCATTAAATAATAGTTATCGCAGGGCCAGGATTTTGATGACCTAAGGATCTTTGAAAAATGACCCAAAAATTCGTACAAAACTCAATCTGCTTATTGAAAATTGTATATATATTCCAAGACAAACAATTTCACAATTGCTTCTTCACCTTGGTGTGTTGTACGGACTGTGAATAAGAAACTCGACAATGTTGCATTTCGCGATTTCTAGACAGGCATTGTTGCGCTGGTAGTTAAACACAGAATAAGTACCGCAAGATAACATTCAGACAAAAAAGAAATTGTTGAACTTCTTATGTTTCAGCATGCAATGACATAAAACTTTTTTAAAAAAAAGATGACCTAAAAATGAAGCAAAATTTTTAAAAATGACCTAAAAATGACTCGAAATTTTTAAAAAATGACCGAAAAATAAAGAATGGTAAAAAATTACATTTCTTCAACCTGAGGAGGGTGTTCAGGATTTCTGTACTAGTTAGTAATGTCTACGTCGCACCAGTTAAAAAATGAAATGTCTCAAAATCCGGGCCCTGAAACGTTTACCAATAAGTAATAAGAGGCCATACAGAAATTAGATCTCAACAAAAATAACTTGTGTATTTCTTACTTCACGTCACTTTTCCGCCACTTTGGACTAATCGTGACGATAAGGGTGAACGATGAGTAGATGAGAAGGCAAAGAAACGCCAATGCTTGGCCGGAAGTCGAACCTGGAACCTTTCCGCAGAGGCACTATTGTTCCGGCTGTTACAGACGCCACACTCTCGTTAGCCCTAAACGAAGCCGTTACCAGAGTGAGCCACAAAGAAGTGAGAGTGGTGTCCTTCGATTGAACCACTCCTTCCAGATTGCACCAGAAGAGTTCGGCACCACGAGCGTAACAATCCATGCGGCTGAACTGGAGCCTTCAACGCGTGATTGGACTTGCATTATCGTAATGATAGCCCCCTCCAACTTCCGCCCCCTCATCACTTGAAGAAACAGTTCGAGGTCCCACCTCTCCCTTTCTACGATGGGATCTTCCGCGTTGCGACAACCAGCCAGCAGCCATTGTCCTGGCTCCGTTCTTGCGTCAGCGATTATGCGACACGTACAGTGTTGCGACACATGATCCGCACTCGACCCCACACACGTCCGAGGGAACAGGAGTCAATGGGAGTCTAATTGCTCATTCGGTTCCCTCGCCGCTTGTATAATTATTCAACGCCTTGTGCCTCATAGAGGTTGTTTCCCACATAATTTCACTCTTACTTGGGAGGAGGACGTTTGCAATGAGCTTTGGCTTTGCACAAGTTTCTCTTTTTTGGCTAGTCTTAGCAGTTACCGTGAAATTTACAGTACTCTATCGTTAAAATTTAACGGTCTGCCTGTTAATTTAAAGAAATGCTATGCAACCGTTTATATTTAACTTTTTTGAATTTTTGAATTTCGTATCATCATAAAAATTATGATTACAAATCACAGTTGTTTTATACTGTACACCAAAAGCGTCACTTTCCGCTCGCATCATGTGCGTCGCCAGAATTTTTTTGTAGGGGAAGTCTGCCCTTGATAAAACTTTAATAACAATAATAATAATTATGCTTACAATCAACGCAACAAAAAAAAGAATAATAGTAACATTTTTATCCAAATTTGATAGGTTGATTTGATTTTTGTAATTGAGATTCTACCACTTTTGGCTAACGATGACGATGTGTGATAAAGGAACACTCTTAAAGAGTGGTGTGCCCAGGATTATTCGAAAGGTTGGGTACGTATAATTGTTTTTCAGTAGCAAGTCCTCACTGGCCATTTTTCTCTGCCTTGGCTTTCTCTTTTTTAGAAAAACTTGGCCAAAAGGGAGGCTATGACCCCCACCAACCCCCGCTTGGGCACGCCACTGATCATAAAGTATATCAATGCCTTCATTTCATTAGTATACGGACATGCATAGTTATTCTATTTTGTTATTAACTTTTCCACACCTTGTTCAAAAAAGCTTTAATTTTTAGGGGAAATTTTAGTCACGGTGGCTTTTCTTGTGTCACCTCACATAAAACTATTTGGAATTTGAAAAACTGTGGGAAAAAATATTATATAGTTAAATTCAAGAATATGAAAGCATTGCCCTGTATTTTACACTCAGTTTTTCGTTTTATGCTTTTACTTCATTGTATGAAGTAAAATTTTTGACGCCACTGACAATTTTCCAAATGCCACATTGACTAAACATTACACTATTTGTAACACATTAGCTACTTCTTCGAGTAACTACCCCGCCGCGAACAAAGACAAAACAATTACCCTTTCATTTCAAATTCCAGGGTTAAAGCATTACAGATAATGACAATTAATATCCACTTTCCACTTTATGGTCAGCGCGAGGAAGGATACACACCGAACGATACCAACATTATTTACGATTACCTTGAAGGTTCGTTCTTCCTTTTTGTTATTCGGAAGTGAAATGCGTCCAAAGCGGAAATGCAAAGATAAGAAGGGTGATAGGAATGCGCTAATTGACAGGTCAGGATTTCCTACAATGGCCATAGACTTTCTGGCATGAGGCACGCGACTTTTACGAAGGCCTTATCGGGAGATTCAGATGATTTGTCAGTGTTGCCGCAACCTGTAGGTTTAAATTCCTTTCTTTAGCGAAAATATCCCTTTTCCACAAAATGTTCGATTCATTTAAGATCGAAGTGGCGTAAACTTTGTCTACGTCTAGACATGTTACTTACGAGAAACTTAGGTCTAGTTTACACTGATTTGTTTACAAAGTCTACAAAGACATGAGCGTCACCAGAAATGTTTGTATGGGGAAGGGGAGCGGACAAGGGATTGAAAAAATACTGAATAGATGAAATAATGATCATACTTCAATTATTATGAATTAATTATAATAAACTATTATCTTTGCCAAAATAATAAAATTAAATTCTTGAGGTACCGACTTCCATGGCTAAGTGGTTTTCACAGTACGCTATGACAAAAGGGGTCGCGGGTTCGAATCCAAGCCTGTGTGTTCTTTGTAAGTGTCCCTTCATCAATTTCATCATATCATTCATCTTCATCGTCGCGATTAGCCAAAACTGGCAGAAAAGTAATGTAAAAACAAAATAAATTACAAGATAATCAATGCACAATGATTATCTTGTAATTTTCTAAGGTTGGAAGCGGCTCCGGCGCCCACCCAGCGTCGAATAACATGGGTACCTGGGGGAAACCCTGGGGGGTAAAGGCGGTCAGGGGCGTGATGCTGATCACATCACCCCCACTCATGACCGGATCAAGAAAGTGTGGGGCGTTACCCTCACATCCCCTATACGCCTTCATGGCGTGGTGCTATGCACAGGGGAGCACTTTTTTTTTCACTTTATCAATGCTCAATGCTACTTTGAAAGAACAATGTCATGTATTAGTAATTCCAATTCGTGACCAGCTAAAAGCACGCCTACTTAATGAAAGCATGTCATTTAGGAGAAAATCGAATACAATGGAAAAACAAGTGACAATCAGTGTCATGAATGTGTGTGCGTGTGTGACAGAGTTTTGAACATTTTTGTGCTGCAAGGAAGAATGAATATTACTTTTTACATTGAACAATTCGTAATGCAAAATAATTATATCCTCTGCTTCTAATCCTGTGCGGAGTGCAGGAACGTATATTCTATGCTACCTACGCTATCTGCGAAGCTCTGAACCCCGAGACTTAACAGAAGAACATATGAATAGGGTAATGGTGGTTCAAGATTTGGCAACCTCATTTCTTACGAATTGGCAACCTTTCCTGTTTCAGAAACTGGATCCCAATCCTGAAGTCTAATGATGATCAAATATTACTGCAATATTGATATTTTCCCCAAAATTTCTCTCTCTCTTTCGATTTCACCATGCGGAAACGTTGAGAATTATACCTGGAGGATGGAGTTCAGCTGGAGAAAAAGTCGGCATCCTTGTCACTCCATGGGCAAAGCGTGACCGACATTTGCTGAATTGTCTCGCCACGAATCGAACGTGAAGGAGAGTTGTCGCTGTTGTGCTAGCCCGGAGGAAGGTCGACAGCCAATGGAAAGGGGGGGGGGGGGCTTGTCTCTCGTGACGTCAGCAGACATCAGCAATTAGCAGGTTCTAATAAAGCACAAAACACCGTAGGAGGTCTTTGTGAAGTTAGGAAAGCCTTAGCAAAGAATGGGTCATAGCCCCCACAACACTCCCTTGGTACGCCATTGATTTGATGATACCTTAAACGTGTCTATATGTAAGCTTCATACTCGTGAAACGTTCCTAATAGACATCGCACAACGATTGTTGTTTCAATGAATTCATGAGGATTTGGACATACATAGAGTACAAGATAGCTACATCCAATCTCGCCAACCAAGTCCCGGGTTCGATTCATTGATTCATTTGGTTTACTTTACTACCCTTTTTTCTGCCACTTTTGGCTAATCGCGAATATGATGTATATGTGACGGGACACTCGCAAAGAATGTCGGGATACGAACCCGAGACTCCTGACGTAGTAGCTTCCTGTGCTAACAGTTCATGTATTTTGATACACCACAATGCATCTTTTTCGATGATGCACTTAAACGTTTCGTCTGAACTACATAAACTCTGTAGCTCAGATCAAACGTTTAAGTCCACCATCCAAAAAGATGCAGAAAAGTGCATCAAGGAACATCAACTGATGCATTGTGGTGCATCTCGACTGAAAGAAATCGTCACTTGAATCAAATTATGCACTTTGGTGTTTCTTTCACGACATACCAAAATGCACCCAAATGCATCAAATGTTAATCTGATTCTTTGAAGAAACCAGAAAACACACTTTAGTGCATCAATCTATATGATGCATTTAGTTTTGTGTGTGTAGCTACGGGGCTGTGTATTTGTGTAGACATAGTCGAGTGCTGAGAAACCACCATACGAGTCTCTGCAATGTATTTCTTCCATAAATCAGCCAAAATATTTCCTCCAGTATTTCCAGAAGCTGCTCCTTTCGCCGCATCTCAATGACAATGCTGGAGGATTACGCAAGAACACATTCGATACATTCCTGACATTTCGGATGAAGCTCGCCTTGGGAGACCGGCTACATTCTCTGGAGTTTAACCTCAAACAGACTTCCCGCACGTGGATTGTCAAACACGTTTGGCTGGATGGTCTGGTACAATGGACGGAGTTAGGTAACAATCTTCTTCATTCAGATCCCAAAGTTCAAAGGGGAACATCCGAACATCATGCACTAACGGGACTTTTTTTTCTCAGTCTCCCCACTCTTTTAGCAACAGGAGATGCGCCTACTCAAGGTTACCCACTTTTGCTACGCGGAACATCTTCCTCCCGAGGGAAACACCTGTCTTGCACCAAAGTTCACGTTTTGCAGCCTTCCTTGGCTCATGTTTCTGAAGCCGGCAAATGACCTCTCTCCCGTCCAGCTGGTTCATGGAAGTCTATCAGGCTATCTCAGGTAGTTGTTTCATGTTACAGAGACACTAAAGTAGCCATTCCACCTCGGGAATAAAAAATCGCACAGAGTTCGGGAAGTTAATGCAAAATAGTAACATGTTTTTTTTAAGCCAAAATGTAACACTTTGTCATTGGAAGTTGTTCTAGTCAGAAATGTAACGATTCGCAGTTACTGTGGCCAGAAAAGTAATGATTTGCTGTTTCTGTAGCCAAAAAGATGAAGATTAGCTGTTGCTGTGTCCAGAAACGTAACTATTTTCAGTTACTGTAGCCAGCCAGAAATGTTTTACCGTTGATTTAGCCAGAAGCGTAACGATTTTCCGTTACAGAAGCTAGAAACTTAACGATTTGCCGTTGCTTTAGCCAAAAGCGTGATGTTTTACCATTACTTTAGCCACATCTTCGAGATTAGCGAAAAGTGGCAGAAAGCGAAGGAAAATAAACCAATTTAATCAATTATATTATTTTCTATAGCATTTATGTACCATAATATACAGAAGAACTGCTGACGATGGCACACGAGATTCCTATTCTCAATCCATAGTAAGAAAGAAGTTAAAGTAAACCAACCAATGTAACTTTGGAGATATGTTTACTTCCTATGTGGAAGACCTGGCATTATTTTGCCCATGAATACATTGGTGGCAGCTGTACAGCTCGTAAAATCAAGTCCCACAACTTCAATATAGCAACCCCGTTGAGTGGTATGGCTTTTACACATGCACTATATTCTTACGCGGAAGATTCTTGCACTGAATTCCAATGCGATCTCTCACGAGCCATGCGCACTAGTTCTTGCAGCGGAGAGAATATAGTCCCGTGTGTTAACAGCTTTAGGTTGCTGAATTCTGATACAACGAACTCTGTTACATCCAGAGCCAGTCTTTCCTCGCTGCCCCAGATAAAACCTGTTTGATTGCTTCAGAGTCGCCGCTATGCAGTCGGGCAGTGTGAAAGTGATCGGACTGCTGCCAGCCAACTGATAAATATGCAGAAGTGTTGCAAACAATGACGACAAGCAAACAACCTCCGACAAGAACACTAGACATGAATTGCTTCTCTTGTCCCTTCAATCACCAAGGTTCGCGGCTTCCTTGTTCCACAAACTGAACAAAACGTTCTTCATTTTCCACTTTTGGCACAAGGTAATCCTAACACAAACTTACAACTAGTACTTTTTGTGTTCATTCGAGAAATAACTCGTACATTACGGGATTGAAATTTCTTGTTCAAAGATGGCAGCACAAGAGTCTATTAATTTCTACTTGAAAGAATTCACTAAAAGTGAAAGTTGTGTTATTCTTTTATGTATATTTTAAATACGATAACAGAATCCTAAAAAGTTAGAAAAACTTTGCTCTATAATTCACCTTTAATAAGGAGCAACACTTTATTTGCAACTACTTTCAATTATTACTATATCTTAAATCTTAAATTAACAATATTACTACCGATTCCCAATAAAAGCAATTGGAAACCTTTTTTCAAAACATCCCTTTTTTAGTACATGAATGTTAAGGTGCTCCCAGTATGTACACACCATGCCATAAAGGGTGCAATGCAAAGGTTTTGCCCCAAATATTCTCACCTCAGCCACAGTGAAAGTAATGTAATCAGCATGCCCATCTATTTTTGTATATTTTTTTGTCTTTTCTACATATTTTTATCATATTTTTACTTTCACTAAATCGATATTTATCCTCCAACAATTTATTTACATTATTTCACCTTGTGCTGCCATCTATGTTTCTTTTACGAAAGTTTTTTCTTTCTATCTCGTGTTAAAATCTGGTTTGTAACAACTCTCTTGAAACAAAAATCCTCACTTGTATAATCAAAATTAAGGCCTTTGATCCGCCCCTGGATTAGTTAACCAACGACCTCTACCACCGCCCTCTTGATATTTCCAGACTCTGACATTTTCGCTTTTTCTTAAAACAAATTATGCATAAAGAGTGCATCACGTTCAACAATGCATTATGCGTAGCCATGCTAATGGCTTATTATTAAGGCAAAGCTTTTAATGCCACACATAGTTTTATCTCCGAATTAGCCACTTATTAAGGAGTGCAAATATATTTTGTGATCTTTAAATACACATAAAACAAAAAGTCAAAAGTGACACTATAAATTAAAAAGCAAAGGAAACCCGTAACTTTCTCTAGTTTGTAATTAAATGTTTTAATGTCCCACTATACCCAATTGCTTCTGAATACCAATATGACATTGGAATGTGCTTCTTTAGCGATAAAATTAACCAGCGTGAATTTATTGCATAGGCCTACTTCTTGCCTTGTTTTAGTAATGAAATCGTGGATATTCTTCACAAAGTATTTTGGTTGATAAATATCGTTGAACCTAGGCCTGGTAAAACTTCACGCAACTGCAACAGTGCTCGAAGTGAGGGGGGATGCAGGGGGATATCCCCCAGCTAGCAAACGTTTCTCAAAGCACCCCCCCCCCCCCCAAGATGTCTCATGGTCTGCATGTTAAACCATAGGAGCATCTCCCAGCTAACTCCAAGGCTCGCAAACATTCCCCAGTTAACATTTTCCACTTTGAGCGCTGGCAATAGGGCAGTGTGAAGGAGGCTTGCCAATTCACCGCTCCAGTAGTTAGTATGGCACGGCATTACTGGGAAGTTTTCCCCTTCCAAACATTACGTAAGCCTAATATATTAAAAGTGCAAGTACCGTTCGCTAACGTTTGTCGCTGTTCGCAGACTGGAAGCGGAATGTGTGTCGCCATTCATTTTTTTTCCCTGCCTGAAGGTAAAATGCAATTCTTCCTGTACCATATGATTTGAGGGAGGGAGTTTAAGAAGTAAAAGAACCGAACTTTCGCAATGTAGAGGCGAACCGTGCGTCAGAGCTAAGGGCAGGAACCGGCTTCCGTGCACACAGAAAACTAAATGCATCATATGGATTGATGCACCAGAATGCATCGATTGATGCACTAAAGTGTGTTTTATGGCTTCTTCAAAGAATCAAATTCACATTTGATGCATTTGGGTGAGTTTTTTTGTTATGTCATGAAAGAAACACCCAAAGTGCATAATTTGATTCAAGTATGGATTTATTTCAGTCGAGATGCACCTCAATGCATCAGTTGATGTTCCATGATGCACTTTCCTGCATCATCAAAAAATATGCATTCTGGTGCATTAAAACGCATCAACTGATGCATTGTAGTGCATCTCGACTGAAAGAAATCCTCACTTGAATCAAATTATGCACTTTGGTGTTTCTTTCAAGACATACAAAAACGCACCCAAATGCATCAAATGTGAATCTGATTCTTCGAAGAAGCCAAAAAGCACACTTTAGTGCATCAATCTATGCATTCTGGTGCATCAATCGATATGATGCATTTAGTTTTCTGTGGGCGGAGTGGTTAACGCATCGCGCTACAACGCCAAGGATCGCGGGTTCGCATCCCGGCCTGGACATGAGCATTATTTGTGAGTGCCCCTCATCGATCATAACCCCCCTTATCTTCACGAGAAGCCAAAAGTGACAGAAAAGCGAAATGAAACAAACCAACAAATAAATAAACAAACAGGCAACAAATGCAGTAGTAGGTAGACTTTAAAGGCAACAGGAGCCTGTTGCTGAACACATCACATCCATTAACGTTCGCCCTTGTAAAAAAGGTATTTTACAGTGGGATCCATGAGTATTACAGTGCAAATTGTCCACGACTATTTTCATTAATTTTTCTCTTACATCCATTTGTTAGAACTACATAATTTGTATTCATGTCCAGATATTATTAGAATGATGAAATCAAGAAGACTTAGATGGGCACGCCATGTGGCACGAATGGGAGGGAAAGAAGAGTTTACAGGATTCTTGTTGGGAAACCTGATGGTAAAAAACCAGTAGGAAGACGATATGGAGGGATAATGTTGAGATGGACCTAAAGGAAATTGGTAGGGATGGAGAAGAGTATATGGATCTTGCTCAGGATAGGGACAGATGGAAGGCCTGTGTGGCTGCAGCCATGAACCTTCGGGTTTAAGAAGGCTAGAGAGTTAGTTTCTCTTCCATCCTGTGTGTTTCTAAGCGATGGATTTTTATGTAGCCTATGCTGGTGTAGAAGTTGGCAACATCTCGTTTTGAGTTTTCTTTTAATTCTTGAAGCGCTTATTGGGTCAAATAAAATGCATGAACATGGTGATGGACAATTTGCGCGGTAATACTTAGGGATCGCACTGTACCTTAGAGAATAATAAACAAATAAATAAAAATACCGAATGTATAGCGATAAACTGACGTACTAAGGTTTCTTGCATCTTCCTTCAAAGTACACAAAAACCGAATTACCTCACTAAGCAAGCTTGCAACTACTTTCCTTATACATCGTGTTTGCAAAGGATGAAATTCACAAGAAATAATTGCATTGTATTATAATCGTACTTTATATTCTTTGGTGCAATTGATCTTTCACTCTTTTCATCGATATTACTAAATCTTGAAAATGGTTATCACTATCACGCTGAATAAATGACACAATACTTCTACATTCTGTGATCAGGCAATATGTCCATCGCCATGTTCATTAATGTTGGTTTAATCAATGCTAGATTTAAGAAGTGAAACAAAACCAGCAGAATTCCAGTCTTTAAAAACACGTACAGTGGGATCCATGAGTATTATGATGCAAATTGTCCATCACCATATTCGTGCACCTTATTTGGCCCAATAAGAGCTTCAAGAATTAAAAGAAAACTCAAAACAAGTTGTTGACAACTTCTGCACCAGTACACAAAAATCCATCGCTTAAAAACACATTTGATGTAAGGGAAAAATTTTTAAAAACATAGTCCATGGACAATTTGCACGGTAATACTCATGGATTCCACTGTACGTACGATGCAAGAGAAAAACGAATGAAAAGAGTAGTGGACAATTTGCTTCGGAATATTTAAGCATCTCGCGACGCAGTCAGCTGAATGTCTGAGCTATGCAAACAAATGACTGTTGGCATTTGCAGACATAGGAAGAATATCATTCACTGCTCAAATCAACAGCCGAATATCCTAGATTTCTTCGCAAGAATGTTACCAATAAATTGCTTCGGGGATGGAAAGAGTTCACTGAATTCAATTCAACCTTCAGTTTGTAGATTGTGGCAACTTTCCCCAAATTAGGCAAGATTTCTTGTTAATAATTGCAAGGAAATTATAGCATTTTTCGGTGCGAACTACTCGTGTGCTTAGCTGTTTCCTTTATATTCATTATAGAGGAAATGTAAGCGAGTTGTTGCTTGTTGCAGAAAATAAGCATTGAAACCAGGCAAAATTTACTTGTAACCTTTAAAGGTTTGTGTACATTTTCAGTGTTTCATTCGAAGGTTTGTGCTACATTGCTAGCAATGAATCTTTGTCAATTCAAACTCCCAAAGCGAAATTGAAGGTTTGCATGGTAAATGAAACTTAGGTTGAAAGAACTGAAAATAGATGGCTGTACTATCGCTAGTTCTAAAAATTATAGCAATATTTTTCTAGTCTTAATCTGTTGTAGATCCTGTGCTAGAAATTAATTACTATTTTCTTCATTTCCAAACTGACGAACACGTAAGTAGTCCAGTTTTGTTCTTCTTTTGTTTTGTTAAATGAACAAGTGGAACAAATACGAGAAATTTTGAATAATGAAGACGACAAATTTGGATGTTTATCCAATACCTATCGTCTATTCTATTACACGATTGATTATACTGACGTTATATTATACAATCTTTTTTCTCCCTTGGGGGGGACGGACTATGGACATAATTTATGTAATAGCATCCACGATTGAAGGAATTTTTTGAATTTGAATTTATAAAATACCACACTGTATTATTATTCGTGAAAATTTCAAATTACGACCCTGTCAAAATAAAATAATCCCAGAAATGTTTTCCCTTGGTACGCACGCCCCTGTCTGGATGAGTGAGAATGTTTCTCCAACCGATTGTATCATCCTTAGCAAGCATAGCCAGCTGCAGACAACAGAGCAAAGCAAGAATGTAAAAATGCAGCACAAGACGACCTTGATACACATTCACATGTACACCTCGGGATGGTCAGTTGGACGGGCAGAAAGGAAAGAAAAAATAAATGAGCACTGCTGCAAGCTGACGGAATGCCAATGCAGGACATTTCGCATTATGAGACATGCAGTTCACCTTCAAGCATTGAGGAAGAAAAATACGAGGTCTGCTCGGAAAGACACCGCTTGGCTACCAATGAACCTCCTACAGGCATACTGTAGAAGTGGGCAATAAAAAACTTTAGCAAACACATACCTTTTCAAAAGCCTCGTCTGTGCATTTGAGGAGTAACAAGCAGACTTGAGAGAAAAACATGTTGGAGCTGTGGTTGCAACCACAGGACATTCTTGTACTTCTATGCTTGAAATGAAATTCTGCATTATATACTGTTTGTCCCCGAGTCACATCGTACCAAAGTCGATTCTAGGCTCGTTCACTAGCCTTGTTTTCTCACTATACAGACAAGTCTATTACGAGGCTCATAGCTATTAATATCTTTGTTCATAGCAGTTACAAATTGGAATTTGGTGGCAGTGGCAGCGATTGGGTTCCAAAATCGGGGTTGCAAGGTGCCAAAACTGGGGGGGGGGGGCAAAGATAGTATATTTCCCTTTTTAGATAAGGTTTAGCATAGTGCGGGGACAAAAGTGGCGAAAAGTTGGGGGGCAACTGCCCCCCTCGCACCCCTAATCGCCGCCACTGTTTGGTGGTATTCATATATTTCGATCTCGTCGGTTCAACACGCTACATAGAAATAGGAATTGAACATTTGGATCCCCTTTCTTGTGAATTGAGTGTTGTCTGTGGATTATGACTGGTTGTTGATTCGTATAGGATTGGATTCCACAATTTGGAATTGAATTTTTCGTATTTAATATATTTTTTTGACACTTCGATCTCGCCACCGAAGGTTCCTGGTTCGAATCCCGGCCTAGTCATGGGTGTTTGTGAGTATTCATTCATCAATTTCATTATATCATCTCCCATCTTTGAAATTAGCCAAAGTGGCAGAACAGCGAAGTAAAATGAACTAAATCACAATAATCACATGTCGAACGCTGTCCTTTTCAGCCTTTCATTCTCATCGTCACGACTGGCCCAAAGGGACAGAAAAGAAATGTAAAATTAGAGAAAACATAATGATGATTCCGTATCTATACTTCAAGCCTTTAACGTAATTAGGGCGAGAGAGAGAGAGAGAGAGAGAGAGAGAGAGAGAGAGTAGTTATCCCCCATTTCTCATTCTCAACACACAGTGTTGCCAAGTGCCTGGACTTGCTAAGAAGTCATCGGTTTACAGAGATCGAATCTTGCATGAAAATGTTTGTTTTGTAATTACAATTTTTTCCAAGCGGCTACTCAGTCTGTTTATCTACTCGATGTTTCTATTTGGTTTAATTTGTTATTTGGCGCCGCTTTTCTACCACTTTTGGCTAATCGCGGAGATGAGGGTGGATGATGATGTAATTAAATTGATGAAGGAACACTCACAAAAAAAACCATGCCCAGGCCGAGATTCGAACCCGGAACCCCTGGCGTCGTAGCACGCTGTGATAACCACTCCGCAACGGAGGTCGGCTTGAGGTGACTACTCTCCTCATGCCACCATCCAACAACAAGCACCCATGCAGCTGAAGCAGTCACCAAAGCTCCAACTCGATTCAATATTAAACAGTGATGTGCCGTAGACTATAAGTTTACGTCTACATGCGTTGTCTACACGTAATCTACGCGTAGATTACATTGGGTTGTAGTTTACATAGACTACGTAGACAATCTAAAATGCATTAAAATTAATTTTCAAGGCTTTCATGAAAAGAAAGTGACATTTTCAACTATATTGGTTCCTAACGAACTGAAAAGAACCTTATTTACAACAAAATTTATCTTCTCTTCTATTATCAACTAAGGAAGAAGATAAATAAGTATGCAAGAAAAACAACAGATGGCAGTCGTGAGGCAAGAGTGGTCATTTCCCCATAAAACACTAGAATATTTCCTATATTAGGTTTCTTCCTAGGTGAGAAATTGTTCGAATTTGGAAGAAAGAGTATTGAAAATTCTCCTCACACACCAGCCACTGATAAGCAGTATAATTTTGTTTTAATTCCACGACGCCCTTTGCTAAGTTATTACCTTTCGCCATGTTGTTTACATAGATTACGTAATCTAAGTGTATAAAATAGTCTACGTGTAGAATGTAGACTATCGTTGTTTACGCGTAGACGCACATCACTGATATTAAAGAACCGTCGTGGGGCCAAGTCGGGGAGAAATTAGCTTAAGAACCTTCCATATGCTCTCGATACTCCAATTGGCGCAGTGGGTGAGGCTAAATTATCGGACAGTTGTAGCCGGAGGCAAGGTTGCCAGTCTTTGTAAATAACGGGTTCCGCGACTAATCAAATCCACAGGGGGAAGAGGGGGGCGAGGGCCTTGCGACCAGGTGACCTTGGGCAGAGCAAAATGTCCTTGACAAGAGAGCATAAGCGATCGGATACCTGACAGTTAGATCTGGCCGTAACGGAACAGAAATATTTCATCTCTGTGTTCCCCTCGCAGCTACCAGGGCCGCTTCGGAACTTATAATTTCGCCCCGCCCACGCGTTGATAATGGAGGGCGAAATATTAAAAACGAAATGAGATCACTTGCTTTGAAATTCTTGCTTCGCGTAAATCTCCACTGACCCAGTTCGAGACAATGGCGGGATTTATTTGTATTGTTGCTCACGGCTCACGTGGAAATTCTTGATGACTGTTCGTTGAAGAGGCAATGAAACTGTATTGTAGAAGGGCGTGTTCAGGTAATAATATATGGAGGGATTTTGGTGGCAAGGTCCTGATTTTAGGATTCTTTCTTCCTCTCTCTCTTACTCTGATTTTCTTGCTTCCTTTATCTATTTGGGGGCGGGGTGCTACCCGAGAGAGAATAGAGGAGAGATAAGGGAAAGGGGAGAGAATAAGGGGAGACTAACGGAAGAGAGAGAGAGAGAAGTTAGAGAGAAAGAGGGGAGAGAGAGAGAGAAGAGAAAAGAAAAAAGAGGAAAGGGAAAGAAGAAGTGAAAGAGGAAAGAATAAGGGAAGAGTAAAGGAAGAGAGAGAGAGAGAGAAGTTAGAGAGGAAGAGAGAAGTTAGAGAGAAAGAGGAGAGAGAGAAGGGAAAAGAGAAAAAGAGATACGGGAAAGAGAGAGAGAGAAAGAAGATGTGAAAGAAAAATAGAAAGAGAGTAGAGAAAAGAATGGTAAATGAAATGGAAAATAGAGAGAGAAGAGAAGGTAGAGAGAAATAGAGAAGAAAGAGAGAGAAATAGAGAAGAAAGTGAGATAGAAAAGGGAAATAAAAGGAATAGAGAGAGAAGACGAGATAGAGAAAAGTGAAAGAGAAAGAAAAGGAAAGGGAGATGAAAGTTAGATAGAAAAAATGGAAATAGGAATAGAGAGAGAAGACGAGATAGAGAAAAGTGAAAGAGAAAGAAAAGGAAAGGCAGAAGAAAGTTAGATAGAAAAATGGAAATAGGAATAGAGAGAGAAGAGGAGGTAGAGAAAAGTGAAATAGAAAGAAAAGGAAAGGGAGAAGAAAGTTAGATAGAAAAAAGGAAAAGGAATAGAGAGAGAAGAGGAGATAGAGAGAAGTGAAAGAGAAAAAGAAATTGAGATAGAACAGAAGGGGAAAGAAAAGGAAAAGAGAGAAGAGACAGAGAAGTGAAAGAAAAAGAAAACAAAGATAAATAAGCGAGATAGAAAGGAATGGAGAAGAAAATGAATGGAAAAGAGACAGAGGAAGTGAAAGAATGAAAAGGATGCAGAATTTGGAGAAATAAAACAAGAGAGAAGCAGAAAGAAAGCGAAATATGAAGGAAGAAGAGCGTACGTGATAGACTAGCCATTTATTATTACCATTACCATATCAGCACTTATTTATACAGTTCCTGGGCATTGCTATTTTCGCTTATTTACGTCGCCTTTCTACCTCTTGGGTTAATCGCAACGACGAGGATGAATGATGAATTGATGAAATGCATGATGGGGACAATCACAATGGTACAAATAAGCCTGACGAGGGTTCCAACTCGTGATCTCTGGATTACTATGCATTGCACCATGCCACGAAGGCACATGTGTAGAGGAAGTAGGATCTCGGCCATAGATCGAGGTGAAGTGATCACTACTAACGCTCCGGTCAACTTCCCTCCTAGGGTTGGCCTCAGGTGTCCAATAATGGGAGTCAGCACTGTCGTCACTATGTGAGAGCGCAATTTACCCTTACCAGATCTAAATTTCCCTATTTGTCTTAAATTTTCCTTTCATATTAGAAAAATTTATAAGAAAACATCCAACTATTTTTGTTTCCATTGATTTGTGGAATTTCCGTGGATAAAATCAGTCTCACAGTTATTCCTTTACCGATGAATTGCATTTGCACCAAAGGCATCCCCGGTGGTTTAGTGGTAACGTCGTCACTTTGGAACTAGGAGCTCCCGTGTTCGATAACCGATGGAGGTACATAGTAGTTCTGATCCCACCTAAATTGTAGGTCCAGTTTCGCAGAGCCTATCTGGCATTAAGGTGTACTTGAAAAACAAACTTTGCAAGGATTATATTTTACCCATGACCCACCAATCCACAGGGAAGGAAGATGGAAGATGCGCCTATCAAAACAGATACTTACATCGGCCTATGCAAGTTAACGTATCTCGCGAACTGTACCAACTAGAGAGAGATGCGTCCCATAGCCCTAAACGCATCAAAAACACCGACATCTCTTTCGCAAATGACGCTCCCCTCCCTGTTTTCCAAAACACAATGGCTTTATTATTATAACTTTCACTTGGGCTCATCCGAAAGCTTCTTGTGTGGACAACTCAGCGCCTGCCACTTTCGCTTCACTCTTCCGCGTCTTCCGACGGAGTCTTCTTCACCCGAGGGTCAAGGAGGGGTCAGGGGCCACGACATCCAGAAGGCGAGAAGAACGCGCGGAGCGTGCAAGGAGACTCATTACGCCTTACGTACACAACCTGCCACCACTGGAATAAACACAGGCTCCAGTGTGTGTACGTTGCATCCGATGCAGAACTAAGCAATACATGTATTGTTATTTTTCATTACTTTTCTACCTTTTTACGTTAATCGCGAAGATGAGGATGAACCAGAGTTGGGAACAAACGTTACTTGGTTACTTTTTCGGTACTGGCTTCAGCAACGTGTTACGTCTTCGGTACTGGCTTCAGCAACGTTTTACGTTTTCGGTACTGACTTCAGCAACGTTTTACGTTTTCGGTACTGACTTCAGCAACGTTTTACGTTTTCGGTACTGACTTCAGCAACGTTTTACGTTTTCGGTACTGACTTCAGCAACGTTTTACGTTTTCGGTACTGACTTCAGCAACGTTTTACGTTTTCGGTACTGACTTCAGCAACGTATTACGTTTTCAGTACTGGCTTCAGTAACGTATTACGTTTTCGGTACTGGCTTCAGTAACGTATTACGTTTTCGGTACTGGCTTCAGTGACTTGTTACGTCTTCGGTACTGGCTTCAGTAACGTGTTACGTCTTCGGTACTGGCTTCAGTAACGTGTTACGTCTTCGGTACTGGCTTCAGTAACGTGTTACGTCTTCGGTACTGGCTTCAGTAACGTATTACGTTTTCGGTACTGCTTCAGTAACGCCATACGTTTTAGATACACTTTCAGCAGTAATATGTTGCATTCTCGGAGCTTGCGTTAGTAACGAGTTACTAAATCTTCATGAGTAATTGTAACATGATATTTTCTTATCTTGATATATTCAGAATTGGAGGATATATTTGACAGAATGATACAAGCATTTTTCTAGCAGAAGGAACGACATCACACAGCCGATGTGTTTGATGGCATGGTAAGTTTCAATGCCGTGCGATTAAATTTAATGTTTTCCGACAGTGGCAACCGAAAAATGCCTTTCTTGAGGGCTCGTAGCGTTGAAGAGACATTAATGAGGAAAATGCAGAATTTTTTTGTCCTTATGTTTTCTGCACGCTGTGAAAGTTTGTCGGTGTACAGTGACACTGTCTTTATTTCACGTAACTTTCATATTTTATTACACACGAAATGTGTAACATTCTCCAATTAGCTCGCATTATACGTATATCCTACTGTATAAACCAACCCTATGCACACATTGCTAATTATCATATTGCACTTCATTTTTATTTTTTTTTACTGTTTTTATTGCTCTATGGGACATCAAGCCATTATTTCTATTTGTACAATTAAAAATATCTTAACTATAACCACACTATTTTTCTAAATGCAGATTTAAATATAAATTTATAATTCCCGAAATGCAATCGTAAATATTCCGCAGTTCGGCTGGTGTCATAGAGGGCCATTCTTGTTGCCAACTTCTCTGAGATTTCACCCTCAGAGTAGGATCAAGGCTACCACCATTCGAAACGAGCAAATTCTCTTTGGAATTCTCGTCAGCGTGTGTACCGCGCACCAGACACAGAAAGGATTTTTCCAATTGTTGCTTTGTTTTTTATTAAGCCACGGTTTTCTCTTTCGTCATTATTACGTACAAAAGTGAAGTCTTTTTTTTATTCTTTCTCCAGCGGGAGAAAATTTCCCACATCCATGGGAAGAGAAAACTCAACACATGCCTTTAGTGGATGGGAGCTTGTTGCGTTGAAACAATTAAGCTTTGCGAAGAAATTTTGATCTCATCCAGATTTCGAATGTCTTTCTCTTATCGGCTTGATTTCAGATGTTAAGAGTTTAGAGCAACTTGGAATCACTATTCCGTAAATTTAACAAGAGGTGTAAATATTTGTTTAATTTCAAGATGAATTCATACACAGGTTATTTTGTGTTCGGGAATTTTCGTGCGATTTACTTGGACACTGAGAAATGTTAAATGCAAAGAAAATATTAAAGCAAAGTTGTAGAATTGAAACTGCATGGTCACGAAACAGTTGACAGTCTCTACACCAGGATCAGTGCAACTTCATTTCTTAAATAGAGCATGATGTACGTAAGAAATTAATGTAAATACCGAAAGAAAGTGTACTTCGTATTTATACATCGGACTCTTCACGTAATCTGCGAGTATAAGAGGTTAACAAGAGCCACCTACCGAGTAGTTTCCCAACTACTCTCGTTACATAGGTCCTTATGGGAATCTGTCAGCCAATCACATTTTGCCCAGTTAATAAATCATCAAGCAAGATAAACGAACCTTTTACAATTTAAATTTAACGTCATATCTTTACGATCGACCTGCCACCTGGCGAAGTGATTGAAATTGCATCTCTTTTGCCACAACTTTTTTTTATCCATGGTAATCCCTGTCAAAACTAGAAGATTGCTTACGTGGATATAGAAATCTCATAACTGAATCATAATTATGTGAAAACACTTGAGATTAAGTCTAAACGCGATACTAACGTACAAACATCTGGTTTTCATTTAAGAACAGGCGAATCCTTATGAATTACACAGAGCAAGAGCACTTTTCAATACAAGTTATGTCTCCAAGGTACTATACCCAAAATTTGAATTCAAACCTGAATACTACAAAGGTAATAATTATTCATCGAAGGTTCAGCAAGTCAATAAGATTATTAAAGCGAAAGTAACTCATTAGAGAAAAGTTGAATCAGCTTGTGAACTTGGCGAGTTGTATAAGTGTTAATCTACAAAGAACTACACGTAAACCATATCGTGCTGCAAGTTAAATGTAATTGACACGAATCATTCGTCAGTCACAGAGACAGGAAAAAAGTCCAGAGTTTCGTGCTGGGAGCTTATTATGGGAAAAGTGACAAGGACGTTGACTTTTTGTAATTGTGCAGCAAGTTGTCCTCAATGACTGCTTGAAACACGAAAATTCTTGTCCTGGTCCGCAAGATTTCTTTTAGATCGTTTAGAACACTTAAGGACGTGGATTTTATGTTGATTTTCAAAACTCATAACTGCGATTCAGTTACATTTCGAATTGACTAACTATAATGGCGATATCTTTGGAAAGTAGTAAATGAAACTGGGTTTCTGTCCGAAATACATAATGGTAAGTTAATTACTATTCGAATTTAGTAACGAATTTATTTACTTACTTAATTTTCAGGCTAGTAACTTTAACTTCACGAAAGGTGTAACTGCAACTGAGTTATTTCACAAAATATGTCTCACTGAATTTTTTTTTCGAAACTAGTAACTGCATTAAATTGCCTTTCAAAATGAGCAATTGCAGGACATTACAAAATGAATTGACTGAAAATGAGTTAATTTTGGAAATTACTAACTGCAATTAGCTGGGTTTTTTCGAAATTACTAACAGCAAATGAGTTAATTTAAATGAGCTCTCTTTTAAAAGTGAATTAAATAACCCTCACATTCTAAACAGTGGAGTTTTCATATCCGATGAAGCCATTGAACAAGTATTAAAAACCCTAGAATGAAATATATGACTATAGAAAGTCACGTGGGCAGTCGAGAATCCTCAACGAGAAAATCATCGTTGCCCGATGAGGTCGTGATGGTTTTGACGATCACAGTGGTCGCTTGCGTGAGAACACTGTCGCACTCCTTGTCGCGTGTCGGGGTGAATGTCATTCGAAGCCATCCAAGGTTCAAGAGGAGGAACACAAAAATCTCCAATTACACGACTGAGCGGAGAATGGACTGAAAAACCGAAAGGTCACGAGAAGACCTTAGAAGATCCAAGCACAACAATCTGGCCAGAGGAGAGGACGGAAATTTAAATAATTATAATCTAATTACTTTAGCTCCAGTTATGCAACTTGTCCAATGTCATTTCCCTATGGCAGTTCGGAAATTGTATGTTGATTCATTGGCTCCAAGGTAATCATAAAAGATGTCAAATACTTTAAAACAACTGCCGAACAGAATGTTAAAAGTACTTTGAAATTATTAATTCCAGAGAAAGTTTGTCCAACCAATTTCAAAAGGCCAAATAAGTCACGCAAAGTAAATAAAATACGAATATAGGTTATTAAAGCCATTACTTGTCCATTTTATATACGAACACGTGTGCAAACAGAGTAATGGGTAGCATCAAGATATGTACATAATAGGCGAGTCAATAATCTACAGCGAAACAATATTGGTTAATGAGTCTAACGTCACGCTGCGGACTATGTCACAATCGCGCACAGACTTCTTCTTCAATTCAGTACATAGGCTGTTAAATATTGAAACATATCAATAAAAAATTAGTAATAATCGAAAGAGTTCGTATAAATTCAGAAGTTTACGATGTGCTTTCAATTAATGATTCAGTATTGCTGATGCAGAGTAAATAAATTAAACGAACCAAATGATTTAAGCGGATGAATGCAATACAAAATTCACAACAGCGTATTAGAAGTAATTTACACCATATTACAATTATGCGCGTTCTGATTTATTAATTACTATAAATAGTTTCTTAGAATAAATTTTATAATATGCTCTAACTCACGTTAATTTAAACTTCAAATTCTCGTGTCTGGTTACCTGGTGAAATACGATATTTATGCGTCACAAACGAATACCACGAAGTTCCTGATTGACTCGCCTTTTACATAGTGACCTTGGAAACACGTCACAACTAGAAAAAGTACTACTTACGACTTGGACTGCCACCCAGTAGACAAAAATGTTAACCAACAGCATCGAAACGCTGAGCTTACCTGAAAAAGAATAAATAAGAAATAAAATCTAGAATAGAGATTCACATTTTAAAAACAGCAAAAAAATATTTTTACTATTCATAAGAACTGAAAATCTACATGCCTCTAATACATATTTCTTAAAAGGTTGATAACTTTATATTATTTGAGACTTAGGTGTGTATGGTAGGAATATTATATCGGTGTCTATTGGCGGTTGGGGAACCTTTTACTGCTTCGTATTCAACTTAAAACTGTAGGACTTGTCCCATTTAGAGTATCTGAGTATGAATAAGGAACTGGTTAAATAAATGAAAGAACAAATGCAATGAGACTGCCGTGCTCTGTCCAGGATTAGAACCTACGATCATTGCCTTTTAAGCGAGCCCGTAGCTGCCATGACGCTACAAGTACACACACACATTGACGCACAGAGAGACAGAGGAGGGAGAGAGAGAGAGAGAGAGAGAGAGAGGGAGGACTGGAAGCAGTGATGTGCGTCTAAGCGTAAACAACGATACTCTACATTCTACACGTAGACTATTTTATACACGTAGATGACGTAATCTATGTAAATAACATGGCGAAAGATGATAACTTAGCAAAGGATGCCATGGATAAAAAGAAAATTATACTGCATATCAGTTGCTGATGTGTGAGGAGAACATTTCATACTCTTCCTTCCATATTAGAACAATTTTTCACCTAAGGAAAAACCTAACAAGAAATATTCTAGTGTTTTATGGAGAAAAGACCACTCTTGGCTCACGGCTGCCATCTGTTGTTGTTTTTTGCATACAATTATCTTCTTCCATAGTTGATAATAGAAGAGAAGAGAAATTGTGTTGTAAATAGGATTCTTTTCAGTTCGTTAGGAACCAATATAATTGAAAATGTTACTTTCCTTTCATGAAACCCTTAAAAATTAACTTTAATGCACTTTAGATTGTTTACGTAGTCTATGTAAACTACAACCCAATGTAATCTACTCGTAGATTACGTGTAGACAACGCATGTAGACGTCAACTTATAGTCTACGGCACATCACTGACTGGAAGACAGAAAACTATCTAATACTTTTGTGGTTCACACTATGCCTTGTAATGAAAGGATACCGGGTTCCTTTCGTTGTTGGCGCCACATTGCACAGTGGTTCTGATCTCACTGTAGACTGTAGGGGCAGTCCCGTTTAGCCTATCTGAGCATAAAGTGAATTCCAGACAAGTTTCGCCAAACTTTTAGGTTCTAGACGCACAAAGGGAGCGACGAAGACGCATAAATATTAATAGGCTTAAAGAGGGAGAAACAAGACAGAGAGAGAGAGATTAAGACACAAGATAGATGCTAATATGACTTGTGTGACGTAATACTCTCCTGCAAAAGTTCTGAACTTTCTGAACACCCCTCTTCTTTATATATTTCAGCACATGACACAAGCTTATGAGAGTTTTAGTTGAGAGTTTGATACCTGCATTTTTTTTTCAAACCTCAAGGTCGCGTGTGTTAAGTCAAGCAAAAATTTAAGACAAGGTGAGGACTGGAGAACCACTTGACCTTACCGACGGCTGAACAGGCCTGTCTGTAATTACCGATAATTGGATAATTACCCCGCGGTGTGCGAGGGCTGGTTGAGAAGCCACGGGCGGAACAGACTTCCAGGAGAACGGTGGAAAAAAGTAAATGCGAATTTCCTTTCATAAATTTCATTTTATTAATGTATAATGCTTTTATATATGTGCGTTTCTAATGAGACTATTGTATGCAATAAACGCATTGTGAAGCAACTAACTTCAGAGTTAGGTAAGTTATCAAAAAAAGTATCGTGTCCCTGTAACTCATCGCACTCAAGTCAAACACCTTCTCCGTGAAGCGCCATATTTCAGCCGAGGTAATCGCGGATTGCTTTCATGTTTAGGTAAGGCTTGTTAGGTATAACTGATTTTGTTTATTTCACTTAGCTTTTCTGTCACTTCTTGGCTAGAGTGCGCGTCAAATCTCCTGCATATGACCTTGAACGACTGAACAGCACCAGCGAATCACGAACGTGCAGCGTTGCCTAGTTCAGAAGCTGTTTCACCTCGCTACTAAATCGTGTACCTGGCGCTCGGATATAAATAGATTATTTCAAGTGTCAGTAGTTCAACAGATGGAAAGATAATAAATTTGCGAGTATGTACGAAAAACAAGCGTGATTGTAGCTTATACCGTTCCCTCTGTAGAAGCAATGTTATTATAAACGTAATTGCATTGTATCCTTTTTGCTCTCCCTTCGTTCCTGTTGCATTCTGAAACTTTCCGATTAGCTAAGGGAACAGGGCACGTTGACGAAGAGGATACCGTCATTGTTCGTTTTTTTTTTTCATGTGTTTAGTGGGTGTGTGCAGCATGTCGTTGAGTAAACCAAGTGGTAGTGATGGCGAGAGAAGAGGGAAAAATACAGTGTTGTACGAAGCCAGGCACGACAGGTGATTTTTCAGGTGTACATTTTTTTTAAAAAAAAAGTGTTCGAGTGACGAACAAAGAAGTAAAATTGACTTTAAGAAGTGCCAGGATCTAACAGCTCAAGCGTGTGGTGTGAATCAAGCTACCGTTTCTCGGATATGTTCGGGGGCAAAACAATGTGGATCGGGGCCTGCTCCAATGTTTCAATAACGACAAATTTAGATGACTTTGAAAAAAGACGTAGTTCGTAGAACAGTCTTTGAAATTTACGATCGTGGCGAATTTTCTACTACCAAAAAGATAACGTACTCTTTACGGGACAAAATATCTTACAAAGGCTCTACAACTTCCACCTTGAGAATATTGAAAGAATTATGCAGTCCCTAATCAGGTATGTTCTTTTCTCCCATTATGTTTATTATATGTTATATTATCTAATGTTCCGTGCTCTCCGTGACAAGGCGTTTCGCTCGACCACGCTGTCTCTTTCCGTGTGAGATTTCGACATGGCACCGCTGCAGTGCGCTGCTATTGGCTATCGCCATATGCAGGAGATTTGACGCGCACTATAGTCGCGAAGATGAGGATGAGTGATGATACGATGAAATTGATGAAGGGACACTCGAACCCGGAACCCCTGGCGTCGTAGCGAGCTGTGCTAACCACTCCGCCACGGAGGCTGGCTTTGTTTTAGGTTTAATCTCTCAGCATAAGTACACTACATTTAGCCTAACAACGAAAGCATTTAACCTGACGTCACGAGACGAAAAACGGTCTTGACCGATGTGTTTGACTTACGTGAGACCCTGCTTTCTCATACACAGTGGCGTATATTGAGTCCAAGATTTGGGCTATCTCACTGTCACATGGTCCTAGGCTATGAATAGAAATCAGGTTGTCAACTCATAGGAAATCAGGTTGCCAACTCATAAGAAATCAGGTTGCCAACTCATAAGAAATCAGGTTGCCAACTCATAAGAAATCAGGTTGCCAACTCATAAGAAATCAGGTTGCCAACTCCAGAATCACCATCTATCTCACTGATATAAATAATTTTGTTTACAATTTCTGATCAATTTTTCACCTATATTTTATTCTCTAGACTTCAGGCTTCGCAGGTAGCCTAGCTAGCGTAGAATATACGCTCCTGCTCATACAGTACATTCAAACTGTTGGCGCACAAGTACCACAGTTCCGGGTTTGGCATGGGTGTCCCTCTGTGAGTGTGCTGCATCAATTTCATCTAATCATCACTCACCTTCATAGTCGGAATTAGCCAAAAATGACAGAAGAGCGACGTGAAATAAGATAAAACATAAAAAATATAGTGGCACCATCTATGAACAACTCGCGAACTAAAGTGGATAGTCATTTGTTTTCTCCCTTCGCTTGTTCTCTAGTGCCCCCTGGTTGCCATTTGTATAATTTCTCTCCCTTGTTTCATTGTCAAACACTTCAAAACGTAAATGTATTTGCTTACGCTGCGTACGGTTTTCCCTCTATATAATAAAAACACTTCGTACCGAATAAATTTAAGGCGAGGAGATACAGTTACGCACCACGTGTGCATTTATTTTAATATCGTCGGAATGGGCAATGCTACTGAAGAAAAAACTTGGGGCTACAAGAGAGTATGAATTTCTCCACATGTGGCAGGTCGAAGCGTTTTTCAAAGTTACAGATACGACCTGTAAAAAATATGACTAATAAGAATTTTCAGAATCCCATGTATTTCTTATGGGGAATCAACTTCAACATCAAGTTTCGGCTAATCAAATGGGAGTTTCGATTATCCGTAGGACAGTCAAAACATCAACCTGCCCTCTTCCCGTTGATATCATTTTCTATTCCATCGGAAGTTTGATATTCCCAAGATAACAAATCAAAAAATACTCCCATATGCCCAATGCATTTCTCCTTGCCTCCTGGCAGTGTTGCCAAACCTGGTGCGCATAAAAGAGCTAAATGGAGTTAACACTGACTTTCAAGGAGCTAGATTTACAAAGTGCTTCGTAGAGTAATGTTAGTTGTCAAAGGGGTGGGGCGCTGCTATTACCGTTAACTCTAAAGTGATGACAATTTATTCTTAGTTTTCACCATCTAGATCCTGCGGCATCACCGATCTCATGGTCGTACGAAATCGAAAATAAAGGATTCCCTGGTAATAATATTATGCCCATTTCACGTCAACACGGCGGTATAAAAAAAGTAGCTGGGGAGGTAAGAGGGGATGTGGCAACGCACCCAATATAACAATATCACGTCACGTGCAAAATGTACAATCATGGCAAAAGTTGATCTATGTAGGCCGGAACCAGTTCACAGGCAAACGAGTGCACGAAAGAGCCAGATCTGGCTCCAAGACAGCTAAGTTGGCAACACTGACTGAGCGAAAAGCCGGGCGGAGACTGTCTCGCATGCTCTTAACGACGACGTACTGAAGAACACACATTTGGCAACGCAGGGGCATCATTACATGGCAAGCAGCTGATTGCATCACCCACGCTCCTTTTCCTAGCTTAGGATTGAAAATTGGACGGCAGTGCCAGAAGATTTTTCTCTACTTTGTAGAACGCTCTTTTTTGTTAGGCCACACTGTGCCCACAAATGATAAAACCGCTTTGAAGAACACGTCGTGTACACAACCAGTGCAGGCAAAAGCTCTATCACGTGATTCGAGCTTGATCTGATCTCCAAAGTGTCGAGCAGTGTGGGGAACGACAGTAATATATGATCTGGAGCAAACCAATCAGACATATTCATAACCGCAACATTACTTCATTTGCTTGTTACGATGATAAATCTCTCTTATTCGGCTACAAGAGGACCGAAGCACAGTTACAATTCCCTGTACTTTCTCCTTGTCAAGCGGCCTGTTGCCAAGGCGAACCGGAGAAGGTGGGAGTCGCAAGGCATGCCGGGAGAGGGATATCTCGACCACACCCAGATCTCATTTTGCCAACTCCCTCCCTCCTCACCTGATCGCCTTTCCCCTATCGGCTGATCTAATCTGAACAATCCCTCAACCTTGCAAGGCTACAGCGCTTGCGAAAGAGTTGAAGCCAGCGAAATTGGACAATAATCTAACGACCACATATGAATTCGCTCATTGTTGCCATATGTCAGCATGCTGTCTATTTTGGCGTGTGCCAAAGGTATGTTTTGCACGCGGCGTACCATAATTTTTCACCAAGGAGGTGCTTCATGCCGTCACTATACGTTACGAAAGGGTAACACCGTGGGGGAACAATTTTGGGGTCAAAGTTCTACATGAATTATTCCATGTTTGATGTCTTCGTCAGTGAGATGTGAGACCAGATTCCACGCTTCAGATGCCCTTAAGAGAGTTTCCAGACCGAAGTGACAAGTAGCATGCGTCGCTGGGAAACGAAGTCTCAGAAAAGAAAGCCTTTCGTGCCGGAGTGACTCGACAAACTGCGCCGTTGTCGGCTGGGTTGTTTTCTCAAGTAAGCTTTCAGAGCGAAGAGACACGATGAACAAGAGAAATTGCACAGTCCGAGCGACGCTTAAATGTCAATGGATATGTCCAGCTTGTTCCATGTCGCGTGTCGCTTTGGTCACTTGGGTCTGTCCAGGACTGCCAAACAGCCCCGGTAATTGGTACTTGATCTTGCAGAATGTCTGCCCAAGACACCTGTAGAATCCAGACAACTTGTAAGGAGGAAAGGAGAAATGGGAGAACCGACGTTCCCAAAAAAATACATTCTGGTCATTATAGGCACCAGGACATAAGTGCATATCCTCGAATGTATGCGGTTAGAGGCTGGCCATTCTTCGGGGGTTCACCTTTTTTTTGTCACTTTGGTCAAAGGAAACGCAGTAAATAAGTATGAGTCAAGTCATGGAATACAGAGGGGACAGGAGCGTATCTTCCAGAATAGCTAAGCTATCTGCAAAGCCTGAAGCCTAAAAGTAAAATACTGAAGAGAAATAAATTAGAAATTGTGAATTAACCTGATTAAAAAAAAAATAATAAGATAATGACGATTCTGAAGTTGGCAACCTGAATTCTTAGGAGTTGGCAACCTGAAATTTTATAAGTTGGCAACCTGAATTTTTATAAGCTGGCAACCCTGAATAATTATAAGTTGGCAACCCTGAATAATTATAAGTTGGCAACCCTGAATAATTATAAGTTTGCAATTTCACTATACCTAAAGTCAAACAAGTAATCTAAAACAAAATCAAATGTAAAGTGCCTGTTTTTTTAAAAAAAATAGATTGAGTTGATGTTTTAAGACCATTTTACGCGCAGTAAGGTTAATCGGGACTTGACCTACAGTTTAAAGTGGAAGGCGAACCACTATATGCCTCCACCGGGAATCGAACCCCGGATCCCTAGATTAAAAGGCGACGACGGGAGGCATTTTTAAAAATAGAAAATGTAACTAAAGGGAAATGTTATAGAATGCAGAAGAAATTCAAAGAATTTCTGGAATGCGACAGAAACAATCGTGATTATGATGATAAAACTGATGAAGGGACATTCACAAAGAAACCCATGCCTGGATTCGAACCCGGGACTGGCGTCGTAGCACGGTGTCGTAACTACTATGCCACTGAGGCCGGCTGACAGAAACAAGAGAACGCTGAAATCAGAGGCGTCTCATGAACGCATGCGTCAATTGTGGGAAAAAATGACAGCTTGCTCTGCGACGACATTCATGAGCATTTTTTTACATCTAATTTCTTCATATAGGAGAAGTATTTATTTTACACGACAGCGCTCAAGTACGCTTATATTACATTTCTTGGATCTGAAGTGAAAGAAAGTAATAATTCTTTACCCAGAATTGACGCATGCGTCACTTCAGATCCAATAAATGTAATATAAGCTTAGTTGAGCGCTCTCGTGTAAAATAAATACTTCTCCTATATGAAGAAACTAGAATGTAGAAATGCTCATTAATGTCGTCGCAGAGCAAGCTGTCCTTTTTCGCACAATTGACGCATGCTCAGCATTCACCGCATGCGTTCACGGGACGCCTCTGGCTGAAATACAAGGAGGAGGCAAAGACGCGCAACAGCAGAAGAAAGTTTCGATGCGAAATTGAGACAGGTGAAACGGCATCTCTGAAATTATTTTTATGCCCTAACATCATTGTTACAACTTTCGATATTTTCACCGTCCGATACTCGTCACTTTGGCAAACCGCAGCGGTGTATCTAGGTGCAGGAGAAAGCAACATATGTAGAACTAGGTCACGGTACATTACTAAGCTATGCGCAACATAATCGCCATCGACTGAATGAACTTGGCAATAAATCACCAACGGACAGAAACGTTACAGGAACGCCAACTGTCGGGGATAATCACAAAGGTATTCTTTTGCGGGAGTCAAATTTCACCCGGGGCAGCAGGAACGGTCGCTGTTTGCAAATCCGGGCTCCCTGATTGGTTCTTGTAGCCTGTCCAGAGGACTTCAATATGACAAATGCACCATGACCTGGTTTTCGACGGAGAAATCAAACGGCTTGGAAATCATGACTGCCATAACCTCCACCAGAGATTATTAATTCCAGCGTCGTATTAGCAAGCGATAACGGAATGGCGAGCACTTTCCACTGAAACAAAGAGGGAGAAATAGGAACAGTTGGTCGTGGTCACGAGTCAAAAGCGTTGACGCACTGCCTAATCCCAGCAACGTACGAACGGCCCGAATCGAATCGAAGCATTCTCGAAAGACAATTTGTCATAAAAAAACGCCACAGGAAAGCGGGTGGAACGCATCTCTGCTTCCTAGAATGTCCCAAGAACGCTTCCTTGCTTCCGGAGACGCCGCGGGAACGCTTCCTTGCTTCCGGAGACGCCGCGGGAACGCTTCCTTGCGTCCGGAGACGCCGCGGGAACGCTTCCTTGCGTCCGGAGACGCCGCGGGAACGCTTCCTTGCGTCCGGAGACGCCGCGGGAACGCTTCCTTGCGTCCGGAAACGCACCAGGAACGCTTCCTTGCGTCCGGAAACGCACCAGGAACGCTTCCTTGCGTCCGGAAACGCACCAGGAACGCTTCCTTGCTTTCGGGAACGCACCAAGAACGCTTCCTTGCCTTCGGGAACGCACCAAGAACGCTTCCTTGCCTTTGTGAAAGCTCCAGGAACGTTTTCTTGCTTTCAAAAACGCCTCTGAAACGCTATCCTGAAAACTAAAATGTGCCTAGAAATCTTCTCTGCAATCTGAAACGCGACCGGAACGCTTACCTGCTTTCGGAAACACATCTGTTCCTGACCTCAGAAACCAGCATGAGATTTTCCGCTATATTTAGAAACATTCCCCTCTTTTTCGGAAGAAATCCGAAACACGTTCATTTCCTGTAATCTGACCAAAATTCAGAAACTAATTCTATTCATAAGGGAACGCTGTTCCGAATGACCATTCCGCAGTAAGAGAAGCTTTGAGAATTGCTAATTTTCTTGGCAAAATGAACGCGATATACCAAACATACATAAGGTAACCAATATTGACGTATATCTGATGAGAGAGGTCACGATCGACATGTTTATGCAAATATGATGAAATCAAACTTCTGATGTTATTCTGCAAGAAGTCACAAATATTAGTAGATAACTCAAACAGCAGCAATCTAGATTGATATTTTTGAAGCTGGTACTTAAAATTTCATATTTCAATTATTTAAGCTGAGCATTCGTTAAAAACTAAGTAAAACGTACGAAAGTATAGCAATATGGAAAATTATTGTAGTTGCTGCCACCTGGCGAAAGCTCTGGAAGTTTCGATCGGAACTTAACTATGGTATTGTTCTACCATCAACTTTTCAATAGTTATATTATTTCAACGAATCATGCATAATGTGAAAATATATAATGGGAGAGAGAAAGAAAGAGAGAGGAGGTCAAGACGAAGATGGAAAAACATTAAATAATTTAGCACGAGTTGTCAACATTGGCTTGATCTTGCACAGGGCGCAGTGGTACCACCAGCCTATTGGGGAACCAATAATTGCCCCACGCCCCCTCCTCGGTTAGCGCCGTGATAAAATATTAGCCCGCTTGAACTTGACAGTAATACAAATAAGTCAATGCAAAATTGTTATAATATGAAATTTAGCAGAAAATATAACGATCATTTATTACAAATTTATTTTTAGTGTAAGAGATGTCAAAATAATTCATCTTAAAAAAATGCCGTTCAAATTTTTAATAAATATTTTCAAAAACAACAGTGGGTATGTGAAACAAAAGAATAAAATACACCAAAAGTGACTAACAAAATTAAATGTTTGCAGTAGAGGTTTGAAACAAAATGCTATACATATTTAAACGGAAATTTTACTAAAATAATACGTGAGAAACGTACAAATGTGAAGCAATAATGCTGATTAATATGGCTGCTGCCATCTAGTGAGAAGTATAGAAGCTTATCTCTCTGGCCGAGCGCGTTATGTGGTTGACCGAACTCGTCACCGAAGTTCCCGGGTTTGAATCCTGACCTAGACATTCATGTTCTTTGCGAGTTTCCCATCAATTTCATCTGATCATCACTCATCTCTTCATCGCGATTAGCCAAAAGTGGGAGAAAAGAAGTGTAAAATAACTAAAATACAATTCACATCCCCCAAACTACGGCACAAAAACTGTAGATTGAAATGATATACAGGGTGTGCACAAAGTCGCTTTCCCCAATACATGAAGAAATCATTGTTTTGGGGAAAGCGACTTTGTGCCCACCCTAGGATAGATAGCCTAGTGGCAAATCCCACCCTGGATATAGTAAAAGGTAAAGTGTTCCCCTGTGCATAGCACCACGCCATGAAGGCGTATAGGGGGTGTGGGGGTAACGCCCCACACTTTCTTGATCCGGTCGTGAGTGGGGGTGATGTGATCAGCATCACGCCCCTGACCGCCTTTACCCCCCAGGGTTTCCCCCAGGTACCCATGTTATTCGACGCTGGGTAGGCGCCGGGGCCGCTTCCACCGTTAGAAAAGTTCCCGGATTTGAACCGGCCGGGGATCGAACCCGGGACCTTGAGCATGGTAGTCAGACGCGTTACCGACTGAGCCACCGCGGCCCTGGATATAGTTACTAGTACATTTCACTTGGTGCCTTACTGCAGTAGGCCTATGCCAGGATGGGGACAGAAAGCTTGTCCTTCGGGTTTCGGGATGCCAGAGAGCGGGTGAGCTAGGGTGGCACGTCGAAAACAGTACAATGTTTCCTTCCTTTATCCAATTAGGAGAAAGCAGGGAACCGGTTTGACAGCTGGGTCAGTTTTTCTTTTTTTTTTTGGCGTAACCTATGTCCTCCGCTAACGAGGCCGGCGTGACTGAATTAGGACCAAATTGCACACGATTCCTCCGTGCGGGAAAGAACAGCGCCATAACTGGTGATATAAGTTATTGTCCACGCAGCATTACTTGTGTTATTTCGAGTCGGCGGTGAAGTCGCTCTGTCTCTTCGTGACTCTTGTATTGTGCAACACGACCTCCTGCATTTCCACACTCTCCTGTCTGGGGTGGTTAAAGCCTCGTTTACATTGGTCTAGTGGGCGGGAGAGTAGCTGGAGCGAGTAGGGAAAATCGAGCTACTCTCCTCGTGTAAACAATTTGGGAGAGTACTGGCTCCAGTACTCAGGACAGTCGAGTGGCTGTTTCATGAAAGGAAAGGGACATTTTCAACAGTATTGGTTCCTAACGAAATGAAAATAATCCTGACAACAAAATTTCTCTCTTCTATTATCAACTATGGAGGAAGATAAATAGTATGCAAAAAATAACAACAGATGGCAGTCGTGAGGCAAGAGTGGTCTTTTCCCCATAAAACACTAGAATATTTCCTATATTAGGTTTCTTCCTAGGCGAGAAGTTGTTCGAATTTGGAAGAAAGCGTATGAAAAGTTCTCCTCAGACATCAGCAACTGATACGTAGTATAATTTTATTTTAATTCCACGGTGCCCTTTGCTAAGTTATCACCTTTCGCCTTGTTGTTTACATAGATTACATCATCTACGTATATAAAATAGTCTACGTGTAGAATGTAGACTATCATTGTTTACGCGTAGACGCACATCACTGTTCCTCTCGCATCCATTTTTTTCACTTGCGCGTAAACTCGACAAACCAATCGGTGAATGTAAACGCTTTCTGAGGACAGTACAAGGGCACCGACTTTCCCAAATTGCTGTGGGTGCATATCAATGGCGGTTAGATCTGTAATTATCAAGTATTGTATACTTTAAACAACTTACATGCACAATGATTGCAAGAGGCAATGATATTATCAACACGTTACTAAAAGAAAATACCACATTCATACAAATTAAAATGAAAAATCTTCATAAATGCAAATAATTTTAATTGTATTGCAGTACAAAATGACTAACTTAATGTACCAAATAATAATAATCATGACATGTTAACTTTCAGTATACAACACACTCCTTACGTCATATGCACTTATGAATTTGTTTGCAATTTTGGTAATGTCAATATTAGTCACTTCTCTATGAACATGCAAAATTGCCAAATCATTCAATCTTTTTTGGGTCATTGTTGACCGCAAAAACTTGACCAGAGACAGGCAAGGAAGGGGGGGAATGTGTTTCTTGGTTGCCTATGCACAAACACATTTGAAACAATTATGTTTTAGAGGTTAGAAATTTTAACTTCCATCTCAGTATTTAAATTGCTTATTATTTCTTGATAATGGCAAGTGAGAAATATTTATTTTATTTTGTTTTTATCAAACTAAAAATCTTGTGGGTGCGGCGTGAGTGTCAATGGAATTTGTGTCGATTACAGGAACAAACAAAATAAACTACGGGCGTGTGATGCTTTTTAGTGTAGGAGATCAGACTTCATGTACTTGGCATAGGAGAAGTAAAATTAAATATAAGTAATTTACGTTCTACACAACCAAGAACGATCGAAAATAGAAAAATCAAGGAAATTGGTTATCTTTACATACATGTACCGAATTTAAATTGTGTGAGAGAAAATAATCCGGTCCTGCAGCGTTACCCAATAGAATCTATTTGAATTTTTGGGTTTCTGGACCTTCAACAATCCCGGATTTCATCTTTACTTTTAATTTTACTTCAAATACATCAAGTTCATCTCCAAAAAAACAATTATAACCTCATACGCCCGTAGTTTGTTCCTACACTGTAAAAAAAAAATACACTTCTTGTACACTTTTGGTACACTTTCTTGCATATAATATGCACAAGATGTGTACTGAAGGTGTTGCAAAAGTGTACTTAAAGTGTTCTAGATGTGTGCGACCCGAAATGACGAAATTTTGTACACTTGTTGCACACTTTGGGGACACATTCAAAGTTGTGTGCACTTCTTCAACGCTTTCTGTACACTTTTGTTTAAAGTAAGTGTACACTTCTTGTACACTTTTGTAGCACATGATTTCATTTTGTGTTGTTGGTCATATCGATTGTTATTTTATACTTTTTTGACAAATGAATATCTTATGAACATAAATCAATTTCATTATATAAAGCAGTAACACACTTGAAAGCAAGCAACATTAAACAATAACAAAATATAACTATTTTTTTCCTGGAACACATGGAAATCGCATTGCATCATGAAACTATCAATACTTTTTTGTTTCCTGTACCAATTTGATAATTGGATAAATCTCATTAAAATTGAAGAAGGATAAAGTTGAATGTTCCGAGGAAATTAATAGATTTTCTTAAATCGAACTATTCATCTTTAAAGCACACCAAAACAGATCGTTAACTTCGGGGGGCTGGTTGTTCCTACACCGGCCGCTAGATGGTTCTGTCAAAATGTGTACAAGAAACATAAGTTTTTGTACAACAAATAATGATACGTTCGATTGTAATCATAGTGAAAAAATGTGCTTTAACACTCTTCGAAAAATATGTGAACATCTAAGATACAAATTAAAGAAGAAAATGTACTGCAGTGAATAAAAGTGAATCTCCCATGAGCAACCTTTTTGATTCTGGACTATATAAGTAGAAGGTACGTGTGTCGCAGAATCCAGTAGTACTCCTTATCCGATAACAATCAAGGACGCAGCTCTAAACACAGACACTGAAAAAGCTTATGCCTTCGCAAATGCCTTGCAAGACACTTTCACTCCGACACCGCAACTAGCTCCAAATCTCCGCCTCCAGACCAAAATTGACAGAGTCACAAACCCCAATAACAGGCAACTGCAACCCAGTAATACGCACACTATTGATCCTACAAATGCTCTAACTGTTCCTATCACAACAGACGATATTATCAATACTGTGCGTAGGAAGAGAAACACTGCTCCCGGATTGGACAATATCACATACGTATTGATTAAACAGGCCCCGCTAGCATTGCTGTCCTTTCTGGCCATTATCTACAATTTTATCCTCCGCACAGGACACTACCCGACAGACTGGAAGATTTCAAAGGTTCTAATGTTCCCAAAACCAAACAAAGATAGTACCAACCCAACAAACTATCGACCTATTCAGCTCACATCAACCTTTAGCAAAATATTCGAACGCATCATTGTTCGACGCATACACATGCACTTACAAGCACACAGTTTACTTCCGTCGCACCAAGCAGGCTTTAGACCTCAACACAGTGTCCTTGATAATTTATTAAAACTAACGACTCGCATCACAAATCATTTCAACACATCCAAACCATCCTGCCTAGTACTATTCGACCTGGAGAAAGCATTTGACAAAGTATGGCATACTGGACTCATTTACAAGCTCCATAAATTCCAACTACCGCTTTGCTATGTCAGATTAGTACACAGCTTTCTAACAAATAGGGTCGCTTATGTCACTGTAAATGGAGCGATGTCATACCCCATTTTCCCTTACTCTGGCGTTCCACAGGGTGCTGCTTTATCACCATTACTCTACATACTATACGTTGCCGATATGCCAAAACCCCCACAAGTTTCTATCTACCAATTCGCTGACGACACCGCATTTCTCGCCTGTTGTTCAACCATCCAAGCTATAAACAAAACTCTCCAACCAGCTATAAACTCCTTCCAAAGATGGTGTGACACATGGCGTCTCACAATTAATGCTCTCAAAACACAAGCATTGGTGTTTCTGCAGACAGGCTGTCGCTCGAAGATCCAAAGGAACCCAACATTATTAAACATCAAAATACGGGGAACTCCAATTCTGCCTGCCACCACTGCAAAATATCTGGGAGTCATATTTGACTCCAAGCTAACATGGAAACCTCAATTGCTCAACATCGTCCAAAAAGCTACAAATCGTCTGAGCTTGCTCAAACGGCTAATTGGAACATCCTGGGGACTCAACTCCCAGGTTGTCCTACATACCTACAAGGCTTTCCTTCGACCAGCAATTACTTACGGCCACACTGCATGGATATCAGCCCCAGACTCATTCTATCACAAACTACAAGTTCTGGAAAGACATGCTCTTCGTTTGGCCTTCAGAGTAGTCCTACCAAGTCCTACACGACTACTGTACGAGCGAATAACCTTTCCCGAAATCACAACCCACATCGAAGCCATCCGTCACAAATATATAACTGGTCGAATGAACTCGCACCATCCACAACTTCTTAGCACAATGTACGAAGATGCTCTACACGACTGCCTTCCCACATACCACTGCACACCATTACAGCATCTCTTAACCATGTACACCTTCCTGATAGATCCACAGCATCCTGACTACCAGCTGTATATAATCCATCATCCTCCGGAACTACGGCACGTGATATATCCAACACATGCCGCACCATAGCAAATTATTACTTTCCTAACAGAAGTAATTTTCCCACTACTGCATAAATAAGATCTAAGTGAACTACCCTCAGAATAAGTAAATATGTACCACTTCATTACTGAAAACACTTAGACCATCACCTTGCAAGGGAAAACATTTATGGAAACAATTCACTTACCAAAGAGAAGGTGTACCCTTCTAAATGGAAAACGAGGACAAAAAAAAAAAAAAAAAAAAAAAAAAAAAAAAAAAAAGTGTCGCAGAGAATTCTTCTTTGGGATTTCGATCCTGACAGACGTATTGTTTGCCCAGGGCAGCAAGAAGAGAGGAGACAAGATGCAGAGAAACGTTTACGAGCAACGCCGAGGAGGCGGACCGCCATTCGTCCGACCACGGAATTCAAGGAAGCCATTGACCAATGAACAAAGAGAAGCCCATGAACTCTGGAAGCAGGAAAGGAAGAAAGTGAGAGACCGAGAGAAGGAGGAGGCGAGGAAGAGAGAAGAAGAGCGAGAACAGGCAGAAACAACACCAAAACCTGGCCAGCCTACCAGAGGGAATGAAGAAAACTTCATGCCAAAGTCCAAGGAAGAACAACCAAAACCAGACACTCCACGCGAGATGCAAACCAAGAAAAGGGAATACCCCTGCGATTCTTCCGAAGTAGAAGAAGACATGGACGAGCCATTCATACATCCTAAGAAGCCAGTACGAGCTAGATCACCACCGATAGTCAAGCCAATTGACACAACAAACACGTATCAAACGTTCTCAGATTACGATGAAGAGACAATCGAGCGACTGACAGCCAAGTTACCAGCAGTCTACATCTACAACGCAGATAGAAGCCATCAATTTGTCACTTCGGTGACAAAGGTAATAGATGACAAACAAGCCACGATCCGAATTCTACATGATGGAATTAAGATACAAGCCAACACCAGATCAGCATACAACAAGCTCATTAACCACTGCAAAGAGCACTCGCTCAGCTACGCCACCGATAAACCACGCCGAGAGAGGCCTGTCAAAGTAGTACTCCGACATCTGCCAATCGACCTACCAACAAAAGAAATACAGACAGAGCTAGCAGCGCAGCACTACCAAGTACAACAAGTTCAACAGATGAAGAGAAGAGATCCGAAAACCTTCATCAAAACACCGATGCCACTGTACCTAGTTACATTGAAGAAAGGCGAGACAACAAGAAATATATACAGCCAAGATCACCTCCTGAACTATGAGATGACAGTGGAACCATACCGCTCTCCAGGTATACTGCAATGCCACAGATGCCAGAGGATAGGGCATTCCCAGAGCCAATGCAAGGCTCAACCAAGATGTGTGAAATGTGCAAACAATAATTTCACTGCAGAATGCCAAAAGAAAGACCGAAAACTCCCTGCAAGATGCTGTAATTGTGGAGGAAACCATCCGGCCAACTACAGGGGCTGTAAAATGTTCCAATCAATACATCAGATGAAACCAAAACCCAAGCCAGATGATGGGAAGGAACAACAGAAACAACTACCATTCAGATTACTACAAGAGAAGCCACCTGCGCAGACTACACGATCGACTACCATGAACTACAGCCAGACACTTCAGGCTCCAACTGAAGAGCATAAAGAGACAAATGAAATCATCAAATGGATACTGGCAAAACTGCAAGACCAGAAAATAAGAACGCTCATCAGAACGGCGAAAGACAAGATAGAAAATACGAAGAACGAATCAGATAGAACCGTCGCAGCCCTCCAGGCACTCGTCGAGTTCGTCACAGAAATATTCTAAACAGACAACCAACAACAACACAGATATAACACGAAATGTCATAGCAAAACGGCCCTTTTAGGACCAATAACTAATGATAGGCCCTTTTGAGGACCAAAATTCTGACGGCCCTTTTGAGGACCAAAATTCTGTCGGCCCTTTTAAGGACCACAACACTCAGTTCGTAACTGAACTGCCATCACAGACCGAACCTCGAGCGACAGTTGCAGAGGTAACAGAAACCAATTCATCGCACTACGCCACTATCACAACTATAAAACAGATGGGAGTCAAGGAAACGATGCTTCTACAGAAAAACTTCAAGAAAATTCAACTGTCAACTGTCAACTGTCGCAGAAAAACAAACACGCATCTCACAAAATTTAAGGTTCACAGTTGAAAGTTGTTGCTTTTTCCTCCTTCAATTGTCAAGTTAAATGTGAGTCAACTGTATTTTTATTCTAGAAACTAAGTATGAGTACTGAATTGCGATATATCTCATGTGTGCAAGAAGTGTCGCTCAAGTATTTTCACAAGTGTTCCAAATATGTAAAGTGTACCAGAAGTGATCAAAAGTAGTTTCTGCAGCACACTTCTTACACACTTTTGGGATACCTTTATATTGGAAGTACTTCTTGCACACTTCCTGTACACTTCTTTTGCTGCACTTTTTGTACACTTCCTGTACACTTTTTAGCACTTCGTGTACACTATTGAAGCACTTCTTGTGCACATTTAATGTGTACAAGAAGTGATCAAAAGTAGTTTCTAGGAAGTGTTCCAAAAGTGTGCAGAAAGTGTATTTTTTTTACAGTGTATAAACGACACCAATTCCATGGACACTCACACAACACAAACTCTATACTGTCCTCATAAAGCGATATATAGTACAGTCCAGGCCCAGGATTTTATTATATATATATATATATATACGTATATAATTTTTGATTCTCTTTTTATTTATATCGGATTTTTGTGATTTCAATTGATTTTTTGATTTCTTAAAATTCCTTGTATGTTTGGCACCGTAAGTATAGATATGCTTTTTCTGGTAAACGGCCTTGTAAAATATTTTAACAGTTTAATTAAAGCAAATAAAAAAAATACATGTAGGGTCTATATACCGGGTGGTCCAAAAGTCCCGGAACGGTCACATATCGTGAGAAATACACACCGAATCGGAAAACGAAAAAATATTTATTTAATAAGTGAAAGAAAGCTATTCAATGATATCACACTTGATTCCCCACCCCCGCCCCCTGGGGGCAACTGTGAAATTTTATATTTTCACAGAAAAAAAAAATCATAAAACCCCCAAAAAATTTCAAAGGGACGTATCTCTGCCCCTAATTGAGCTAGAGTGAAAGCAATTGCAGATTCGGAATCTCCACGTCAAGACCTTTCAATAGGGTTTATGGTAGACCCCCCCTTGCGAAAATTAAAATCGCCATATCTCCGTTCCTAATTGAGCTAGGAGGATGGTTGATAGCTCGTTGGACTCGGAATGAAGTCCTCTTTCCGATTCTACAATACAAAGTGGGGTTTCCATTTAAAATTTCACAGTTGCCCCCCACCTCCAGGGGGCGGGGAATCAAGTGTGATATCATTGAATAGCTTTCTTTCACTTATTCAACACTTATTCTTTCGTTTTCCGATTCGATGTATATTTCTCACGATATGTGACCGTTCCGGGACTTTTGAACCACCCGGTATATTTTTTTCTGTTTCTGATAATGTACATATAAATCTACTATGGGAATGATTGTTGAGTGTGTTCATGACAAACACATTCATTTATGAAAGAACCAAAAAATTGAGATATTTACAAATTTAAAAATTGTCTTATTTTCGTAGTTTTTTATAGGTTCACATTTAAATATTTTATAGTTCGATGGGTGAGGGATGGCCCCCATGACCCCTCCCCTGGGTACGGGCCCGGTCCAGATGATATACCGCGATATTGAAAAAATGTCGTCCAGGCGATATCAACTAGACGATATATCGTCACGATATTTTGGCGATATATATCGTGGAGACTATATCCATATAACGTCACGATACGGAAAGAATATTGTATCGTCTCTGACGATATTTTCGTGATTTGCCTTGTAATCAAGGGGTCCCGGGTTCGATACCCGGTGGAGGCACATAGTGGTTCGGATCCCACCTTAAACTGTAGGTCCAGTCCAGGCCCAGCCCCTTACTGTGCATAAAGTGGACTTAAAACACCAAATCAAATCAAATCAAATCAAACCAAACCGATATTTTCGTGACAAAATATCGCGATATAAAATTTCCGATATTGTCCATCCCCGGGTTTGTATCGCCTCTCTACTCTTTTGCGTCGCTCTTTTCCTCCACTTATGGCTGATGGCGACAGTGAGATGATTGGCAGATTGATGCCTGTCGCCCCCCGTGGCAAAGTTGTTAGCACAGCGCGCTACGACGCCAGGGGTCCCGGGTTCGAATTCCTGCCTGGGCATGGGTATTCTTTGCCAGTGTCCCTTCATCAACTTTATCATATCATCACTCATCTCTTCATCGCGATTAGCCAAAAGTGGCAGAAAAGCGAAGTAAAATAAAGAAAAGTCAATCAATCAAAGCAAATGCCTCATAAAAAATTGTTAATGTTGCTGTATCCCGCGAAACTCTAGCCACTTTATGCACAGTAAGGCTAATCGGGACTGGACCTACAGTTTAAAGTGGAATCTGAACCAATATGTGCCTCCATGGGGTATCGAACACGGGACCCCTGGACCCCTTCAATACAAGGCGACGACGCTACCGCCACCAGGGAGACCCGCGAAAATCTTGGCTTTGATTTAATATTATTATTTCAGGTCGCTTTTCTGACTCTTCTGGCTAACCGCGACGATGAGGATGAGTGAGAATATGATGAATGGACACCCACTCATATCCAGGCAGGGATTCGAACCCGGTATCCCTCCCATCGCAGCCCGCTGTGCTAACCACTCCGCCACACAGTGGTTTAGATCTCATTTTAAACTGTATGTCCACGTTCGATTAACCTATCTGAGCTTAGGTTAAACCACAGATGGGGGAAGGTAATATGCAAACGTAATGAGCACACGAGCTTCAATTTCTCCAATGTCGAAACGATGCCTCGCAACCAAACGGCCAAACCTTGCGTCAAGTGGAAAAAAGTGAAAAGTGGGGCCAAGCAGAGAACTCTAATTTTACGAGATTAACGATTGCAATTATTTCCTCTGGGCGCGCGATGAGCGAAGAGAAAGTGACGAAAAGGTCACGTGATCTGTGGGAACATGTATCCCTGTCATGAGAATCCATCAAGAAACTGTTGACAGCGTGTGTTTAAACGGAAGATGTATACGCACAAGAAAGTGGAAACGGAGAAAATGCGTGGCGTGGCATATGCACTTTAAGAAAAGAGGCCAAGCATAAACATTGCAAAGCGCTGTAGAACCATACGAGTGTAATGGATTTATGATGGCCAAAACACACGATGTTTTTAAAGACCAACTTGCACTAAATCAAGGTGTGTAAATACAGGTTGCTCTATGATGTGCTGGATGTGCTCATTTGTGACGTAAGTTCGAGGTAAATTTCCACATTTGAAAAATAGGATAAATTAATGCACGTGTGTAAAACACTGCAAATTATCATATCACTATCATGTTTAGAGTAATAATCAGCAAATCTGTAAACAATATCCATATTTCTGATGCAACCAGAGCCACAAACATGAAATTTGGTGAACTTGTGGGTTTATCAAAGATTGATTATTTTACTTCGCTCTTCTGCCGCTTTTGGCTAATCGCGAAGATGAGGATGAATGATAATGATGAAATTTATGAAGCTACACTCGCAAAGAATACACATACCTATGCCAAGATTCGAACCCGTGACCCCTGACGCCGTAGCTAACCACTCCGCCACGGGGTCTGTAACCATACTGGAAATTAGAGCTTACGTTCTGCTATTGGAAACGTACAATTTGCGGCTTAATATTTATACAACTATTGCCTTCCTCTGCCTTAATTTTGTATTGAATAACTCTGCTTGGTTATTTGGCCGCTTTAGATATTTAACTTCTTGTTATGTCTTTCAAAATGCGTTAATCTCAAAAGTTATATAACATAGAACGACAACAAATAAATTAGCTGTTCATACCACGTAAATTTATTATTCCCAGAATGTGTATTTTACGAAATTCCATGAATTATTTCATTGACTTGATTTTGAAGATTGATTTCCAATATTTTCCCAACTCAGCGTGAAGTCATCCTCCTTATATGCCGGACTTGGGTGGCACTCCCACAATACCTCAAGATGAGGCGATTCGTGATTAACACGAGAGGGAAAGAAAGCGATGACTTTCTCAATGACCATCTCATATTTTTTTTCCTGTTTTCCCTCGACAAACGAACGGATTTCAACAGCGAGGCGTCTGTTCGTGCGGTTCTCATAAATGATTTACATAACAGCCGATGCCAAGCGTGTCGGACAGTTTCTAAAGATGATTTCGAAGGCGGGACGACACGTCATTAACAGATATTCCTTTCCTGTTCGGGCATGTTTCCGTGTAATTCCGTTGCGTCACGAATCACCCATAACCCAATACGACATTTCAATTAGATATCGTGTGCAGCTAAAAGAAATTTCCACTTTCGAGAGGGAAAAAACTGAATTTTACACAATTTATTAATTTTTGTTTCAAACTGTAATCATCTACTTAGCATACAAATGAATGAGCTTATCAACACTTGATTGCTGATCAAAAACATTGCACACAGCAATACTTCTAATAGATTGATAACAATAATTCTAAAACTAATGACACCGTAAGTTCGATAAAATGCAAAATGTAACACCTGATGTACATGAGCTAGCAATGTCAAAAGTTACTTTGAAAATGCAATGAAAAACCTTGACTCATTACTGTACATCTCTGTAAATATAAATACCAGTATTTAATCATATTTTAATCGTTACATATTCAGACACATGTGCTGCCATCTATGAGTACAAATTGAATGCTTTCGGCTTATAGATGACGTCATTTATTTTCATGCACCTATCAAATAGGTCAGTTCCATGTAAGATTTTGAACTTTGGAGAGAGAATATTAGTTTCATCTTCAGGACTTCTGACAAATTGAGTTCTGTAGATAATTGAGAGCTAACTTTATATTCAGGGACTACGATCCGAGGACACTTGTAACTTTTGCGGGCTGCGTTGGTTGTTGAACCAATCAAGGAAGTTTCACTACCATGGAGACATTATGATTTTATACTGCATTGCCAAACTCAATCTCAGAAACTGCTTAACAATACGGTGTGGGTACCTTTATGATCAAGTTTTCCCTATGACGCAGTGCTAGCGTCGTCGCCTTGTATTCAAGGGGTCCCGGATTAGATTCCCGGTGGAGGCACTTTAAACTGTAGGTCCAGTCCTGATTAGCCTTACTGTGCATAAAGTAGACTTAAAAACACCAATCAAACTCAAGCCTCTAGTTTTCCCGACTTCTTGGTTCAACTGTTTGTTTCAGTCCACTTTATGCACAGATAGGCTAATCGGGACTGAACCTACAGTGCGATTCGAACCACTAGGTATCGTACCCGAGATCCCTTCACTACTTTTGCGTTGCAAAAGTTAAAGTGTTAAGTTTTAGGCTGGCCCAGATTTCCCAATAGACCTCATAGGCCCGGACCTAGAGCGGCACTTTGGTACGGCCGGCACGATTGTTTTAAATTTATGTGGAATACCTAATTCTCGGATTGCCGCGTTTTTTCTCCGGACACACGAATGGAATTAGTGTTGTCCACGGGACGAGACGGGACAGGCTTTTAAAAATTCGAGACGAGACGAGATTGACCACGTGTCATGAGACAAACGAATATTTTCGAGACGAGACAGCATTTCCACGAGACTTCCACGAGACGAGACAGGCCAAAGTCTCGTCTCGTGGGCAACACTAAATGGAATGACAATGTAGTTGTATTGTAAACATATAAGTTAACGAAGAATATTTCTTAAGAGAGGTAGGCTAGCAGGGCTCGGAACTAGTTTACTAATTTGTTGTTTTAATTACGGACGTTGTTGTTTCGAAATGTACGGTACAGTGGCGTGCCCAAGGGGGCGTTGGTGGGGGTTATAACCCCCCCTTTTGGACCAGCATTTCTAAAAAAAAGAACGTCAAAGACATGAAAATATGGCAGAATGAGGACTGACTACATAAAAAAAACTGCACACAACCCCTCCCTTTCGAAAATCCTGGAAACGCTACTGGTACGGTATTGTGCTGAGCCGGGTCGGCGATTGCGGCAAGAACGTGGAGACTGCCGCTTGCTTTTGAAAGACAACACCGGCTTGGCTGCGTTCCAGGAAAGGCATTGGCCGCATATCAAAAGCATGTGATTCGCGTTGAATTGTTCAGAATTAAACTGTCGGCGCAAGCATTATTAAACGGGTTTCGCATTGTACTATTCTACTGTTGGTTGCTCGAGAATATTATTCAAGAAGTAGGTGGTGTGTCGCGTCTCGCGTGTGTCAGTGTCCGACGTGCGTTTGTTGGGGGTAAGTTTAAAACGTCATTACGCTCATTATGAGTGTTCAAAGAGTAAGACTCAGTGGGTCACAATACAAAAAGTGTAAAGCGGAGAAAGATGAAAGACAGGAAGGATTTCTGAACAAGGTTCCGAACATCAGTTCTTTTTTTATACAGAAATGTAATCAGGAAAAAATTGAGGAAAGAGCCGTTGATGAGCCCAGTGTGTATTCTGTCCTGTAACTTAAATGAAGTAAAAATAAAAGTCTTCTCTGAAAAACAAGATAAATGTTAAAATGTAATTTATATAATTTATGTCATATCGCTTTGTTACATTTTTGTATGTAACTATTATTTAATTAATACTGCATGCCGTTAATAGTAAAAATAATAATACAGAAAATAATGTTTTTTTCATTCTTGATAAACGCAGGGGGGGGGGGGCAGAGCTTGTTTGGCCTAGGGGCGGAAAAGAGATAAATCCGATCCATGGGATTAGTTGGGCGAGATCCTGGGTTCGAAAGCACTAATGTTTCTCTTCCAATACTTTAGTATTATTTACATTGCGAAATGTGCTTATTGTCTTTTGACAATCTGATTCTGGGGTGACTATGGCCCACATTGGTTCCCCCCTTGGCGCCTCCACTGGTTTGATAGCAAGATTTTCTGCGTATGCACTGAAAATCTACGACAATAACATGGATTGTCGCAAAATATCGATTTTTGCAAAACAAACGCGAATAAATTTACGTCGCGACACACTGGTGCAGTAATTGATGCTCCAGCACTGCCATAAAACAGTCAACAATGGGGGAAAAGCACATACTTTAATGTTAATAAACATTATTGTTAGTGCTGTCATCCAAGACACTTTCCCTTTGGGCGACATGCAATAAGGTCGTTACTGAAGATTTCTCGGGGTAACAATTAAGTGTCAGTGCGGAAGTTCTCTCAATTCCCACGGAAGGGAACATAAAACGATCCTAAACTCCCTTTCGCCCTCAGGAAGTGCCGCCGATTGCGGAATATAAATGCATAAATCTGTTAGGAAGTTAGGTCGGGATTTTCCGTTATGGATAGCCTCAATGACAGCCTGGTTGTAATGTCATCGGCGAAAAGGTTCCTCAGAGACATCTGGCGAGCGAATTGAAACCAATGGGTTCGTTACGTTGGATGAGCACTCGCAGGACTGGAACCGGATGTCAAGGAAATCGGATGAGATGCTTCCGGTATTCGCTGGAGCTCCGTGCCAAGGTGGTGGTGGTTCGAGCTGCGGTTACGGCACTTCGAGATCGACCAAATCCGAATTTATTTACAGAGCCCAATTTTAGTGCTCAAATTCAAAAATATAATTACAATAGATTCATTGCAGTGTTTCAGTAGTAGTTTCTTGATGTTTCTAAAACTCACACCATCATTGGTGTTATTTTTCACTTCCGATCGTGTTGAAATAGTTGCAAGAAAACACTCGAAAATAATTTGTTTGTTTAGGTTAAGAGGCGTCTCGTGAACGCATGCGTCAATTGTGGGAAAAAGGACAGCTTGCTCTGTGACGACATTTATGAGCGTTTCTACATTCTAATTTCTTCATACAGGAGAAGTATTTATTTTACACGAGAGCGCTCAACTAAGCTTATATTACATTTCTTGGATCTGAAGTGAAAGAAAGTAATAATTGTTTTCCCACAATTCATGCATGCGTCACTTCAGATCCAAGAAATGTAATATAAGCTTAGTTCAGCGCTCTCGTGTAAAATAAATACTTCTCCTATATGAAGACCTTAGAATGTAGAAACGCTCATGAATGTCGTCGCAGAGCAAGCTGTCCTTTTTCCCACAATTGACGCATGCGTTCACGAGACGCCTCTGGGTCCACTTTATGCATACATAGGCTAATCGGCACTGGTCCTACAGTTTAAAGTACGATTGATAGATTTGCTTTATTTTACTTAGCTTTCTGCCATTTCTGACTAATTGCAAAGATGAGCATAAGTCATGATACGTGTATGATGAAAATTGATGAACTCGCAAAGAACCACCATTCCCAGGTCGGGATTCGAACCCAGGACCCCTGGCGTCGTAGGGCGTTGTGCTAAACACTCCGCCATATAGGTTGGCTTAAAGAGGTATCCGAACCACTATATTCCTCCACCTGGTATCGAACAAGAGACCCGTATATTAAATAGCGACAGTATTACCACTACGTAAGCGAGAAAAATCATGTAAAAATATGAAATTTGCATTAACTCTGTATTGTGAACATTAAAGCCATTACAAATAAGGCATACAGTAAGACATTTACGGAAGAGGATGAGGTTAGTTACTATTTCTTGCTTAATATAACAGGAGCCAATGAAATTGGACTTGGTGGCAGAGCGTGTTAACGACCTCGCCACCATAGTTCCTGTGTTCGTGTCCCAGTCTGGTCATGGGTGTTTGTGAATGTCCCTTCATCAATTTCCATCACTCATCCTCATCGTCGAGCCATGAATAAAAAAAACAACTAATGCAGCCTAATTTCGAAATAGGCATCCAGGCTTCCCACATCTTGTCAACTCCCGATTCGTCTATATGTGCATATATTGTACTTAAAACTTTTTTTTTTTTTTTTTTTTTTTTAAATGGGCACCCGAAGATATATCGTGACGGGCTACTGTTGTCTCTACAAAGCAGGGGCCATGGCCCACTGTACACATGCATGGCTACGCCTGTGATTGTCGGTAGTGATGGGACAGATAATTGCGCGCACATTTCTTTTGTTCTGCTGCAAATACTTATGACGTCAGGTCTCCTTTCATTACTGTCTCTCGAAGATTGGTTCAGATCACTAGAGACAATTGACGTACAATGCTGGGGTGATGCATGCAGTCGATTATCAACAGCCTGACAATCAAAGAAGGAAGACTATTGGAGAAAGCGATCGATGCGCCATCTTCCTTCTGGGGTGAAACTTCCTGGAGTCGCGGAACCAAAAGTGAGTGACACGACATGTCAACGGTCGTGCTTCGTCTTCCCAGCATGCTCTTCGCCATCCGAAGACTTCGATTGGACTAGAAGCGGAGAACTGCTGACACAAATTGATACAAGATTAATACCCGCTGTGAACACAATGTAGAAGGTGGACTTTTGTTACAAAGAGATCACGTTTCAATAACAGAAACCCGTGGGAGGTAAATTACGGATGGCCTAGTTTCACTTATGTAAAGCCATCATCATCATTGTTAGACTTTAGTGGACCATTGTTGGTTTGGATATACAACTTAAAGAGGCCCAGAGTGTATGTCAAATTCTCTCAAGATTTCATTGATGGATTTAGTTTATTTTACTTCGCTTTTCTATCACTTTTGGCTAAAGGTGAATGATGATAATGAAATTAATTAAGGGACACTTACAAGGAATTCACATATCCAGAACGAGATTGGAACCCGCGACCCCTGACGTCGTATGCTAACCATTCCCCCACTCAAACCTCATACTGAAAATTAAACCTTACGTTGTTATTTTGAAGGCTATATACAATTTACGGCTTAATACTTGTACAACTACTGACTTTCACAGGGTTATTTTTGTATTGAATAACTGTGCTTGGTTATTTGACCGCCTTAGGTTTGTAACTTCTTGATATTTCTTTAGAAATGAGCTAATCTCAAAGTTAAATAACAGAACAACAGACAAATAAGTTAGCTGGTCATACCAGGTGTAATTTAGCATTCCCGACGTACTTATTAAATGAAATTCCAATTATTTTCGTTTAACTTGTTTGACTTCGAAGGTTGATTTCCCAAATTGTTTCATCTCGGCGCGAACTCACCCCCTTTATACGCCCGAACTGGCTCTCTACCACTCCCAGTGAATGGATGAAGTGGATAAAGGGACACACACGCATGGTCCCCGATAAGCCGGGCTTCGCTTAATCCGGACAGGCAAAAAAAAAAAAAAAGCAGATGGAAGATTTTAAATGTGGCTAGAAGTCAACAATCGTATTGTATGTACAGTATGCTTTACATTTTACTGTACTGTATACTGTATTTAGGCCTATGCCCTTTAAATACACCATAATAAATGGGTTTTGTTGCACTTTCCATTATTCTTTTAGGTTATTTCAGTTAATCCGGATTTTCGTTAAACAGGTCAACTTATCCCCCATTAGTTCGGATTAACGAGGCTTTACTGTATTTTAGTTGCAGTCGGCCCATGCGCCAGAGTCCCGTTGGCCTGTAAGACTGCATTTACTGGGGTGTACTACATGGAAGTGATGTTGACTGTTAGATGCCTCTACTGTAGAAGGCATTTATGTACACAGAGGTAATTCTTCAGAATTAAAAAAAAAACGTGAGCTTTTGGAACAAATCTTTGTTCACCTCTCCTTACACGCTGGAAGAGTGGCGCTGTCAAAAGGCGACACCCTGTGTAGCATTTCCTTAATGCTTAAGACTGAGAGGGGTTGAAGACTGGAAGACGGCAGGCATTGCAACAGAAGGTATTCGGTTGGAACGAGACTCTAGACACAAACAAGAGAGCGACGTACACTAATAGAAAGCTGCCAGGAACTTTCTCTGAATCACACACCGAGTTCTTCAACCATTTCAGTAAGTAAATACCTCGGAATGTGCGCCTGTAGCACTCCAAAAGTAGAGGCAAGTTGGCAGAATCCAGAAGTGGTTTCAAAGCAACCAATCAAGTACATCTATACTCCCTACTCTTTCTTACCAGTACGCACTTCTTAGGCGTAAAAAAATGTCATTTGCTACAACAGAATCGAAAATTTGCAATAGAAATATCTAAACAATGTTACTTCGAATTTAGTTTATTTGAAAATCACGGCAGTAGAATAAATTACGTATACATGGAATAGTAGGATCTTTCTTCTGTATGGCACTCTATAATAGGGCGTATTTAATCAGCATGTTCTGAAACATGTGCGGAACAGACGGGAGATAGTTATGTATTCGACATTTTGTGAAAAGAAATTTTCACGAGAGATTCCGAAAATAAAACTACGTAATCAAAATCCATATAATTCTGTATTCATTCATAATTCAAAATTCTAGAATTTGTATTGTAGAAAGCCAGTATTTTGCCATCTAAACAGAGCCATCTATTGAGAAAATGATAAAACTACACATTTTTATTGTGAAATTAAGTCAGTTAATATATTGCTATTTTCTGACAAAACTAGACGTTATTGGTAAAAATGGATTTCACTTTTGGAATCAGCATGCTGAAATTATTCAGGGACAATAGTCATTTGTGAGATATACAAACTCATGTCGACCAGCGAGTTGTTTTTGATGGATGTTCTAAGAAGCATATGGAAGCGTAACATATACTTTTGCAGTACTTAAATTCTCTGTACGAAGCTGGACCATATTTAGGTAATTTCCTCTATCGTCCACCCCTAACTCGTTTCGGCTCTTCAAAGCAGTGCCGGCGATTAGGGGTGGGGCGTGTGTGGTAGCCATTGCCCCTGAAGTATGACCTCTCAATGGTAAGCCTTGACTACCAAAAGTAAGTGAACTGTTTTTCATGAGAGACGAAAACTATACTGATCGCGTGCCCAACTGGGGGCTGACCTACATAGCTCATCTGTCCACCAATCGTCCTCGGGGGTGTGTGGCTCGATGAGTGTCAAGAACCTCAGTTGCGAAGTAAAAGCTGCAGGGGCAACATCACACTCAAGTTACAACGTTGCCAAGCGTGCGTCTGTTTTTGTCGATTGTTTTTATTACCTTCTTTGTACAGTGTTTGCGTATTAATTTTCCATGGTACTATTGCACAACTTTTACCCAGTAACGGCGCTCATCAACTACCCCCCCCTTCGGTTTTACAGTACGTTTGGCAACATGCTGTGTATCTGACGCTCATTTGTTTCATCCATCAGCAACGTTCGGGTACCTTGTGACACGAAAATTCCCGATGTCAGTCGAAGATAACTGATACTGATCGCTGATTGGTTGTTTCCCAGTCGCCAGTTGGAAATGCGAGCGATATAGTGGATGAGAAAGCACCACACAACCAGCCCAAGTCCAAACAACAAATCCAGAAATAAAAACCTAGCTTCGTGTGATACAGCGAAGATATACGAAGTTAAATTGTCCACAAACGGGACTTTCCTGCCCTTGCGCAAGTTCCAAGCTTTGACGCTTTTTGCTCATGGCGCTCGGAAAGAGCAGATCTTCAGGGCATTGGGTCTGGGAAACCAGTTAGTAAATGTGAACAACAACGAGGAAAATAAAATAACATTCGCAAAGAAACAAGTTCGGGTCTTCCTGCTGAGAAGCTAGTCGCCGGCTAACCTACTGACGATTCCTGTTTTGGAGCCTGGCAAACTGTAAATACCAAAACACTCGGCGGGTAATTCCTCCCGAGAGATTAAAATGTTTAGCATTTCAACTTTGCTTTCACCTTCATATTTCTGCCAGTGTTGCACAATCCGAGATCAGAATTTCCCTTTCGCAATCAGATATTCCCCTTTTCATCCTAATTTCCCATTCGTATTAGAAAAAAAATAATCTGCGGCCACAAAACTTGAGTATTACTATTATTTTTATCAACCCACAAAAAGCACCAACCTACAGAGATACTAGGATTGATTGAATGGACGAAAATAACAGAAATTGAATATTTATATCAAATTGTACACTTTGAGAAAAATAAGCAAAGCATGGGAATTTTTATCACAACAGTTTCCTCGTTATATTTGTACTAGTTGTGCTACTACAATAATTTTAAAAAATGCTTGTAAATATTGGGGAAGTTTTGTTTCTAATTCAAATTATTATTACATTGGAGGGAATAATTTACACGACGAAAGCCTTGAATGTATTATGTGAGTCGATATCTTCAGATTTAGATATTTCTAATAAAATTTCCCTTTTCCTTCTCATGTAAAATTTTACTCAAATTTCCCAATTATAGGCACGAATTTACCAGAGATGTTATTCGAAATATACAAAAATTAATCAGAATATAAAAAATACCTGTTAAGAAACACAAATTACAGGTTTTTTTCCCACATAATGTAGGAACAAAATCAATGGAAACTGCGACATTTGCTTAATTAGACTGCGAAAGTGATGCGCGGCAGTATCGGGTCAGGGAATATATATATCTCAGGGCCAACTACGGTAAGCTTCCTATCAATTGTGGATAGGTGTGCAACTGGGGGGGGGGGGAAATCTCCAGTAATGAATAAGAGCAATTGGTGCCAATTTGTCAAGAAGTATATGAGCGCATTCTGAAAAACTATTCTTAGTTCGGAGGTGACAGCTTCAATTTTTACGTCTATGAGGCACTTCAATTTTTACGTCTATGAGGTAATCAAATGCTCTCAATTTACACCATAACTTCTATCTCTGCATTATTAACTGTCCAAAAACTATAGTGTACACAAAAGGAACACGTTTGCATGTATATTTCCCCATTTAATATAGTCAAAACAACCTCTTCATTCCGTTATAGTGTTACACAAACTTTGCATTTTATTTTGTAGGAACGCTAGCGCACTCTAGTGGCCTGTTGTGAGTTTGTGCCAGGAACAAGTCTCCACAGAGCCTGCTTTGAAAGAAGCGACAAGTGACTTTAATTAAGATCTAATTGCTAGAGTAAAAAGGTTCGTGAAGTGCACTTCAGCACTTGTTTAGAAAACTTAAGAAGATCCTAATTTTGATAATTAGGTCCGTTGACGTCTTAAAGCACCGCTTCAAAAGAATAGCAACGTAAGACGTAGTGGTGAGTGCAAATGCATATAAACATTTCAAGGGTGAAACTTGTGTATGCCGACGTTACTTACTTGTACCGTTAGGTTATCTGCGATAGCAAGGCTGCCCCTGTGTCTCAGTGTGTTCAGTGTACGACTCACGACCTCTGTCCTGGAAGCTCTTGGTTTCTTTGAGAAGCGTATAGGTGTATCCAGAAGGGAAAGACCCCGCTAACACGAGAACTAAAGCAGACAGTCACTTAGCCTGGCCATCCTAACCTAAACAGAGGTGCAACCACGAATTTTTGTCTGGAGAGGGGGGAGCAAGTACCAGGATAAACGTACCAACAATAATAATACTAATAATAATAATGGCATTATTGTTATTATTATTATTATTATTACTATTAAGCATTTGTTTGGAACAAACGATTTGAAATATTTCTTTCAACACAGTCAGTTTCACAGTAGCCAATAAGGAAAACAAGAAAACAAACTGTATTTTTGAATGGCAGAAAATGAATGATAAATGCATTATAATTATTTTTGTACATAACATGTATAACTTTCATGTACAACATACGTTTTACACATATGCAACATGGAGCGTCATAAAATAAGAAAATACATATGCAATATGCTGACGTTAATTGTGTACGTATTCAAAGTTCATTCAGTAGCCTACATATATACAACACATATTATTTAAATACATCACATCACAGAAAACAATTATATTGCGAGCGAAGCGAGCAAGAACATTTTTAGATCCAATTTTTGCAATTGAAAACAATATTGATATAATAGGGCACAAATAATTTCGCTGGACGCCATGGCATTATCTCTTTTTCAACTATTTTCATTTAGATCGCTTGGCATCCGTGGCCGACTCTCGCCCCACCTAGCTACGGCTCGAACCTGAGGATACCGAGATAAGCAAGAAAATTTTACGAAATGTACTTCTATTTGCATAAAATTTGAAATCGAAGGGGCAATTCTCTGTGTCCCTCCTGCAGGTGCCCTTGGCCGTTAATATTTGTCCCACCTTGTCCCTCCCTAGAATTGACTTCCGTCGAAGGTTGGGGGGGGGGGGGACAATGCCTCCCTGTAGTTGCGCCACTGCATATAAATTATTAGACCTAATCGGAAATGTCAATAATAATGGCCATGTTTATTTAGAGCTCTTAGGAGCATTTAGTTTTCGCGGTTGTAGCAAGCTGCGTGCACCAGACCCGTTGCTTGAACAAAGTTGTTTTTTCAATATCGTGCATCGCGTCACCTCAATATGGTCGTGTGTGCGCAGTGAACGCATATTAGGAGGGGGGGGCAGTGTCACCTAACGATTGCTTCCGCGTGTCTCTTCGGTCTGAAAGTTTCCTTAAGGGCAGGGTTGTTAAAGTACAGTAACCCATAAATTCTATTGGGTTCCGTTGAATGACCGGAATCTCTCACACAATTTAAATTCGGTACAAGTTGCGTATTGTTACATTGAAAAAAGGTTCCTGGACCTTATTTAAATTGATCTGGAAGAAAGGCTCCTGGACCGAATTTAAATTCAGCTGGAAGAAAGGCTCCTGGACCGAATTGAAACACTTGAGACAAAAATGTTCTTTACGGTCCAGAACCAATTTACGCTTGCTCATTTCCTCTCCTGGACCGGAATTAAATTTATTAAAAATTCCTGAACATTTAACAACACTGCTTAAGGGTCCTCCACTGGGAAGAATGCTTTGTAATAGAAGTTAACGTTGTTAACTTCGGGGTTCACATAATATCCTCGCCTACCTATCAGCACTTACACGTTAATTATATAGAACACCAAGAAAAACATTATAACGATCAAGAAATAAAGAGTGCATTTTATATCGCCGGACCGTTTAAATGGCCTACGAACTATGACGAATGTATATTGTTTTAGCATGAACTACTCAGTGAATCAATAGTGCAATGCAGTGTTTTGTATAAAGCTTTATTTTCCTTTTAATTTCCTCGCAGTACTGGGTTGTGGCATAAGTAAAGTGCAAATAAATTTAACAAACATTAAAGCTGAAACTAGCTCCATCTGACGAGCTTGCAAGAAGTGAATGAGAAAAATAACTTGGCCTGTGTGGCAGTGGGTCTGTAGCAAGAAGTGGGACAGCAGTGTGCTTGTTCCAGTGAAGGCGAAAGGGGCTGTAAAACAATGACTGCGTAGCGGACGAGCACCAGTACTCTCACGCGAAGAGAGAGAAAGAGTTACAGAGACATTCCTCACGGCAGACTATCTGGAACTTGCATGAGGCGTTCTTTTTTCCTACTTTCCGTGCCGGACAAGGTAAAAAAAAAAAGGAATGTGGAACTGGACAGTGAAGGAACGAGCAGACACGAGTAGTGCCACAAAATTGTTGATATTGTGAATGTGTGTGTGTGTGTGCGTGCAACAGATAAAGAAAAGAGTCTTACAATGTTATCTGCTTGAGCACGCGTATGTATTTAGTACTAAATGCATGTACCGAAACGGGATCAAGAAATAAGTTCAGTTTCAAATGAATTACTCTTTCTCCTTTATATATAATGGAATGAATTTTATTTACTTAATGAAGGTATTGTAAAATTCTTTAGCAAAATAAAACTCAGGGGTAGCCCACACTAAAAAATGAACTGGTGTAAAATAACACCAATAATGTTTTAAAAAATGATTTCATGTACATGATCACTCCTTTTCATGTTAATGCGAAAATGACGTATGTTCAACACCAGCCTTCGTGATTTTTTTACACAGTAGCACTTCAAGCACAACATGTGTGGAGAACAGTAAAAAGTAAAGTGCTCCCCTGTGCTTTGCACCACGCCATGAAGGCGTATAGGTCGAGCTGGGTGTGATGTGATCAGCACCACGCCCCTGGCCGCCTTTATCCCCCAGAGTTTCCTCCAGGTACCCACTTTACTCCTATTAGATGTAAGAACAACAAAGAAAGCTTGTAATTTAAACTATGATAATCCAAAGCGTCTCATGATTCTGTGTGTTCTGGCATCTTGGACAGCTATCCCCTTTGATGGTTTTGATCATTGGTGGCGATTAGGTTTCAAAACTTCGGAGGCAAGGACAGTTTTCTTTCCTTGGTAGATATGGTTTAGCATAGAACTGGGGCAAAAGGGGTAAAATAAGTGTGTGAGGGGGTGGGGCAACTGCCCTCCTACCCCCCTAATCGCAGGCTATGATACACCTATCAACTGTTTTGTTCCCGTTGATTTCATCCAATCCCTTCAATTCATACCAAAGCATAAGATTGGGCCAATGACGCAAAACAATGATTAAGTTTTGTCAAACATACTGATACCACAAAACTTAACCCTCCTAAGCAACTTGCATGCATTTTTGTCATAATTACAGTTTTAATAATGCCTACGTTGTAAGGTTAGGAGACCAGGTTTAGGGCTGTTAACTACTGGATGTTTTTCTGACTAGCTTTAACCGATCATTCTAAAGCGAATTTACTATATCTTTAAATATATTTAATCTCTAACTGTTATAAGAGGACCAAGTCTTGAACAAATAACCTATAATTTACACTCTACACTGGATATCTACAAAATAAGTTAACAAAAGCAAATTCTTTTATTAAACGAGAATTCATTCAATGCCTATCTTAAACGTGTAAAGTTTTACTGTTTCTTATTCTCGATAAGAAATGCATGCCCTCTGTTGGACAAAATAGCAACGACTCTTTTTTGTAGCAGCAGTAGCACCAGAAGTTTATTTATGAGAATTTGGGGAATAAATAGAAATAGTCTGACTTCCTTTCAAGTCCTTGTAAATGGATAATTCGGTACATCATTGGAAGTTTTGCAAAACAATGTCAACATGTGATGCAGTCTCATTCACAATTCAGTTTCCTTACCTTGAAGCGGTTCGATTATCTTGTCTCCAACTTTTAAACAAGCTCTGAGGGGGAAGGGGGGTGACCAGAGCAGTTATACAAACAATAATTCCTCGAAACCATACACCACAAAGAACCAGAGAAAGTTCATGGCATAATAAAAAGTTGTGAGAACGGATAATAAAGCATTAGAAAGTTACATAGCACAAGCCCAAGGTAAACAATGGCCCATTCCCTGAGTATCATTTACAAAAACTTAGGAATACAAGCGAAAGTTCTCATTTGAGAAAAAAAGTGAACGCTATCGAAAGCGACGGCAGAGGCATCTTGCGGTCGACTTTCAAGTAGGAAGAGATATCATCGATTTCAAAGCTAAAGATCGTGATTCGAGATCATGCCTAGGAACCTCAATATACTTCCTTCTGGTTCTTCGTCCTCCTACAATCGACCTTCGTCAAAAACGCGAGGTAGATGATAATACGGAAATAAGACACCGAATATGCTCCAGGCAGTTACTAAAAAGATTGACGTGACCTCACGTCCCACGAAATTTTTAAATTTCTCAAATTTTCACTACGTATTTGTTGATAGGTCAAGACAGGGCACCATATCTACAAGAAAGGAAGTGCTGCCTTCAGTTTAATCGCTAAAGATATTCCATCATTATCATATCGAGGAATCTGTTCTGTTCTTTTTTCATAAGGACTAACGTGTGTCCACTGAAACTCTTGCATCCTAAGGTTGTTGGTTGTTATTTTGCAGCTGAATCTGATGATAGTGGCACAGTCTTGAGACTGTTACAAAATGGATAAATAAAGGTGTACGGTAACGTGCCCACTGTTACTGACATAATCCATGGATTGAATTCTATTAACTCTTCCAAACGTGTGAAAATACAGGTTTCAATTAGTGGAGGCAAATGGGGCAGCTCCCCCAAAATGTACTTAAAATTATAAAAATAATCTTATCACAAGCAGTGATGTGAGTCTACGCGTAAACAACGATAGTCTACATTCTACACGTAGACTATTTTATGCACGTAGATTACGTAATCTATGTAAACAACATGGTGAAAGGTGATAACTTAGCAAAGGGCGCCGTGGAATTAAAATAAAATTATACTGCGTATCAGTTCCTGATGTGTGAGGAGAACTTTTCATACTCTTTCTTCCAAATTCGATCAATTTTTCACCTAGGAAGATACCTAATATAGGAAATATTCTAGTGTTTTATGGGAAAAAGACCACTCTTGCCTCACGACTGCCATCTGTTGTTTTTTGCTTACTATTTATCTTCTTCCATAGTTGATAGTTATAATAGAAGAGAAGATAAATTTTGTTGTACATAGGATTCTTTTCATTTCGTTAGAAACTAATATAGTTGAAAATGTCACTTTCCTTTCATGAAACCCTTGAAAATGCACTTTAGTTTGTCTACGTAGTCTATGTAAACTACAACCCAATTTAATCTACGCGTATATTACGTGTAGACAACGCATGTAGACGTAAACTTATAGTCTACGGCACATCACTGATCACAAGTTATGTATTTTATCAAACTTATTTTATTCCCAAGTTTCAGCTTCGAGTTTTTTTTAAGTCTACTTCATGCAGAGATAGGCTAATCGGGGCTGGACCTACAGTTTAAAATGTGATCCGAATCACTATGGGCTTTCACAGGTTATCGAACCCGGGATCCTTTACTTACAAGGCGATATTTCATTCCCGAAAATTCATGTACACACGATTCGCTTGTATTTGTTGATTTATTGTTTCTTTGTTTTTTAGCGCCGCTTTTCTTCCACAATGAGGATGATTGATTTAGTTAATTTTACTTCACTTTTCTGCCGCCTTAGCTAATCGCAAAGATGAGGATGTGGGATGAAATTGATGAAGGGACGCTCACAAAGAACACTCATGCCCAGTCCGGGATTCGAACCCGGAACCCATGGCGTGTTTTTAAGTATCGGCATGTAAAAACAAATATTTTCCTGTACCCTCCTCCTCAAAAAATTAGAAACTGTTGAGCCCAGTTAATGCAAGCATCCATGGATTCACAAATGATATAATAAGTGCTCGAAGTTGTAGTGTACAGATGCGAACGTGGGAAGTGGTTAGTGATTGGCTGTTACAACTGGTAACAACAGAACCATGAGCAACCTATCTTGCCAATGGGCTCGTCCAGCTGCGCATGCGCACTTAGGCTGATGCTCGCGACTCGCCAGACGAACATACTTTTTACTTGTTCACAGGAAAAGATTGAATTGTTAAAGTTGATCGAATGGGGTTCTCTTCTCCATAAAAAAAAATCCAGTCTCTAATAAGAAAAAAAAACAAGCGGGAAACGTCGAGGACACAGAAGCGAACTTGATCTCAAGTACGTCCACTTCGAAGCTTGCTCTAATTTAATTGCAAATAACCAGTTGATCTGAATGTCCTTTCCTGGGGTCTCTAGTAACCTTTCTGGCGAGTTTGAAATCACTGTTGCTATTCGCATCATATCCCACCGATCGTATAATCAGCTTCGATCCTTCGCGTCATTTTAGACAATGTTCTAACCAGCCCTTTATGGCATTTTAGACAGTCTTTTAGCCAGCTTTTCGAATCCTCCCGCAAATTTCGAAGCTCCTAAGCATTTTAGTTATTATAGATAATCATTAGAGGCATGCATATTTAGTTTTTCACGAAAACACGAAATGTGAAATAACACATTGTAATGTTAATTTTTCATGTTTCTGAAAGGTGTGAGGTGCATTTTTCTACCCTGATTTGTCACGAAATGATGTGAAATGAACTCCAAAATGTGAAATAGACTCTTAAACACGAAATTTACCGTTTATATATTGAAGCGACACTTTCTGAAGTCTGAATTATCCTGTGAGTTATGCAATTCACGGAAAATTGATTAATTTTGCTACAAACATTTGAGAAGCAAAAATGGACTCCTTTATACAGGAATAAACTTAATATTCTGGTGATGATTTAATGTGGTATTACAAGGGATATGTTTATTTTGCGTAATAGTGCAGTTTTTAAATCAAATGTAGGATTTTTAAAACCAAAATGTCATTTTATATACCACTTTTTCACCGCTATAACAGCGAAATTTCATTTTATTTACCGTTTTTGAACCCGAAATTGACTGGTTTTGTACCGAAATTTTGCTTTTTTATTTACCAAAAATATGTACCTCTAATAATCATAATAAACAGTTTTTAGAATATGGTCATTTCGTTGATCTGATCAGCCTAAACTTATTTTAGGTACCCTTCTAGAGAGGTTTTTTTTAAAATATTTGCTTCATTTTAGACAATCTTATCCGTTTTACCACTGTACATTTTACACCAGAGGCGCCCAATTTTCTTCACATGTGCAGCAAGTAAACGCTGAGCAATGATATACTAGAAATAAACATAATAAAATTATTGTCCCCCTTCCTGATTCCCTTTTCTTGATTTTCTTAATTTTTGTCTTTACATTCACTTTCTTTATCAATCATTCTTTTTTTCCGTCATTATTTTTTTCTTCTTAAGTCATATCATTCATTCCTTTCTACTTTTCCGTAATATCATTCTTTTCTTCATTCTCTTTCTTGACTTTTCTGTTTTCCCCTTTTATCTTCCTTATTCTTTTATATTTTCTTCATTCTCTCATCTTCCTTGTTCTCCTTTCGTTTCCTTCTCATTCTCTTGTCTCTTCATTGTTCCCTTCTTCTCTGTTCCTCTTTCAGAATTTCTACAAAACATAGAAGGCTGTAGTTTTGGCGGGTCCGTTCACTACAAGACGATTTAATCACTTTTCAGCACCTTGCATAATTTTACGACAATCTTTTGAGCCACTTTTCAACATTGAAATATGTTCCAGTTCCACGTATCGTTTCTGACAAAAGAACTCAGAATTTGGTAATTTCTAACTCAACGTCAGATGTTATTAGAATGATTAAATCAAGAAGACTTAGGTGGGCAGGCCATGTGGCACGAATTGGAGAGGAAAGAAGAGTTTACAGGATTCTTGTTGGGAAACCTGATGGTAAGAGACCTGTAGGAAGGCCAAGACGTAGATGGAGATCGGTAGGGATGGAAAAGATTGGATTGATCTTGCCCAGAATAGGCTTGTGTTCCTGCAGCCGCAAAGCTTCGGGTTTAAGAAGGCTAGAGAGTTAGTTTACTTAGTCTAACTCAACGTCGGTTGTCACGTGACACAAAGATTGGTGTTATGTCCGCTTTCGCCCTTCTCTTCAGAAATCTCCGATCTCTTTTTGCCTTCCTCGTCACTTCCGACTAGCTCGTAATCAGCTTCATCGCTACGTGCCATTCTCGACAGTCATCAAAGCAATTTCTGTCGATTTCTCTCGAAAGTCTCTTTTCGTCCACTCAACTGAAATTCGCGACGGTAGGGAGAAAAGGGGGGGGGCGTAATTTCGGACTGGGCTGTGCGGTACCTCCTTCCGTGACCTTAATGAACAATAACCTGCCTTGGCGCAAACATCTGGAAGGAAAGTACGAGCTGTCTTATGATGCAGTGGCGTGCCCAGGATTCTTGAAAGGGGGAGGGCTACATATATTTTTTAATATTTTGCCATCTTTTCCTGCTTTTGACGTTCTTGTTTTAAGGAATACTGTGCCGAGGGGGGGGGGGGGGAGGGGAGCGAGATACAAAAAATATTTAGCATATTTAGAACTTTCCACTCTCAAAACCGATAATCCGGGGTTTTTCGGGAAGGTTGCATTTAACACTGTTTTTCACAGAGTTCTTTACTGCTTTCAGTAAAAAGAATTTGATTTTCTCAAAATTTCGGAGGGGGCTGTAGCTCCATCAACTCCCTGCCTCTACGTACGCCAGTTCTAAATATGGCGTTCTGCTAAGTATGTACAATAAGGATCGAGAGGTTCGTTGAGGAGGAGATATTCCTACGAGAAACATATATCAAACAAGAAAGAAATGAGTTTCGGTTTGAGTTGCTGTTTTAAGTCCACTTTATGCACAGTAAGGCTAATCGGGACTGGACCTACAGTTTAAAGTGGGATCCGAACCACTTGTGCCTCCACCGGATATGAACCAGGTGATTTGAGAACGATGAAGATTAGAGCTTGTTGTGAATTTTTTTTTTCATTTTTGTTATTTAGCGTCGCTTTTCTGCCACTTTTGTCTAATCGCGGTGACGAGGATGAATGATGATGAAATTGATTAAAGAACACCCATGCCCAGCCCGAGATTCGAACCCAGGACTCCCAGCTTCGTGAGGGCAGGCCAAGGATTGTCAAGGGCTGTAGTGTGTCAGAGAGAGAAAGGAGAATTGTGAGAAAGACAAAAGACGAAAGAAAAGTGATAAAGAGAGACGAAAAAGGAGAGAAAAATAAATGGAGAATGACATAAGAGAAAGAAACAACTAATGAAAGTTAGAGAAACAAAGAAAAAGTGAAAAGAGTGGAAGAGAGAGACAAACAGGAAGTGTGTGAGAGGGGCGGAATGAGAGAATATCAGATTTTCTATACATTATGGAGACAAGCTAAGTACAGACCCGAACAATTTTGAATTGTAGCGATCACATTGACTTTCATTGATATCATTACAACCCAGAACTGTCCGCGACTGTACAATAAAAGCTGATAAATTGATATATACATATATTTTTTTTACATTCCAGTAAAATAAGTTAAAATCCAACACAGAGGCTTGGTCCTTACACCAGTTTATCTTAGAAGCCTATTGGTTTACCTTTGACCAATCAGAAGTCTCAGAATGTAGTCGATGCTCCAGCAAAGAAAGAAGAAATACAATTGAAGACACAGCTTACCTTATACAGTTTGTCCTTATGATACCATACGTCTTCTTCATCTTCTACGAATGGCGCGTCTAAATTCAGATCATCACGTGATCTGGAAAGAATTCGACGTCGGGACACCATCTCGGAGTGAGGAGTTGGGCCACAGCTGAAAAAGGAGATACGAAAATTATAAATATTGTGTTTACCATAAAAGCTCCAAACAATAATTAACATTTACTTTAAGATATTATGATAAACCGAAAGAAAAATACATATGTATGTTAATCTCAAGACAGAGCATGAACACAGAGGATGTGTAATGTTGGCTTTCGCCAGTTTTTCCACACATATACAGATGTAAACGTACACTCCTGTTCGCATAAAGTGACACATTTCATAAATTTAGACATTTGAAACATGTGCCACTTTAACTGAACAGGAGTGCACAAAGAGAATTCGATATACAGTAAAACCTCGTTAATCCGGACTAATGGGGGGGGATAAGTTGACCTGTTTAACGAAAGTCTGGATTAACTGAAATAACCTAAAAGAACAGTTTATAGCAACAAAACACGTTTATTACGGTGTATTTAATGGTGTATCTAAAGGGCATAAGCCTAAATACACTATACAGTACAGTACAAAGTCTGCAGGAAACAGAATTTCCTCAGCCTTTTCTTTGGGAAGTTCTCTTGTTGACTTCTAGCCACATTTAAAACCTTGCATTCTGCTTTCTTGCCTGTCCGGATTAAGCGAAGTCCGGCTTATCGGGGTCCGAATTAACGTGGTTTTACTGTATATCAAATCAAACCAACTCTGCGGCCGAGCGCAATAATTGGTTGATCGATTTGTTTTGTTTTACATAACTTTTCTGCCATTTTGGCTAATAAGGATGAAAGGTGATAAGAGGCTGAGAGTCAAGATGCCAGAGCTTCGTTAGTCTGCAACACGCAGCCCAAGGTGCCGAGTGCGTTAATTGGTCGACTTTTGATCGCGCCACTGAAGTTCCGGGTTCCAGTCACGGCCTGGGTAGGGGGTGTTTTTCGTGGGTTTCATCATACCATCACTCGCCGTTGCGATTAGCCAAAAGTGCCAGAAAAGTGACTAAATTACAAATATTTATTCAAATACAAATCAAGGTTGATGTACTTGACAGTTATACCAATATTTTTGGTTTCTTTGAAATGATCACTGAAGTGTTTTTTTCTTCTCAATTGATGTATTTTTAGTGTTTTATGTATTTTTCATGTATTTGTGTGTATTTGGATGCTCCAAAAGTACATTATTATCAGTTTATGCACTACTAGCTGATTGCACGGGTATTTATTTATCCCAATCTTCTATTAGACAGAAATATAGTGAATTCTAGCTATAGTGTAAAATGAACTTGGAGTTGAACGACATTGGAAGTGTCACTATTCATCTTAGCGGCCCAGAAAACTATGGATTCCACCCAATATCGCTCGTTTTCGCAACACAAACTCATATCAGCCTGAATGTTAGACAATCCGAGAAACAGTATCGTTGTGCGGGATTGCATAGAGTCACGGATGTCTGTTTGTGCGGAATTTAATATCGGTCGTTTTCGATTATTTTTACATGTCACACACTTCCCACCCCACCCCTAGGGGTGCCAGGGGTGTCTTACCCCCACACTATTTCTTTCCAGATTGCAAGTGATATGTGTACCAAGTTTGGTTGAAATTGCTCCAGGCGTTCGAGAGTTATGCCGGAACAAACACACACATGTACACGCATACATCCATTTATATAATATATAGAGATAATTGTTAATCTATTAGATATATTTACGTCACTTTTCTTACACTATCGCGACGATGAAGATGAGCGGTAGAATACCATGCCCAGGTCGGGATTCGAACCCGAAGCACCTGGAGACCACTCCACCACGGAGGTGGGCTGCTACTGGAGTTAACATATCTGGGTCAAACAGACACATTTTAAGTTTTGTGTGCCGGTAGAAGCACACAGTGGTTTGGGTCCCACTTTAAACGGCAGGTCCGGTCTCGGTTAACCCATCTGTGCAAAAACGGGACTCGGAAACTAACTTTTACCACCGTCTGCAGACACACACTTTATTGGCCAGCGCATTTTCGTCGTTAGACGTAAAAATCCGCAATCTTGGTTTTCAGATCGTGTAATGGTCACTTCAGTGACTTTCATATTTTTGTTCTGCAGTTTCGCCTTAATGCTCTTGCACCGTCATCTCTTGAGCTCCATTAACCCATTATGGCTTCTCCACTCACGAATCGCCCAACGACGGGGAAATTATCCTAACACGGAAAAAAAGAGATGGCGCTGTAATATGTAGAGTCTTATGGGTACAGGCACGTGGAGAAACTGCTTATATTCCATCAAGATAGGTTTTTTGTTCGGCGTCCTAGTATCTTGGCATAAATTTACTGTCCTTTTTTCTCATTGTTTTAAATTTCACTTTATGCTCAGATATGCTAATCAGTGTGAAGCAGAGTTAGAGGGTGTCCAGGGGGTCCGGACCACCCCCCCCCCCACTGAAAGACTTTTACTAACCATTAAAATGAAATCACGAAAATAATGTAATAATAAAATAACTAAAATTAAATATTGAAAATATACTTATTTAATCTAGTTTTTTTTTACACCGAACTTATTGGAAGGTTAGAATTATAATGAGATGCTATGACTTTGCATGCCAGTACCAAAGACGATTTATACAAGATTTATTAGTATACTAATAAAGTATATTTGTAATATGCATGCAATATTACCAGAGACTTGACTTTACTTTTCGTCAACTGGATCTAACATCCTTTTTCGATGTTCAATAAAATAAAATATTCAATTCTTTATCTATTTGACGTTAATTTCCCCGGCAGGCACTTGGTGTTCTTTAGACATTTTGCCGACCTTAAATATACGTAATCTAGATAATGAATACGTGCTAGTATATAACTAACCTTATACAGTCTTTTTACCTGTACATGTAATAAAAATATATTAATTTGAATATTTTAATTAATAGCCTACTATTTTAATTCATTTTAATTAAAAAATTATTATTATTATTATTATTTAGAGATACTTTCTTCGGAACACACCCCCGAAATATATTTCTAGATACTTGCCTCTAGAAGTTAGGCATTTTTGGGTATACAAATGTGCAATGGCGGCGATTGGGTTCCAAAACAGGGGGGGGGCAAGGACAGTTTACTTTCCCTTGGTAGATAAGGTTTAGCATAGTGCAGGGGCAAAAGTGGCAAATAGTGGGGGCAAGTGCCTCCCTCGCCTCCTTAATCGCCGCCACTGCAAATGTGTACATATTAACAAAGTCAGTAAAACACTAAACTATTGCCTTCCGGTTCTAAGTAAATTAGAAAAGTGGATCTAACCTGCACACAGAAAACTAAATGCATCAGATAGATTGATGCACCAAAATGCATCGACTGACGCACTAAAGTGTGTCTTATGAATAGACCACTACTTCAACTTCAAGATTCGTAACAAAATTGCAGATCTGAAAATAATTGTTTATATTGTTTCAGTGTTCAAGTTTAAGTAAGGAAATTCAACACTCAGTTGCAAGCGAAAAGTCAAGAAACTTTTCTTCCAACAAAGAATGAACAGTTCTATGCAGTTCATTATCATGGCATAATCTCTTCTTGGTCCAAATATTCTTCCAAGTTCTTAATTTTCAAAACTCTCAATTTATGTTTCTTTTAAACTTAGAGACCAAGTTTCACAACCTTATAATACTACCGGCATAGTAAATAAATATTAGAATATTCAGACATTTTCCTGTAATGAGGCCCATTATGAGTAAACGGTGTAAAATTGTTTTAGAGTGTCACACACGTAAATTTGCCGTTGCGTAGAAACGAATTTTCGTTTCGTCTCCCTCTCTCTTAGCATCATGTGTTCTACCCTGCTCGAAAACCTTCGCTATTGTTGCCATATTGTCATTCCATTCCTGGACACACTCGCGCAAACATCATTGAAAACAATTGAATAGCGCTCCAGCTCGCGGTTCCCACCGTTCGGCAGGGACGGTAATGTGGCAATATAGCACGGCGTAGTGCTTGCTTCTTTTATGCAGTGCATGTTCATTGGCTAGCTAGTAACTAGTGTTGCCAACTGTAATAATGAAGCACTATTTCTGTCACGGAAGGGGAAAGACAGGTAAAGTGGCGGTGAGTTTTGTTGGATTGGAAGCACCATATTTTTATTTTATACTAAGTATTTGACCGGTTTGACGTTGTGTGCGTGTATTGCGTGTGTGTATGTAAAAGTGTCTGTTTGCTAATGAACGTTAAATTCCATAATGCCTCCAGTTCTGTCGAAGTTGAAATCAAAAACCTTGCATAGCCAAGCTCGGGAAATTCTACGCAACGTGCACGCGTTCATGAAGGAGGAAGTCAGTCATGGTGTCAGCATCCCAATAAAGCATTTTGGCAAGAGAGCAGCGGCTGCGACTGGAGTTCCTGAAAGAACAATCAGGGCTATCATGAACGAATGACAATCTCTTGAGATGTCAGAAGGCCCCTCCACATCATTCCACACTCCCGGGAAAGAACGACAAAGAATAGTATTGAAATAGCATAAGAAGTCTCATTATTTATTTTATATTTTGATGTTTTAGTTAGGAATATATTGATTTTCAATTTTCCGTTGCTGCGTAATGAACGGGGGGGGGGGGGGTCGAAATAGAGCGGCATCTGCCGCCACCTCCCAGGGAGGCAAAATGACTAGCGCCGGCCCTGGTTCATAACAAAAGAAAAAGCCGCGCAGCTTATCGTCTAGTGGCAGTATATGTACTTGTTATTGTTGTGGAAGCCGGCATCCTTTGTAAATGTACAACAAAGGCAACCGACTATCGACGATCTCAGAGAGGAAATAATAATACTGCTTCAGGAGGAGTGTTATGGTGCAATTGTAGCGGTTTAACACGTTGGCATGTTATTATCTGCCGTTGCAGTTCCATACCAGTGTATACGGGTTTTGGGAGTGAAAAGTTAGAACGCCACCAGTGCATTAATGCAATGAAAAATTATATATTTTTTTTATTTTGTTTGAAATCACTCAAATAAGGAATCGTATGAAGAAGTCTTCTTTGCAGCATTTTTGGTAATTTTACTTATGTGTTAGTTCATATTTTGCGAATTTTTAGTCCATATGTATGTAGCTACATACAAAGCCACTTGTTAGTACATATTAATCCTAGTCCTGGTATAATGCATGACGTTTAAAACTCAACGTTAGATAGACCTGAATTCTCTAATTTTATTGTTGTACGTAACAGCTGTGCATCGGCGCACTGCAGCGATTTTTCTATCTGCTCCATTAGCAACACTGCTTCTTTAGTTGTTTCGCGCATCGCACGGCAGAAATATCTGCGCTGGACTCTACAGGGGGTGTGTGATCTACAAGCTCACCAAAACACTAGTCAACACAAAACTTGTGTCTGAATTGCTGCATCTAAAAATGTCCTCTTTTTTAAAGTTTGTCAACTGGTAATCCTAGATGTATATGGTGAAAAACAAGTGTTTATAATGCGAGAAAAACAATTATCTGCTGATCGTATTTGGCGCTGCAGTCGCGGTACAATTCGAAAGATTTTCGCTTCCAGTCCAAGGCTTCAAGACTAAGCTCCGAGCACATTATCGAAGAATGTTTGCTTCAAGTACGGTCTTGTAAGGTTCGAACACAGCCATACAGGCGATAGTAACCAGCAGGAGTTTTCCCCCAGATCAAATACCACTATGGATCCTTTAAAATGAAATTTCCCCGTCCAATGCTTGAAACTGCATTCAGCGCCACCTAGAATTCTCTTCACGCAAGTCCAGCACGAGATGACGTAAGCAGGGGTAATGAATTGGAAGACAGAGATGCAGTTCTAGAGACTCGAAAAGATTCCTCGCAGGAGTCGCATGTAAACACGGCCTCGTTAAGGACGCTGCCAAGAGTAGCGCATCAACCTGAATCGAGGTCACTTGCGCCTTTTCTCTCCAGAAGAAGAGGATCCTACTTTCAAAGCACCTGTCACCGACAGGCAATGCCTCCACCCCACAGGGAGCAACGAACCAAGTTTTTCGGTTCCCTGTGCGAGAAGGCAGTGGTGCCAGAACCTATTTCGTAAAAATTCGCTCGGTGAAGATCCGGAGAATGTCCGTGAAATTGGCAATCAGCAGGTAACATTAAGAAGATGCACTGCAGGAAGGCACGAGAGAACAAGATGGATGACGAATTGAAATTAGATTCTTGGAGATTCATTTTTCCTTTTACGTTCGTTTCAGAACAAAAGTTGGGCCTCCCAGATGGCGCAGTGGTAGCGTCGTTGCCTTGTAATCAAGGGAACCCGGGTTCGATACCCGGTGGAGGCACATAGTGGTTGGGATCCCATTTTAAACTGTAGGTCCAGTCCCGATTAGCCTTACTGTCCATAAAGTGGACTTAAATCTACAACAACAGCAGCAGAACAAAAGTTAGGGATGGTTTCGTCTATGAGAAGTTATCCAGTTCTCGGTTACGAATTACAGAGGCCAGGGGTTCCCACTTTCTCGTTTCAGGGTGTCCTTAGTGTTTCAAGATCTCTCCGCGGCGCCCCAGTCAGAATGCAGGTCTTTCTAACACCTGCAACGCTCAGCGTGGTTAGGTTACTTGCCTTAAGTTAAAAAATGAACCCATTTCAAATTCAGAAATATTTTATATGTAAAAATTACTAAAAACCATGAGTAAGTGTGATTTCAGTGAAAATATTATGATAATTTGGGAGTCACTGACATTGGTTATCGTGAGATGCAACTAGCCGACCTCCGTGGTGTAGTCGTTAGCACAGCGCGCTACGACGCCAAGGGTCCTGGGTTCGAATCACACCCAGGCATGGGTGTTCTATGCGAGTGTCCATTCATCAATTTCATCATGTAATCACTCATCCCCATCTTCACGATTAGCCAAAAATGGCAGAAAGGCGAAGTAAAATAAACCAAATTAATCAATCGACTTGCAAATTCATGTTCTGATCTCGTAAACTCCCGTATCAATATCAAAGATCCCCAGTATCCACACGAACCCCAGCACACCCCTCAACCATAGACATTCAAAAGAAGGAGCACACTCCTATGCTGGAAAATGAATGTCAATTTAAAAGTATATATTTCACGCATAGTAATTTACACATTTTACTCACAGTAATTTATGTTAATTTTTGTAAGGGCGTTGCAGGAACATAGGCTAATGGTATTGGACTTCGAGTTTAATGCACGCTCCGAATCACCACGTGCCTTCACCGGATATCGAACCCTGGACACAAGACTGCAAGGTGACGACATTACCAGACGCGAGTGTCGGTGCAGCAGAGAAGCAGGTGAAGGTGAACGCAGCAGTTAAAGGCTCCTTACACACTGCTTGCATAGGAAAATCTCGAGTCCACTTCCGGTGCGGTTTCTGCTGCATGCAGGAAGTCAAGGGAGAAGAGGAATATTCGTCTGCAAGGGCAGCATGCATTGGCACAAGAAGAACTACCTAACTCTCTAGCCTTCTTAAACCAGAAGGTTCATGGCTGCATCAACACAGGCTTTCCATCTGTCCCAATCCTGAGCAAGTTCTATATACTCCTTTCCGTCCCTACCGATTTCCTTTAGGTCCATCTCAACGTTGTCCCTCCATCTTCGTCTTGGCCTTCTTACAGGTCTCTTCTTCCCAACAAGAATCCTGTAAACTCCTCTTTTCTCTCCCATTCGTGCCACACGGCCTGCCCACCTAAGTCTTCTTGATTTAATAATTCTAATAATATCTGGACATGAATACATATTATGTAGTTCTAAATTATGTAACCTCCTCCACTCACCTGTCTCCTCATCCCTTTAAGGTCCAAATATTTTCCTAAGGCCATTTTAAATACTCTCAACTTATGTTCTTCTTTCAATGTAAGGGACCAAGTTTCACACCCATATAATACTACAGGCAAAATTACTGTTTTGTATATTTTAACTTTTAGTTTCTTAGATATTAAACGAGAAGACAAAAGTTTATGAAGAGAGAAGTAACATGCATTTCCTGAATTAAGCCTACTTTTTATTTCCTCTTTAATATAATTTTCATTGTTGGCACAAGAAGAACGAGAAATATGGTGAAAACGGGGCCCCAAAAGGCCCGCCGCTTAGAGTAACGCCCACCTGAGGTCTATGGTGGTGTCGTGAACGCCCTCCACAAGTCTAAGATCTGCGAGGTTACGAAGCTTTGAGAAGGCCTCTCCAATCATGCAAGCATGCAGTGATCACATTGCTACACGGGATCCGATACGATGGGATTCTGTTTTATATGCTAGAATCTGCGTCTTTGTTATCTTAGCGTCGTATTCCTTCTACATTTGGCTAATCGGAACGATGAAGATAAAGTGATAATTAGAATAGATAGAAGAGGATTGGTTGGTTGATTGATTTGGTGTTTTAAGTCCACTTTATGCAGAGTAAGGCTAATCGGGACTGGACCTATAGTTTAAAGTGGGATCCGAACCACTATGTGCCTCCACCGGGTATCGAACCCAGGAACCTTTGATTACAAGTCGACGACGCTACCACTGTGCCATCGGGGAGGCCCTCAAAACAATAGAAAAGGAAGGTAAAGTTCTCATTGCACAGTGCCATTAAAGCATATTTAGTGGGGATGTGGGGGGTACGGCCTCACACATTCTCGATCTCAGCCACTTTGGAAATTACATGATGAGCACCATGCTTGCCTTTGCCCCTCAGGGTTTCCCACAGGTACCCATTGATTTGAAGCTGAGTGAGCTCTAGAGCCGCTTTATGCGGGGACAGAACCGGAAAAATCCTTAGATAACCCACCCCCTGAAATCGAATCCGGGTATCCACCACCGCCACTACTAATACCTACATAATGACATCAAGATAACATAAATCTATTAGTTTAAATTCCTATATGCTTCTTGCAATATATTTATTATGTTATGCAGCAGTAACTTCAATTAATTTTTGTCTACACAAATCCAACTTCTTAAAAAACAATAGCCAAGCTTATATAACCAGAAATGGTTTTGGCGCTACTGAAGCAGGGCGGTCACCCGGCCCTTAAGCCGGCCCTGCAGACCGGGACTCGGACCCGTGAATTTCGCCGGCAAAGAAAGTAAAGAAATAAAAATGCGTACCCCTTGTCTTAGTACCCTTGGAGTGTTAAGCACAGCTCCAACGTCAACAAAAATAGCTTTCATCTCGGAAACAAGAACATGCTCCTTGCATTATGCAAAACAGGTAGCGCATCTTGGAGAAAATTTAGTAGAAAGCGTCACACTGGCACTGGAGTAAAATTATGCGTAGAAAGCTGGAATTAAAGATATTTTTTTCGTACGAAATGCGACAGGAGTGACTGGGTAAAAGTGGTCCCCAGCGTCTACAAAATACCCCCTGGTGTGGCCTGTGTCACACCTTGGGTGAACACGCAGGCTGTTCTGTACGTACAAGAAGACACATTATCCACACGGAACCGTGTATATCACTCTGGCATTCACAGACTTAAAAATAAAAATGGCCTACTTCAGAAAGCGCATCTAATAATAATAATAATAATAATAATAATAATAAGGTTAGCTTATTTTCGTAGCCTCTCCAGCTCACTGGGCGAGTTTGATTTAGGAATAGCCAAATTCAGATAAAACTTTATCCGGATATCGGATAATTTTCTATCTGGGTTTCAAATATATCGGGTATCCCGATGGTGTATTTACAAACCCTAGAGTGCTGCAGAACCAGAGATACATAACGCTGTCTTATTGGTTGTGCGCACCGGAAGAGTTTATGTTCCTTGTCCGTCGTTCCTTGTTTGTCTGTTTACAGGATAAGTATGGAAAGATCAGACTCGTGATTGTTTAGAAATAAAATTTGTAATCAAATTGTCGAAATTGTATTAAGAAATATATATTTGTATTGAAAAAAAATGTTAAAAATGTTTCTGAATCGTTTTCAGGTAACTAAAATCAATATGAAGCCATCGGTAATAATAATGTGACAGAAAATATATGCATAAGTAGTTACAATGTTTGCACTGGAAATGTAACTTCTAGAAAAGGTCTGATTTTCTGTCTTTCAAAACCTTAATTTAAAAGAAAATGTGCTCAAAATTAACCTCAGTTTGGAGGGCTTTCTTATCTTGTTGGGATGGATATCTGAAATCAACATTGTCAATTTCAACCCTGCCATCTAGCGTTACGTTGAGGGAACACTGGATTAACTTCCGGAATGAGAGCCAATCAGAAGCCACATATCGCTGGAGGTTCTGCAGCACTATAGGGTTTGTAAATACGCATCCCGATGTCCAAATTATCCGGATATCGGGTATCCCGATGTCCAAATTATCCGACTATCGGGTACCCCGATGTCCAAATTATCCGGATATCGGGTATCCTGATGTCCAAATTATCCGAAAAGCCTGGATATCAGAATTATAAAATGCAGTTCAGGGTGTACTACATGGTGCAAGTTGGCATTTTTTTATTTACTTCTTCCACTTGACCATGTTCACTCGAAAACATTTTTGTGTGTGGAATTTACCAGACTCATTACATAAGATGAAATATTGATAAAGGTAAAACAACGGTATAAAAATTGCAAAGTAATCAAAAAATATAATGATATGTAATAATTGTCTCCAGAAAGAGTCATCCCTTGCAAATAACTTGAGAGGAGAACTACAAATATTTAGAAATTGCATTATACAGGGTGTCCATATAAAAGTATACCCAGATCGAAGGCATAGATTCGGGTTGGGTATACTTTCATTTCGGACACCCGGTATAAAGCCACCTTTGGTGCGTGTCACACACTAATTAGATAGCTACAGTTTTATATACCTACTTAAACTATGTGAAACTTTTCATTTTCAAAATGAATATGTACATGTCTATATGCTGCATGTGATTTCTAAGTTTATGTCCATTTTTCTGCCACTTTTAGCTAGTCGCGACGATGAGGACGAGTGGTGAAAGAGGAACCTCACAAGAGAGACTGCCATGCTCAGGTCAGGATTCGAATCTGTAACCTACGGTGGACTGACTATTCATATACGTGAAGAAGTCCGCAATGTATGGTATGCAACGAGTCCAGAGTTCGAATACCGACGGGGCGTGGGTGTTCTTTCATCCGGTCCTTTTCACCACATCACTCACTCATCTTCGCGGTTAGCCCAAAATGGCAGGAAAGCGAAGTAAAATAAACCAAATCAAGACCAAGAACCACAGAGGTTTCTCCATTCAAGAAACAAGTCAAGATTGTAGCAAGTTTCGTCTCGACAACAAATCTATTAAATTGTAAAACTCCTACCAAACTGAAGAAAGGAAAATCTCCACCAAATATCAACCACGGAAACAGAGAAGCAATGGTGCATTCTTATGAATTCCAAAGGCGCGTCCGAACATAGTTTAATTGCCGTCCTGAAAGCAAGATCGTTATGCCATACGCCAGACCTCTCTCACTTTCCCTGGCCCAACAGGGAAGGTGGCAGACCGCCTCGACCCCTGGGGGCAACTTGACCTTACCGATTGACCCCGGCGTGACTCCAACTGGCTCCTCTCGTGATGCTCTCCGAACCTTCCTCCGATGATACGGCTCCAGAGGACATTCCTACGCTTTGGAATGCGATACGGTTCGATTGGATTTAAAATTGCCTGGCGCGTCATCACCGTGGCTATTTACTTATTTCATCCAGGGTAACCCGCCCCCCCCCTTTCCCTGAAACCCACTTTATGAAGGTGTGTTTCATCTACGTCACAAACCGGCCCCGTGGCGGAGTGGTTAGCACATCGCGCTTCAACGCCAGGGTTACCGGGTTCGAATCCCGGCCTGGGCATGGATGTTTGCGAGTGTTCATTCATCAATTTCATCGCATCATCGCTCATCCCCATCTTCGCAAATTAGCCAAAAGTGGCACAAAAAGTGAAGCTTGTTTCGATGCACCAAAAATGCATCTATCTTGTTTCGATGCACCAAAAATGCATCTAGTATCTTGTTTCGACGCACAAGCATGCATCTAGTATCTTGTTTCGACGCACAAGAATGCATCAAGTATCTTGTTTCGACGCACAAGAATGCATCTAGTATCTTGTTTCGACGCACAAGAATGCACCTAGTATCTTGTTTCGACGCACAAGAATGCATCTAGTATCTTGTTTCGATGCACAAGAATGCATCTAGTATCTTGTTTCGATGCACAAGAATGCATCTAGTATCTTGTTTCGATGCACAAGAATGCATCTATCTTGTATCGATGCACAAGAATGCATCTATCTTGTATCGATGCACAAGAATGCATCTAGCTTGTTTCGATGCACAAGAATGCATTTAGCTTGTTTCGATGCACCAAAAATACATCGAGTTTCTTCTTGATTTCGAGTTGTGCGAACGAGAAAATAAAACCTGTCTCGGCTATCCCGTGAGTACAGTTTGTTAGTGTCACTTAGTACAATGCCTGGACCAGCATTCGAACCCGAAACCTTCGGAGGCGAAATCCTGAGTCGACCACTCAACATGCTCGACCACAGAGGTGGTTCAAGACCTGTGTTCGTTGAGAACCATCCAGCGAAAGGTTCGACTCCGGGAAAGTCATTGTGCTTCGAACAATATACGAGGGTTGGGGAGTAAGTCATGGCAACCCAGTAATATTTTAATTATATGCAAAGGTGGACGGAAAATGGAGACTGCAGGAGGAAGCCTAATACGAGTACTTTACCCGCTGGTCAATAGATGGCTCTGTGTGTTCTACTGGATGAGCACGGGGCGCTGGGAAAACAGTTGTGAGTCAGTCGTGGAGTAAGATTTAATTGACTAGACTGGAACAGCGATCGTACATCAAAGTGGCCGTTCTCCGGGGGAGAAATGCGAGTGATTGTCATAATCAGACAAGTTTTTGTAACATGTGCACATGTGTATGTCGTAGGGTCAGACAGGTTTTTGTAACTTGTACATTAATACATGTGTATGTCACAGGGTGATTCCTACCAACAAAATATCCATAATGGATACTCTTTCAGTTTGTATATAACAAATTTTTAATACATCCTTCGATTGTCGAATTATTAATGGGTTGCCATGACTTACTCCCCAACCCTCGTAGAATTAGCGAAATTAGAACATGCTTCGACACGCTTTACGCCTGTTATGCAATGGTATTTTAAACCTTTCTGATTGATACTCTACAACTATACTTTTCCTTTAAATTGCCATGCGTATTAATAACCCCAACGAGCCAAGCTGTATTTATATCGAAGCGAGCACGTACAGAAAACTTCCATTACACAATTCTTTACAGGAAAAAAACTCGCGCCTTAGCGGACCGAATCTGCTTTCCAGACCCATTATTATTTTCTCGCTCCATTGTGAACTTTACCGACACTTAACGAGCAACGAGGCTTGTTATTCCAAAAAGCATTTATGTTAATTTTCACGGTTTCTTGCGCACAGCTTGTTAAGTGCATGTTGCGAAAATACTAATCTGTTCAACTAAGTCATCGGGGCTTGTTTCGTGAAAATTACGCAATTTGATTGGCCGCTATAATACCGTACCCTCAGTCGCTAACTTGTTTAGCTTATTTAATCGACTTGTTTCCTGGCTATTGGTCAAAATTATCAACTTAATTGTGCATTATTTGTCAACTTATGATAAGGTGTTTATAACACGTACTGTTTAGGCACTACGGACCAGACCTCAGATCAATTTCTAACGAGTCACTGATTGTTCATTTAACGATTCTTGTGAAATCCATTTCCCCAACAGCATGGATTCTGCGGTCACTGTGCCTGTCATGTTTCAGGCACTGGCGTCTAGACCTACAGGGCTTTGTGTTGTCCATATATGTCCTGAGCGGCCCTTTACAACCTCAGGAAGATTTTCTTTATGATAACAGAAGGGTGAGAAGGATGTAAATAGCTGAAGTGCTGACACACCAACAATTTTCTTTCCGTGCATACTCTGTGCTTACCATGCGAATTCCATGACTGTGTGAGATTGGGTGATTTGAGACTTTTAAATATGTAAACCTATTTAAATATATTATATTTAACTAAAATTATCCCGGATGACAAAGCTTCTGTCTACACTAATATCTTAATGCAATATCAAACAATATTTAAAGGATAAATTTTAGTAGACATGGAATATACTCATTAAAGCATGTTCTGAAAGTAAAATATCAGTTAAAAAAGAATTCCGTTTAGAGAATTTATTAGAAACTATTGGTCCTGCCATCTACCGCGATATTTCACAAGCTTCAAAATAAGATACGAAATCAAAATAAATAATTTAGATGTGTCCTAGATTGAAACACCAGATGGCAACAGTGATGCCCATGGGGGGGATAATTGCGAATACTGCGCCATCAAAATTTGGGGGAAGAGGTCCATAATTTAATATTTCTTTCTAATATAGCCTATATGTAAAAAAAAATACACCTTGGCATCATGCTGCAATATGTGCGATAGAGTGGGAGAGGGTTTCTGAATATATTTCCTTAGAAATTAATTTACTCTAACTGGTTCCAAGCCACTTTTGCTATTAGGGGCGAAATATTATATTAGCTGAACAAAAGGAGTATTTAGGAAGCAGATCAAGTAGTGTTCAGTAAATGTTAAAAAAGGTGACTTTCAGTAATAGGATAGTATGCATGTTGTCGTAATTAAATATTTTAGGGGATGATGACATGATCTGGGACAGAGGCGGTAACTTCAAATACATATTGGAAGGGGGGAGCAAGATTGACAATAATATTTTTCTATTTACAATGTAGTTATTTCATTAAGGGACAGAAAGTGCCTTGTCCTCCTAAGTCGGCGCCACTGGCTGGGGCACACGCAATTGTCCTTGGGGGGTGGGGGGGCACTCGTGGATTGGTAGTCAGGATGAGGGCTGTGCCTACCTTCTAGAGTCTAGAAAGATACGCGAGTGGAAGGCAAGATGAGACCTGGGGGTGACAGACAAAAAAACATTTGAGCCTAGACTCGTAGATCTAAAAGAACTAGATTGGAAGTCAAAGTTAAGGCCTGAAATTACTCTTTCATTGAGTCATTTTGGTTATTTGACATCGCTTGACTTCCACTTTTGGCTACTCCTGAAGATGAGGATGATATGATGAGATTGATGAAGGAACAGTCAGAAAGAACGCCAATCCCAAGCCGGGATTCGAACCCGTGACCTCTGGCATAGCAGCGCGCTGTGCTAACCACTCAAGCAATGAGGTCGGCTGATATTACTTTTGGAGACAAACATGGAAGTGGAAGTCGAGATACCGCACCAACAGAACACTTCAGCTCGGTAGGGTGTTTAGAACTAAATTATAATATTTAGAACTAACTTACATATATTTAGAACTAAATATACCTATTTATATGAATAATTTATTAGTTTTATTAATATTAACTAATATTTTTTAAATATGTAAACAAAAGGTAACTGATTTAGTTCTAAATATTATGAATTAGTTCTAAACACCCAACTGAGCTTAAGTGTCATTATTACGGAGCGGAAGTTGATGACCTAAAAAATATAGGTATAGCCTATGACCTATAGAATGTCCACTGTAAAGAAAAATAAATTATCAGGATCCACGTAAGATTTGATTTGATTTGTTATTTTAAGTTCACTTTATGCACAGTAAGGCTAATCGGGACTGGAACTACAGTTTAAAGTGGGATCCGAACCACTTGTGCCTCCACCGGGTATCGAACCCGGGACCCCTTGATTACAAGGCGAAGATGTTACCACTGCGCCATCGGGGAGGCCCTGATCCCCGTAAGAAATTTTTTGTTTGTTCGTAAATTGCAATTCTGCGAGATATACTGTATATAGGCCTATGTTCACCTTGGTGAAAAGACTCAAGAAGATTACCAAAATGACAAAATATGACGAAACAATACACCGAATATTGCGAAAAATGACGGGAAAATGCCGACAATCGGGGAAAATTACCGAAAACCTGAAAATTGGCAAAAAAAAATGCACTTTAGAATTACCTTCGTTGGGTTCTAGACTAAGTATAATATTGTGTGTATTTAATGGGCATCGTGTACGAGATGTCAGAAAAAGATGACATTTCAGCAACTTCTGCTCACTAGTCATTATACAGGGTGTACCAAAAGTCCCACTACTCCCACATTTGAATTGTAGACGAACCTGCTAAATGTTATTTTAACAGCATGCGTATGATGAGAGGATGGTATACCATTAAATCAGACCAATGGCCACCATTTACTCTGTGTGCACACCGCCATTTTCATGGCACATTTTCATGGCACAGTATTATTCGCCTCCAGGTGCGATGTGAAAGCCTCAGAGATTGGCTGGCGTGAAGGAAGCAAACGCACTGTTTGTGTGCCCCCATAGCGCATTATCACAAGATGTCACATTTGGACTTCGGGGTGGTCATTTTAAAGGTGCTAGTAAATTTGGCGATCCTCGTCCAATCCGTTTGTCTCTGAGCGCATCATTGAGGAATTATCTTAAAATGGCCACCCGGAAATCCAGATCTGACATCATATGTTACGGAGGATTTCACATCGCACCTGGAGGCAAATAATACTGTGCCATGAAAATGGCGGTGTGCACACAGATCCTCTGGAGTAAATAGTGGTCATTGGTCTGATTTAATGGTATACCATCCTCTCATTATACGCATGCTGTTAAAATAACATTTTGCAGGTTTGTCTACAATTCAAAGAGGGGGTAATGGGACTTTTGGTACACCCTGTATATACTAAGGCACCGAACGCAAAAACCAATGCCTAGTCGTATTGGCAACCCCTAGGAAAAAAAAGATTCGGAACAAGCGAACAGTTCCTTCTGTATCAACTGACCTACTGCGTGAACGCTCACGGAGCAACATAATAGACACGACCGCATTTTTCCGGTCGCTGATGACGATGGAGAAAAGAGGATTCAGAGAGAGGATGAAGTCTCCCGGTGTTCAGCATCCATCTTCCACAAATCCCTGTAGCCACTCTCCTTTCTTAAACTACTTGGTCCACTGGCCTTCATATTTTTCTTTATAATTGCTTATTTTTAACAGCTACTACCAGTCGTGTCCACAACTAATTTTCCATTAAAAGGTAAGATAAAATTCCCAGTGTACTTTGCAGCACGCCACGAGGCATATAAAGGGGAATGCGGGGATAATTTTTGGAGGTGATAATGATCAGCACCACGCTTCGACCGCTTTTACTCTCTACTAGGTTGACCCCAGGCTGGGTGAACCTCAGAGCCGCTCTTGGCGAGCATATTTTCCAAAATTATGTTTTTCGTCAGATTTGAAATCTTCTTCAAACGTCTGAACCAATTTTTATCAAATACAATATTGCAAAGTTTTTATTAGGGTATTGTAGCAAAGGTTATGTCATAAACTCACGTAATATTGTGCAAGTCAATTTATAATATTCCAATTAATTAATATTGGGTCAATCCATATGAAATCATACAACCTGGTTGCTTGACCATTTTTAAAAAAGTTTATTTTATGAGTGGTGTGAGCCTCATATATTGACAGTTCAGAACCACTCTTATTTTATTTTTACTATCACCGATTTGAAGATGGCTGGCATTTTTTCATCATGGCGCGCGTCATTTTCTCCATTCGTAAGCATCAGCGGCAACTTTTTTTCTCAGCTCTGGTAAGTCCTACGACAATGAGACAAAATCTGTGATGTTAAGCACATTATAGGCTACAAACCCCAGCTGAACACGATTCCGATGACCTCCATCAGTTCTAGTTCCTGGCCTTTCACTCCATTCTCTCACATAGCTGAGATTTTTCCAGCTGGGGTTTCCTTTAAGAGCATGATAAACTCAAGATCGCGCAGTACTGATGTCTACACATTCATCCCCATAATATTCCCTCAGTCTCAGATGAATGTCAATTTGTATCACATTTTCTGCGGTTATAAACTCGATCACGGCACGCTACTTCAGGCGCTTCACCAACATTGCATGGTTAGATGCAGACATTTTCCTCGCAATAGTTCAGCACCCCCTGGCGATAGAAGTTTGAAACCTTCAATGGAGAAGGTGGAAAGTCTTATAAGTGCAATGTATGGTTGCTCAAAATCCAAAATGCGTTTACAAGGTAACAAAGAAAATAAAAACATAGGAAGCGTTGCTTTTCAGCACGCCCTCGTATATATACTTTATTGCAGAGCCATTTCAGGATTGTAATGTTGTTCATTGACATTCCAAATTACAGTTTGCAGAATTTCAACACAAAATGTTAATAAGAAATGAAATTAGACATGCCATATTTAATGCAAAATGTTGAATTTTTCACGAGTTTTGTATCTCCTAAACCAATTAAATCTCAAACTCAAAATTTTTACTGAAGTTACTTATCCTGAAGTACTGTATTGTGTACAAATTTCAGATTTTTAAACAACTGCCCACCAGAGATATTTAACCCTGAACTTGGAATTTTTTAACAAAAAGTACATGTTTATGACCCTGTAGAAAAACAAATATTAAAGTCTCAAGCTTCAAATAATTTTGACATACTCTATTGGTACACAGGTACTTGCACAAAAAAATTCAAGTGTCAAACAAACTGCCTTCCTCCCCAAAAAAATGTCCGAAAATGTCATTTTGAGCGATTAAAGTACACAATTTTAACCTTAAAATTTATTATGAAGGAATAATATTTAGAAAATTACACAGAAATATAATTGTAGCCTATAATGTGCTTAACATCACAGATTTTGTCTCATTGTCGTAGGACTTACCAGAGCTGAGAAAAAAAGTTGCCGCTGATGCTTACGAATGGAGAAAATGACGCGCGCCATGATAAAAAAATGCCCACCATCTTCAAATCGATGATAGTAAAAATAAAATAAGAGTGGTTCTGAACTGTCAATATATGAGGCTCACACCACTCATAAAATATACTTTTTTTAAAAATGGTCAAGCAATCAGGTTGTATGATTTCATATGGATTGACCCTATTGTATTATTATTATAAGAATAGGTAAGAGAAGGTATATAAGAAGAGAGATATAACAGGGCGTATTCATTCTCATTTTACATGTAATTAACATAGATAAAATTTGTAAAATGTCAACTGTACAGCCAAGCAAAGGTGTTAGATCCAGTTGACAAATAGTAAAGTTTTTGATTAATATTTTACGCATATTATTGCATAGTGTGATCCCAAGTATTCCTTGCCTTCCGGTTAAGTTCGGCGGAAACAAACCATTGCTTGTTCAACAAATGCTAAAGAGATATATTTTTATTATTTAATTTATGTACTTGGTAAGTCTTTCTGGGGGTCCGGACCCCTTAGACCCCTCTAAATACGAGCTTTTCCTTTGAGTGATGTCCAACTAACATTGCTTGATGCATTTCCATCATGCATTTATTTGCCTCCCAGATGGCGTAGCGGTAAGATCGTCGCCTCGTAATCAAATGATCCCGGATTCGATACCCGGTGGAGGCACAAAGTGGTTCGGATTCCACTTTAAACTGTAGGTTCAGTCTCGATTAGCCCTATGTGCACAAAGTGGACTTAAAAAATCAATCAAATCCTCATGCATTTGTGCATTTGCCAGTGCAACAGAGTCCAAGGTCAATATCCTGGCCACTCGTTGCTGGGTCTTCAGTCAGACGAGAGAAAGACAATGAGAGGGAGGAAGAGACTTTCTTCTGCAGGAGAGACTGACTACCTGCAGGCGCATAGATGATGAAAGTGGAAGGAGAAACCTCCTGTAGTTGTTTATGTCGTACGAACCGGTTGTCACTTCCTTCGGTGACCCCTCACTCCCAATTTTCCCTTTTCTCTGCGTTTTGGGTCAGGTTTATCTATCTCCAATAAATAATTAACTTCTGCAAAAGTAGCTGTATTGTAAGGATTGTCAGTGTTCTCTAACAAGCTGACACACATCCCTATAGAAAAACAACAAGAGATACAATTTTGTGTACAAATAGAATAATATACACTGGACCTGTAATTCTAGTCTCCGTCCGAAAGGTCCAAAGTTCAGACTTGTCGGAAGTGACGCCACCTAGTGTAGTTCGAAAGCGCCAATTAAACGAGCATTCAGTTCGCAGCACGTAGACTCGACAATGCAGTCTTTACTACTAGACTTCTGCAGTCGTTCACTTGTTTGAAATCGTGGAAGTCGAAAGTCAGCCAAGTGTTGGTTGTACTTCTTATATTCTGCGGGTATGCAAGAAATTTTTAAAATGCAATGAGATTTAAATGGTGAAAGACAAGTGTTTATAAAGCGGGGAAAACAACGTGTTCACTTCAAGAACGGTCCTACAGCTCTCGGACACAGCCAAAATAGGATCCGAACCGCTGAAAAATTTGTTTAGTTCCACCTTCACAGCAAATAACATAACATAGATAAATTTTTGCTGATAAAACCCACAGCAAAATTTTGTCTACGTATTTAAAAAAAAACTTCGTGTTGCAACAACCATTTGAGTCCCATTGCCGCTGTTTCTGGCTTTTTGAGACCGGAGCCCGCTTCTTGAAGTGCCTCTAAAATTGTCCTCAGGATGCTGGGTAAACATCAAAGTTTTGGGGGCTCCAAACGGAAATCGAACCAGGGACCGCTCACACCAAAGTCAAGAGTGGTAGCCATTCGATTCCACACAGGAAATACCCTCCCATGTGGAAATTGTGGGACTACTGCACTGCCTATACATATATATTTACCCGGCCATTGGTAATATTCGCTAGGAGTCGAAATAAAAGAGCAGCGCTTCTTCAGAAGACCTTGCTGGCTTCCTCCACCGCCGCTCGTCGCTTGTGACTCGGAAGGTCACCTAGGGAGGTCAGCGGAACACGTGGAGGTCACCGGGGACTTCCGACGCCTCAGCCAAAGCAAACAAGCGAGCGTTCCAGAGGGCTGATGGATTTATCTTGTCGTCTGCCACGGTGGCTCGTCTTGAAGACCGTTCAAGATTCGCATAATTTAAGAAGCGACTGACCCCCATACCTCGCCACCACGAAGAAAGCAAAAGTGTGCGATGGTCGGGTCACGCTCGGGCGGTATTCAGATCTGGCCTCCTTCGCTTGTTAGGTCATGGGTCGACGTTCGCCTTGCGGTACCCTGAATTCAGAGAATCAATTCATCTCAACAACTTACTATTCCCTAGAATCAGTTCCCCTCAACAACTTACTATTCCCTAGAATCAGTTCCCCTCAACAACTTACTATTCCCTAGAATCAGTTCCCCTCAACAACTTACTATTCCCTAGAATCAGTTCCCCTCAGCAACTTACTATTCCCTAGAATCAGTTCCCCTCAACAACTTACTATTCCCTAGAATCAGTTCCCCTCAGCAACTTAATATTCCCTAGAATCAGTTCCCCTCAGCAACTTACTATTCCCTAGAATCAGTTCCCCTCAGCAACTTACTATTCCCTAGAATCAGTTTTCCTCAGCAACTTACTATTCCCTAGAATCAGTTTTCCTCAGCAACTTACTATTCCCTAGAATCAGTTTTCCTCAGCAACTTACTATTCCCTAGAATCAGTTCCCCTCAGCAACTTACTATTCCCTAGAATCAGTTCCCCTCAGCAACTTACTATTCCCTAGAATCGGTTCCCCTCAACAACTTACTATTCCCTAGAATCAGTTCCCCTCAACAACTTACTATTCCCTAGAATCAGTTCCCCTCAACAACTTACTATTCCCTAGAATCAGTTCCCCTCAACAACTTACTATTCCCTAGAATCAGTTCCCCTCAACAACTTACTATTCCCTAGAATCGGTTCCCCTCAACAACTTACTATTCCCTAGAATCGGTTCCCCTCAACAACTTACTATTCCCTAGAATCGGTTCCCCTCACCAACTTACTATTCCCTAGAATCGGTTCCCCTCACCAACTTACTATTCCCTAGAATCAGTTCCCCTCAACAACTTACTATTCCCTAGAATCAGTTCCCCTCAACAACTTACTATTCCCTAGAATCAGTTCCCCTCAACAACTTACTATTCCCTAGAATCAGTTCCCCTCAACAACTTACTATTCCCTAGAATCAGTTCCCCTCAACAACTTACTATTCCCTAGAATCAGTTCCCCTCAACAACTTACTATTCTCTAGAATCAGTTCCTCATAAAAGTTATTATTCCCTAGAATTAATTCCTCTCAAAACGTTACTATTCCTTGAATTGGGAGAATCGGTCCCTCTCAACAAGTTGCTATTCCCTGAATTGACAGAATCAGTTCCTCTCAACAAGTTTCCATGCCCTGAATTGAGAGAATCAGTTCCTCTAAAAAAATTACGAAATGGAGCAGTCATTACGCAACATGAAGTAACGTTTTGGTAACTGCATTACTATAAGGTTACTGAAATTTTACTTTAACTGGTAATTATTACTGTACATTACCTCTCTTAACTTCAGAAACCTTTATTAAATATATACCCTCTAAATATCTCATTAGTCATTGAAAACTTGAGAAAGGGCATTAATACAGCATTTCTACGTAAAAATATGTAATGCAAAGAAAAATAAGTAACATCTTAAAATATTTTTTACAAACTTAACTAGAAATTCATGTATTTGTATACCGTTCCTAATATCGTAATTCACTGACATTTGATATTTACTTGGTTACATACGAAGGAAAATGGAAAGTAATTAGATAAAATCTTACGAGCAATTCGTATATTTTCTCTTAAATTATTTAAGTATTCCAAAGAACATGTAGAGTCAGTAACTTCGAGTTCTCATTACAGGATATTCACCTACGCAAGTGCAAGGTGCTTAAGCAGCAATAAAAACTGCATTTTGTTCTAGTAAAGAATATATTCCCCTCTTAATTCGTGCAGTGGCCTTGGGGAAATGGGGAAAGGAAGGAAGCGGAACGAACTCTGCCACCTAGCGGCAACAAAGTCAGGTCAGTAAGGTCTGTTGCATGGTTGGTTGATTTAATTAAAGTTGCTTATTTGTGTCATTAAATTAACTGAAACGAGTGGAGGTGCAATAACTGTGAAAGAAAAAGTGACACCGATTCGTCCTTGGCCTATGTTAAAGATACTATAGCATTCATTTGTGGGGGAAGCAAAACACGGCGAAAACAATGCCACGCTTGTACGTTTATTGTGCAACAAAGTTACGAGTTAGTTATTCAAAATGCTAATTTGGAGTGGCCTACAGTTTAAACTAGAATCTGATGCACTGTGCAATGTTCTTTCACTGGTAAACAATCCGAAACTCTCTGATTACAAGGTGATTGGCTCAACCTCGACGCTGATTGGTGTGCTTTATTTAACTTCGCTTTTTGTGCCACTTTTGGCTAATTTGCAAAGATGGTGATAAGTGATGACATGAGGAAATTGATGGACACCCACAAAAATCCATGCCCGGCCGGGATTCGAACCCGGGAACCCTGGCGTTATAGCGCGATGTGCTAACCACTCCTCCACGGGGGCAGGCTCGACGCTATTGAATAAACCCGTCAAAGCAAAGTAACACCTCACTTTTATGAAATGCCTTACTGGTTTTCAAGTAATCTTCGTGACACTGGCGTCTTTTTTTCGGGGGGTGTGGTGGAACTGTAAAGGCTGACAGTACAGGAGACGAAACTTTCCATCGAGGGTTATTTTAAGGGAAGATTGAATTTAGGACTATTCCCCCCCCCCCCCCGAGTTCGTTACTGCTTTCATTTGTATATATTGATTTTATCAAAATCTCGAAAGGGCCGTAGCCCCATAAGCCCCACCTCTGCGCACGCCAGTACTCCGTGAGAACTGCTATTAGCCTTAACACATTGCCTATGTAGAGCTGTACCGGATAAATAGTGGACTTAAAAAAACAAATCAGAGAGGACGCTGCATTTAAGACTTACAATACTCTAAGTAAAGTGTAATAAGAAACGCAATACTGCCTAAATGAATACAAGAAAAATATGGAAACCAAGTCGAGTTAAAGCAGACATGTTAATGGAAACTATATGGCTTTTCTTTAATTTAATTTATTGTATGTTTGAGATAGCTATCATATAAAGTTATGGAATTTTTCTTTAAGATTGAATGGCGTAATCTGTTTCTCCAATCAACAGTATGCTGCACAATCTTGGGCAGTGCCAGTGTGATGCTTCGTGAGTTGTATAAAAATGTAATAGATATAGTATGTTTGGCAACATTGCTATGGTACCTCTTTTCCCTACTTTTCATTTGCTTCTTCGTCAGATATTAAAAAGCCATTCCCATGTGTCCCGATTGGAAATATTCTCACGGCTTTTGTAGTCTTTTCACCACGTTTTCCTTGCTTACAAATATATTACAACACGAGCGCTCGGGTGAAATGAAAGTGAATCAAAAGGCATAAAGGAAAAGAAAGTTTTCATGTTGCCCCTCGCCTCCTTCTGCCCTGGGATCAAAGGAAAGGCCACGTGTCGAGTTTGTTTTCTTGTACTTCCTGTCAAAAGTTTACTCATTTTCTCTCGTCGTCTGCTCCAGATGTTTTTCTCGAGCGATATAGAAAGCCAGCGGATAGTGGCGCGCGTAATGGCTTAGCTCTGGAACGCCGACATCAAATTTAATTGGTGGGCCACGATTAAATAGGCCACTAAAAAAAATATTATTGTTTCAGTCTGGGGCTAATTTTTCTTGGCTCACTCTGTATTATGTCGCAGATTAACAACGACCATTGAATGCGCGGGTGCTTACCGCTCTTAACTTTGGTGCAAACAGTTCCTGGTTCGATCCCGGTGTACAAAGCAAAATTTCGTCGTTACAGTATCGTGATTCGTGAGGACTACCGCAACTACTTGAAAGCAAGTGTAGCCAGAAAATAGCTGCGATGGGACTCTGTGCACTGTCCAATGAAAAGCCATTTGGCCAACCTTCAATGGGGGAGTGGTTAGCACAGCCCAATACGACGCCAGGTGTCATGGGTTTGACTCCCGCCCTGGGCATTCTTTGTGAGTGTTCCCTCAAATTTAATCATATTATCACACATTCTCATCGTCGCAATAAGCCGAAAGCCTCAGAAAAGCGAAATAAAATAAATCATAATTAATTCATTCGAGACCTAGATTGAAGTTTAAACATCAAAGCGAGAACGAAACCGGAGTTTAAACGGCGAGGCGAGACAGAGGCTTGAGTTTAGTTTAAACGCCGAGGCAGGACCGAGGCTTGAGTTTAAACGCCGAGGCAGGACCGAGGCTTGAGTTTAAACGCCGAGGCGGGACCGAGGCTTGAGTTTAAACGCCGAGGCGGGACCGAGGCTTGAGTTCAAACGCCGAGGCGGGACCGAGGCTTGAGTTTAAACGCCGAGGCGGGACCGAGGCTTGAGTTTAAACGCCGAGGCGGGACCGAGGCTTGAGTTTAAACGCCGAGGCGGGACCGAGGCTTGAGTTCAAACGACGAGGCGGGACAGAGACCTGAGTTTAAACGCCGAGGCGAGAGAGTTGATTGAAATGGTGTTTTAAGTCCACTTTGTGCACAGTAAGGCTAATCGGGACTGGACCTACAGTTTAAAGTGGAATCCGAACCACTATGTGCCTCCACCAGGTATCGAACCCGGGACCCCTTGATTACAAGGCAACGACGCCACCACTGCGCCATCGGGAGGACCTCGAGCGAGAGAGACTTGAGTTTAAACGCCGAGGCGAGAAAGACAGTTTAAAAACTGAGACAATAAGGAGACTTGAATTTAACAGTCGAGAAAATATCGAGAACGAAAAAATTTCCTAATTCTTGATTCGATACTGTATAAAGCTCTCGTATCGGCACTACGTAAGCAAGATTCCTCCATATTTGGCAAGGAGAAGGAACTGCGATTAATGCAAAAGAAAAAAGAAAACACAGCACGCCTTCCGTGATATCTGCAACTCTTTTCTTCTTCTTCTTGCCCAGCCACTTCCTCCATAAGAAAGCGACAGTGGCCAAGGCACCCAGGCAGTCCTACGTGACGCCTCCGTTGATACACAAAAGGCAAGGCCACAGCCAGTGCCGCAATTTTTACGTGACGTCACGGGGCGGCGTAGGACGGCGTGCAGTGAGTCAGTTACGTGAAACCCAACTGTTCTTTTCTTCGTGCGCCTCGATTCTAAAAGAAATAGCGTAACGGAAGAGTGTCTGCTATCCAAGGCAATAGACGCAACAATGGCGACGATTGTCGACGGTGTAAGATATCAACGACCACCTGTGGCATAAAGCGGATTAAGAATGAAGGGAGAGATCGCCCCCCCCCCCCAAGATTCATCTAAATCTAACAATAAATCGTCAGTTAATGTAAGAGTAAATCGTAATCTTCACCCCCTCCGAGTTGAGTTTTTATATCCACTTTTATGCACAGGTAGGCTAATTGCGACTGGAGCTACAGTTTCGAGTGGAATCCGAACCACTATGTGCCTACACTGGGTATCGAACCCGGGACCCCTTGATTACAATGCGACGCCGTTAGCACTACGCCACCAACTGGACCTATACTACTCCCTGGTAACGTCGTCGCCTTGCAAACCAGGGGTCTCTGATTCGATTCCCGGTGGAGGCACATTGGTTGGGACCCAGTGATGTGCGTCTACGCGTAAACAACGATAGTCTACATTCTACACGTAGACTATGTTATACACGTAATTACGTAATCTATGTAAACAACATGGAGAAAAGTGATAACTTAGGAAAGAGCGCCGTGGAATTAAAAGAAAATTATACCACGTATCAGTTGCTGATGTGTTTGGAAAACTTTTCCTACTCTTTCTTCCAAATTCGAACAATTTCTCACCTAGGAAGAAACCTAATATAGGAAATATTCTATTGCTTTATGGGTAAAGACCACTCTTGCTTCACTACTGCCATCTGTTGTTGTTTCTTGCATACTATTTATCTTCTTCCATAGTTGATGATAGAAGAGAAGAGAAATTTCGTTGTAAATAGGGTTTTTTCATTTCGTTAGGAACCAATATAGTTGAAAATGTCGCTTTCATTTCATGAAACCCTTGAAAATTAATGTTAATGCACTTTAGATTGTCTACGTAGTCTACGTAAACTACAACCCAATGTAATCTACCCGTAGATATGGATAACACAACACAGAGGATAATACTGGCTGAGAGTCCAGACGCCAGAGCCTCGTTAGTCTGCAAAATGCAGTCCAGGGTGTACTAAGTGGAAGAGAGATTGACATTTGAGTACGTAAGTGCAAGTCACCCACTTACATCCAACGATAGGTTTATCCAGATTGGTGCTTAGATAAAAATTCAGGAGAAACCGTTGTCATGAAGTCATTCTCTTGCATACAGAAGAACTTCAGAACAAGGGCAAACAAATCCAGATGTGGGAACGTGTTGAGACAATCACTAAAATTCACACCTGTGATCTGCTACTAAGAATCACAGTTTAACCTGTGAACGAGAAATCACACTTCTTTCCATCACCGATACTCGTGCCACGTTTACATACATGGGTATCCCAGCATGTCAGGGTAAATTAGGCATATTTTCCCCCATATTAGCATTACACCCTCAAAAAACACCTCTTTAATTAGAAGTTATGTTCCTGCAACGCCACTACAATAAGTGTCAAAATAATGTGACAAATGAAATTATATGAATTAAATATATAATTTTATGCTGATATTTACTTTTCAGGGTGGGGCCGTGCTCCCCTTTAGCCCCCCTCTCCCGTTCCGGACACCCATGATTACGCCTATTTTACAAAGACGAACTGCGGAACAACATACATTGTATTGTAACGGTGCAACAGTTCCCAAATCACCACAGGAATCACAACCGTGATGGCTACTAGCAATCACAGTTTAACCTGTGATCGAAAAATCACAGTTCTTTCAATCACTAATATTGGGGCCATTTAGAATCACGTATATTACAAAGACGACAGATCGAGATCATACACTGTTATAAACCCTCGAACAGATACACGTGGCAACAGCGCAAACTATACCAACCGCTACTTTATTGTCACAAAGTATAGATCTGATTCTTTTGCGCAGTTATATTATTTTTTGCCAGTTGGATACTCGTGCAAACGCATGCAGTGAATAATCTCGTCACCAGACACTCCGTAATCATGTTAAACAAATAGAAGTTCGCAGGAGCACTTGCTCTTCATAGCCTGAAGGAAGCTACTAAGGATGACTCGACTTTCACCATCTCGACCTCAATTGATTACGAAACAAAGTGGTTGAAAATGAACAGCTGCGTTTAATAGTACGTACTAAGGTTGCCGAATAGTTGACAATTATGTTTGTTTACGTGCGATTCCGCTAAGACAAATGGGTGCAATTTTTAACTGATCCATTGTTTACTTTTGCATTTAGATATACACACGCACGCGCGAGGATTGTGTAAATGTTGGACAAATTCATTGAGTGGTGATTAAAAGCTCTTTATATATATCTTAAGCATGAAGCTTTCTTTTGCAACATGCACCGCCCTTCACCCATTAAGGTAGAGTGATAGTGAGCAGGGTTGTTAAAGGTTCAGGAATTTTAAATAAATCCAATTCCGGTCCAGGAGAAAAAATCAGCAAGCGTAAATGGGTTCTGGACCGTAAAGAACCTTTTTTCTGTAAAGTATTTCAATTCGGTCCCGGAACCTTATTAACAGATCAATTTAAATTCGGTCCAGGAACCTTTTTTTCAATGTAACAATACGCACCTTGGACCGAATTTAAATTGTGCGAGAAAGAAGATTCCGGTCCTGCAGTGAACCCAATAGAACCCATTAGAATTTATGTGTTCTTGGACGTTTAACAATCCTGATCATGGGTATTGTCAACATGAGGTTGATAAATCTATCACCTTTTCGTCTAAACATTTTTACTGTTCCTTTCTTTCATTCAGTTTATTTTACCTTCATTTTTCCATTTCTTTTGTTAATCGTGGCGGCAAAGATGAATTGCGAGTTCATTTAAAGATTTAACGTCGATGCTTTGTCTAGGATTCGAACACAGAACCTCAGAATCACATCATACCTAATAGCTGCGACGGCCGCCTTTATGGCAGTGACCTTCTGTTGCCGCGTTTACCTACGAAAGAACTTGGGGTCAAACAACCAATTAGACCTACCGCTGTCCCCCTCTTTGGGCAACAAGCGGCAACGCTGTGTCCATTTTTGCATAATATTGCTTAAAATATCTGGTTTGGTGTATCCGGTCACTGTTTATTTCCCTACTTCACCTTTCCCACAGTAAAGATTTCCGTAACTCATCTGACTGTTGTGTATTTATAGCCTGGAAGAGAGTCACAACCTGCAAGCGAGCCGCTGACATTTCAACCCAGCATCTATCGCTAACCTTCTACACTGTTGGGTAGGACGCTCGTTCGATAGAGCGAGATTATTTCCGTAACATATCTGGCTGTTGCGCATTTGAAACTTGAGAGTGAGTCACACGTCCTGCATAATCCAATCAACAAGCGAGCCGGTGAACGTCAATTCAACCATGGACGTCCGCAGGATTTTTTCCAGGGAGGGGCACACACAAGGCACATTTTCCCCAAAAATAGTGTTGCTCCCTAAAAAAAGTTGCTTAATTTTGAATTTATGGTGTTCATGCAATAATTAACACATATAAAGCCCCTATCGCACGGAACTGGATTTCTAGTTGGAATGCCCTAGTTGACGCTGAACTAACTTTCTAGGTAGCAATCTTGACCGCCTGGCTGACTGCTTGACTGGTTTGGAGGAATAGACCATGTTCTAATTGCTACTTGCTTTCCTGGACTGGATTCTGTGGAACAGCCAATCAGAGCAAAGTTTCGCCATGTGAAGATAATCTGCGAGTGTGCAAAGGAACGTTTTTGTCTGTGGTTTCCGAGTGTTACTCCAGCAATGTATAACGTATACAGCATGAGAGCGTTGAGTTACACAATCTATGATGAGTGCACGGTGTACATTTGAAACAACTAAAATATTCTTCCATACGTGTACAGAAAACGTTGTAAAGTATGTATTTAAGCAGCGCCATTGTTTTGTACCTAATACCGTTTTATACGAAACGTTATTCCTCTCGGTTGAATAGTTATCGGCTTTTAAAAATTTGAAGTGATACATTGTTTAATTCTCACGCGGCCGCCATTACAACTTCCCTCGTATGGGAACAAAAGTCTATCGACAAGTACGCTGATAAGTATCGTGTGAGGCGAAAACTAGCAAATTGATAGCAAGTCCAGCGCCAACTAGGGCATACCTACTGGAAATCCAGTTCCGTGTGATGTGGGCTTTATTGTGGCTAGAATGCAATTATATCATGATTATATGTGTGAGCATGGACGTCCGCAGGATTTTTTCCAGGGAGGGGCAAGGAAGGTATTTTTTCCAGGGGGGCAAACAAGGCATATTTGCCCCAAAAATAGTATTGTTCCCTAAAAAACAAATGCTTAAATTTGAATTTATGGTGTTCATGCAATAATTAACAGATATTATTGTGGCTAAAATGAAATTATATGTGTGAAATACATAATTTTTGGTTCACTTTTCACTTTCATTTTCCAGGGGGGGGGGCACGGCCCTCCTTGCCCCCCCTTCCGGACGCCCACGTCGCTAACCCTCTTGCTCACACATATTTGAACTTCTTTGTGCGAGCCGTTGGCTGTACGCACTACATGTTGATTCACATTGGTTATTTTTTTTTTACATATGTTTAAAAATATTAAACAAAAACAAATATATATATATATATATATATATATATATATATATATATATATATATATATATATATATATTGCACAATGCTGGTTCCACAGTACACGTCACACTCGTGGGAGGTTCGCTGGCTAGATTCATAGAATCTGCTGTAGATATTACGACAACAAAGCCACTCTCCACTGTAGAAGATAATCTCTTGCTTTGTGGGTGTTTATCAAATTCATCAAACATCATTCAACACCGTGGTCGCGATTAGCTAAAAGTTATACAAAACAGATGCAAAATCAGAAAAAAGCAAAACCAAGTCCGTAAGTTGAAAACTTGCAAAGAGCAAGTTCATGATGAGTTCTAATTTGATGTCTATTGGCCTGCTTGTTTTAGTGTTTATAAATCCATGCTTTAGTCTCTAGACCTTCGTTACACTGCAGGTTTTACAATGTCCCCTGGTTGATACTTTGTATAATCTCGAAGCAGAACACGTCTAGAGATGACTAGTAAGTGGTTGGGGACCGAGGGTTGGTATGGGGGAAAACAACATTCCAACAGCAACCATTTCTTCGTCCCTTGTCCTAGTGTGAAGCATATGTTTCGAAGCCCACATACGAGTGGGCCCACGCCCCAATCTGTCTTCAAAAATAAGAGTCCCACCCACGACAACTCATTTTCTTATAGTCTGTTTCTATATCGTACCGAGCGATTCATGGTAACTACGATATATCTTAATTCCAAGACATATTTTATTTTTCATATCAATTAGTACCTTTGTTAATATTTTGCAAGAAAGTCATGAATTTTAATCAATAACTCACAAATGCGTCATTTAAATTAATGCCTATCAATTTAAGTTTTTACATAAATATAGTTTTAATACTTAAATTAATTATTTTTATACAACTGTAAAAAATGTACAAATTTGAAGCAATATTACCAAAATATAGAGCTGCTGCCATCTAACGAGCACTCGTAAAGTTGACAACATGATTGTCAGTCTTTTTTACACCTGTGAATTTAATCCACTTTTAAGAAAATTAGTACAATAACTTTATGTTACTGGTTATCACTACCTGGCGGTTTAGTGTTTATTAGCAGCATATTTTGGCCTTGTAATCAAGGCGTCCCGGGTTGAATAACCGGCAGGTGTGCCCGTGTCCCTTGTTACTTCGGTGTGAGGGAGATTTCACGCCGAAACTACACATGTCGTTTGGGAGCGAAGCAATCACCAGCAACGTTTCACACCGTAGCAGCATGACAGGCTGCACAAGTTGCAGTTCTACTACAAGAAACTTTCCAGAATGCATTGTGTTTGGGCGTCGTACAAAGATTTTAAGATAATTTTTATTTTTAAGTCCACTTTATTGCACAGTTTCCCTTATCTGGACTGGACCTACAGTTTTCATAGGATGAAATGACAGTACCAAAGAAGATTTATGCACACCATTATACTTAAGCAATATGCATAAAATATTAATCAGGAATTTTACATTTCGTCAACCGCATCTAACATTTTTGTTATTTAATGAATATTCAATTCTTTATCTATTTTACATTAATTTCCTTAATTTTGGCGATCTAAACTATATGTAAGGTAGATAACCTATTCTTATACTGCTTGTTTACCTATTCATGTAAAAAAATACAATATCGATTAATTTATATATTTAATTAATTTGATATAATTATTTTAATTAAAAGTATCATCATTATTATTATTATGATGAGACAATTGGTTTGGACCAATTTCTAGATCCGTGCCCGCCTTTGCTTACAAGGCGAAGACTTTACCACTGCGCCATCTAGGAGGCCCATAAAGTCAAATGCGCGCCAAATCAGGTATGAATGCACAAGTACAAGTACTCGTCTGCTTTCGATACCTTTCACCAGGCCCTGTACCAGCGAACAGCTATCACTAGAAAGAAAGTTCCTACGGCATCTTCAGAAGCTACATGCTCAGCCAGCACTTTGTTAAAATATAGTCATAAACACGCTTCATTCACCACGGTACCAGCTGCATACGTGCACACATGCTGACGCTCGGAGATTTTCACTCCCTGCACTGCCAGTAGCAATTTCCAGCAGTGTTGCCAACTCTGCGATAAAAGAAACTACTACATCATGAAATTATTCTAGAGTTCTTGTTTGAAGTCCAATTTAGGCTAATTGGAACTGGGGCAACAGTTTAAAGTGGGATCCGAACCACTATGTGCCTCCACCGGGTATCGAATTCAGGACCAGTTTATTACAAGGCGACGATGTTACTACGACGCATGAAATTTTCCTAAATTTGGATAGGACATGTAAGTTTACTAACTAGCGAAAGTATAATTTACCTATGCTATTGCGGCATATTATAAACATTTTTCGACGATTATTTCTATTCACAAACTAAGTTTTCCTTCTTTTACTCCAGGCGAATGCTGAGATGGGATGTTTAGTAAAGGTCATGAATGCTTCGCTTACGTCTGTAACTGAGTGGATAACGCTACGTCTGGCGTCCCAGGTTCGAATTCCGACCTTGGCACAAGTTTCTTTGTATTCCTTCATCAATTTAATCATAACATCACTCATTTGTACCTTCGCGATTGGCCAACAGAGACAGAAAAGGGATTGAGTGAATTGGTTTATTTTACTTCGAATTTGTGCAAAGTTTGGCTAATCGTGAAGATGATATTGAGTGATGATAGAAAATGTATGAAGGGAAATACAAAGAACACTCAGGCCGGGATTCGAACTCGGGACTTCTGGCGTCGTAGCGCGGTGTGCTAGCCACTCAACCACGGAGGCTGGCAGAGAAGCGAAGTAAAATAAACCCAATCAATGAATCAAAATCAATCTCGGCCTGAGCATGGGTGTTCTTTAAGAGTGTCCCTTCATCAATTTTATCATATCATCATCACTCATCGCTCTGATTAGCCAAAAGAAAAGGGACTGTAAAGAACAAAAATCAAATCGAATACACACACAAAAAAAAAACTCAAGACACATTTAAACACACACACTAAACATTTCTGAGCAGGAGATTCATACAAGGATATTATCATTTATATTCAGTTCGTTGTAACGCTATCAATACCTTGTGTAATACTTATGCGCCAATGTTTGGTACCACCAGAGCTCAAATTATGCAAGATTCGCCTCCTTTAATGCTCGAGTTGGCAACACCAGCAGAGACTGAAGGAAGAGACTCGCTCCCCGCCTCCAAAGACCCACTTTCTAGAACGGGGAAGGGAAGTAAGTGGATCCTTGAATCTGCGCGGTTTCACTTCTCGAGTTCTGAGGCAATTACAGAAAACACGACGTATCACTTCTTCCCCTCATAATACGGCTGCTTATCAGTCACGATCAATCGCTAATAAAGAGCGGACTCGTTGCGGACACCGAAACGGATTCCTTCGCATTCTGCAACGTTTTTAAGTCATGCATATTCCTAGGCTCCAGTTTTATCTGCGTATTTCAACGCTTTCTACTCCAGACATTGGACAGCGATGGAATATAACCCCCTCTGGCGTCGATCTCTTCGACACCCTTTCTGGAAAGTTATGATAATGACTCCTGCGGTCCGACCTTGTTTTCCAAAAACCAAACGCACCAAGGGTGTGAGCGCGTTCTGGATGTTTGAGCAACGAGGTGTCAGATCAGCAGCTCGCTAAACCACACCTTCTCTTCTTGTACATAATTATCTTACTGTGGTTTTCTTAAAAAGTGGCGTGCCCTGGAGAGTATTGTTTCGGGGGAAAGGTCTGACATGCTTTTTAAATTTACTTCGCTTTTCTGCCGTTATCCGAAGATAAGGATGAATGATGAAATTGATGAAGGGACATTCACAAAGAACACTCGGGCCTCTCCGATAACGTCGTAGTCTTGAAATCACGGGGTCCCGGGTTCGATACCCAGTGGAGGCACATGGCAGGAGTGGTGCGGATTCCACTTTTAAACTGTAGATCCAGTCCCGATTGGACTTTCTGTGCATAAAATGGGACTTAAAACAACTAATCAAAAAAATAACACTCATATCCAGGCCGGGATTCGAACCCGGGACTTCTGGCGTCGTAGCGCCATGTGCCAACCACTCCACCACGGAGTTCGGTGATTTGCTTCACGAAAGACGAACAATCCATTACGATTTCAGCACATTTGCAAATTAGACCATTGATAGAAACCTTGTTTAGAAAATGCAAAATATTAAATGCCTTCATTGTACATATATGAAATTGCACTACATGCAAAAAGGTCCGAACTCCTACCTCCCAAATGCTTTAACATTGATTCACTTGGGGGTTTGTAAGGAGTTATGTTCATTTTCTTTCTTAATCATTTGGCTACATTGGGACTGATTTTGAGAAGAAAGGTATAAGTGAAAATGTCCATGACTGCAACAGCATGTAGGAGATATATTTGCTGTCGTGTAATCGGCAAATCGTCCTTGACCTCAAGGTACCTGCTTATCGGCACACCGCCAGAACTCTATAACCGCGCAGAACAACAACGCAGAAATACCAAACGCCACGTTAATTAGAACTGTCCTTGTTGAGTATAGATGGCACTGATATTTGTGTACGATGTGTTAGTAAGCGAGGAAGTAATCCTTCTATTTTACAAACTCGTGGCTAGCACTCAGTTGTTACTAAATAGGATGTGTCGGTAGCTATAGTCATTTACTTTGATGATACAGTTGATGCACTAAATCTTGCTAAGAAACTTCATTACTCTATGTGTAAGTAGTGTGAACTGTGTAGATTAACTGCGACGTAGAATTTTCTCTAATTTTGTGCAACATCTTTCATTCGTAGTGAAAGTGAAAACTTTTCTAATAAATTTTACAACACTTCAAAATTGCGCTGTGTAAATTACAAGTACTTCTAACTTTTGACTGTACAAACTAAAGGACTGTATAGTGTACATCAAGTTTAAGCTCATCGATGGATGACGGCAATTGAAATTATGATCACAGGTCACATGCAGTGCTAGAAGGGGGGGCTTGGATGTATCCCGCTAGTTTAAAAAATGCATAAACTATTCTCACAGCTAGGATAATTTGCGTAAGCATCCCCCCCACACACATCACCCCCAATATCCTCCTAAAAGTTTTCACAAATGTATAAATTATTGTAATTTTGTCTAAATTAACTCTTACACCTTCCTAAATACGAATGTATGCCCCCAGATGGAAAATTCTGTATCAACCTTTCTCACCTGTCACCAAACTAGACCAAGCATCCCCTTAGATGGGAATTTCAGCTTCGAGCACTGGTCATATGAATTTTGAAGAGTTGCAATAAATATTGCTAACTTATAAATGATTCAAATAAGTAAGAGAATGAAATAATAGGAAAATAATGAAACTGAGAAAGTAGGAAGAAGAGAAGGGAAATCTCATAGTAACGAAAGCAGAAAGAGCATTTCGTCCATATTTGAACCCGTGTTACGTATTTGCAATGTTTGGTAAACATGCTTGTCGCCAATTGCTACGATGAAATTAATAATCCTGCTAAGACACCCAACGGAGATCGGAGCCTGCATACGAGGAAGAGGAAAAAGGAGCCAACAAAGAGCCATTGTTGAGAGGTTATTAGCACCGCTTTCTAATGCGCTAATCAAAGATGCTTCCACGAGATCCAACATAAACAACAGCAACATTTTATTTTATAAGCAGTGCCTTCACTCAGCGCCATCTCTGGATCACTTTACGCAGCTTATTTACCTCTCATATTTAAAGCGACAATTAGAATGATAGATGAACAAATCACATGATAATCTGATGGATACATATGATTATTGTCAAACCAAGTAATCAGGTTGTTCTCAAAACATCTCGAGCTGATTGTGAAAATCTGGCTAGCGAGCCTACGAACTGTCCAGAGCGTGAGCAATAGGGATTGGGATAGGTGCTTTGTTGAGATGACGTCATCGGCTCACTCATTGATTGGAAGCTACGAAGTTGTGACTCTCTTCCAAGCTGCAAATGCACAACAGCCAGAGATATTATGGAAGCAATGTCACTACTTCTGGCACTGAAGTGCAAGGTTTTAAATGTGGCTAGAATTCAACAATCGCATTCGTCATATTGCTCCGTAAGGGCTAAGAATACGAGTAGGTACTTACATCCAAGTATTGCTTTACATTTTACTGTACTGTATAGTGTATCTAGGCCTATGCCCTTTAAATACACCATAATAAACGTGTTTTGTTGCTATAAACGGAGTTTTAATGCACTTTCTACTGTTCTCTTAGGTTATATAAGTTAATCCGGACTTTCGTTAAACCGGTCTACTTATCCCTCGCATTATTCCGGATTAACGAGGTTTTACTGTATTTTTAAAGTGAATTGAATGGAACAGCTGTGCAAAAACGGATAACTTTGAAATGCAAATAATTTGTGATTTACTTCCAGATATTTTGGGATGATTGATACACAGGAAGGGGGGGGCGTGCGCACCCCTTCTTTGTGTCTTCAAGCCGCCAGTGTTTTTCAGTAATAGTAATAAAGAAGATACCACATGTTACAGGAACATCAGCATATACTGTAATAATAGTTTCTACATGACCTAACAGGGTCCGTGGCGGAGTGGTTAGCACAGTGCGCTACGACGCTAGAGTTCGAATTCTCGGCCTGGGCATGAGTGTTCTTGACGAGTGTTCCTCAATTAGTTTCAACATACGATCACTTATCCCCATCGTGTAGATTAATCAAAAGTTGCTGAAAACGTCGTTACAACAGGAAGTTATTTGAACAGAAGTTGCACAGTCTACAACACTATTAACAGCGACGATGGGACTCGATGCACTGACCATGCACTACTCGATGAAAACCCACTTGTAAATCCTTGGCCCTCAAATTGGTATTACGTCACGGTGTATAGTCTCTAGCTTTACATAGCCGAATGGTCAATGCTCCTAACCATGGTCCTAGAGCACTCATTGGGTAACCGGAAGTGGAAAGTCGCTATCAATAATTCTATACATCAGACCAGTTGCAGCAGCTATCATCATGATATCAACAGGAAGAACAACAAAATCATTCATTTCCTTCCTTCTACATAATCAGTCTAGAGGCATTAACAGGTGAAAGCCAAGTTATAGACAGTGAATATTAATAAGTACAAGTAGTTTTGAAGAAAGTTCTCCAGCCACGGAAAACTTCTCTTGTTGAATGCAAAGTTCGCTTTGGAGTTAAGTTCATGTGCAAATAGCATTACGCTATAACCATGGGTAAATGTCTCATTTAAAACAGGCCGCCAGATGGTAGCCCGATCGATTGAAATGCAATTAGGATCTGTAAAATTAGTTCCAAAACTGACTTAAGATTCAATGCAAGCTGTTTCTACACTAAATAAAGCGATTTAAGATAAACTATAAGTTTTCATGAATAATGATAGTGATTGGCTGGCGAGTTCCCACCATAAGTAATCTACGTAATAAGAGATAAGTCTAGAATTATATGGTAGGTGGCTCTAAGCAGCGCAGATATTATTATACATGTGATCAGAGTCTATTATTGCCCTGCCATCGGAACCACAATTACTGACTAAATAAAAAACATTCACAGAACTACAAAAATCATAAATAAGAAACCTTTCGTAATGGTTTCCTTACAAGTTCAAGAAATGAAATTAACATCTAAAAGCACTGGCGTACGAAGAAAGGGAACTGCCCCTCTCGAAATAGTGAGAAAATCAAAATGTTCAGATGAACTCGGGAAAAACCATAGTTAAGTGCAGACTCCCCCCTTAAAATGATTAGCTGACCGATCTAATTTACGTCGCTCCATGGTAAAGAAGTGAGAGGTCGATTTAAGAAAAGGTACACGCAAGTGAAGAAAGCGTCTGTGGACTTCCCTAAGAGTACAAACCCAGCATTCGCTCCGGCCGCGGATTCGATCGTACTACTTAAATTCGTGTAAAAAAACTGGCATTAATTTTTCCTGGAGTAAGGGGGGCGAGGGGGACAGTTGCCACTTTTCGCCACTTTTGTCCCCGCACTATGCTATACCTTATCTACAAAGGGAAATATATTATTGTCTTTGCGCCCCCCCCCCCCCCAAGTTTTGGCACCTTGCACCCCCGGTTTTGGAACCCAATCGCCGCCACTGCAAGGCATCCGAACGATACATTAGATACTAGTTTAAGCACGATAGTACATACTCCAAGAAACTCCCAACTTCCCTGCAAGACTTCTGCCTAAAGGGCCTTGGGTTCATTTCTTACCATTAATAGACGCACAAACTGTAAAGTCAGTCCCGATTAGACTGAGCATAACTGGACCTTCTACACCATTGCCAAACTTTTCAAACCCTTTCCGGGTTTCCCTCAACCTTTTGTAAACTGAAAAGTTTTCAGACTTGTCTTACCTTACGTCACTTTTCTGCCTACTTAGAGTAGTCGCGACGATGAGGCTGAACAATAATTAGATGAAATTAATGAAAGGAAACTCGCAAGGGAACATCCATGTCGAGGCTGTCTCTCGAACGCGGAATATTCGGTGGCGAAATAGTGAATCAACACACTAGAATATTCGGATCTCATTAAACTGTAGATCCAGTCGCGATTAGTCTATCTGCGTACAAAGTGGATTTCCTAAGAACACATTAAACGACGGACAATTACTAAATCGAAAGTAGGCAACCATCAAACGAGCCCAAAAAAATGGAATAGATAATAATTTAGAAGTAATCAGGATACGACACTTTAATACACTGGCGCATCGCACTTGGGCACCATCTGGCTCCTAATTCGTAACGTTTAGGTGTCAAAGCGAACACCTTATTCATCATGTCCGATTTATAAAGATACCAAAATTATACGATAAAAGATTTTTTGTGCTTTTTACATCTTTATTTGCGAGTTAAAACGTATTTTGCGAGGTTAGGTATTTAATAAACAAAGCTTTGAGAATCTGTTGATAAATCACATTTCAATGTTTGACCGTGTAAAGAACACAAATTTCTTGACTGATCCAAACCTAGCGCAGGCCATGTAGTGGTTCTCTAATTTCAAACATCGCTGTTACAGTTTGTGTAATTAAGCACGAACGCTTGTTTCTAACTAAAGAATCTTAGATCAACACCGTGGCGAATTAGCTTAATTAAAAAAGCCTAACTTTTATCTGTCTCCAAAAGTGAATGGGATTTATTCAAGATTTCAAAAAGATTATTCTAATATTGTGTAAAAAATGGTCAATTGTTAATAATTTTAAATGTTTTTTAAGACAATAAAACTGCAGTATGGGTGCAAAAAGTAAAAAACTCGCTTCACGAAAGGGTTCTGTAAAATAAGACTCCATCTATCGAGGGAAAGTTCGTAACATATACGCACTAATCAGACACAAAAACTTGCCTAACAACAATCAAATTAGTTAATGTACATATATCACCTACCTTATGTGTCAAACAATAGATCCTTTATGTGGCACTACCCCTAAAAATAAGGGTTGGTGAATGCAACAGTTGCTCACTGCTTGATGATACTTTTTTTTTTTTTTTGTATTATTTTCACAACAAACTGACAAACAATGTCAGCGAACTTTCTGAAAAGCGTTTCGAATTAACTCGTGATCGAATTTCAAAACTGCGTTCACAAATATCACACAAGTTCATATCACAAACACACCACCACACTCGTCGGTAAACAACAAATCCTTGTTCCCTCACTGCGCTGTGCGCCGGTCGCAACACCAACAACCAACTGTCGGCCTGATCTCGATCAACTCTCTCCGAGCGAGACTGGACGGGCACGTCACGAGTGACGTCACGTATGTAGGACAGAAGAGCACGCCCTCCAGGAGCTAACTGTTCTCCGGCTCCTGCCGCTTCTGCAACCACGTGCAGCAGAGCCTCCGTACGACCTTGCCACTCTGCTGCCATCTTACATCGGAACGTCGAACTACGTGGTGTTTTCGTGTGATGCAGTGATGCCAACCCTAACATAATTGTACTAAACCTAGCACAATTTGAACTTCGTTGACATCTAGCACAAGAGCACCCGCAGGATATTTTCTCAGGGAGGCAAGGTAATATAAACTATTACTTCTTATTATTGTTGCTATTATTATTGATTTTTTGTTATTGTTTTTATTATTACTATTATATTACTATTACTACTACCACTACTTATGTTTTTTTTTTAAAAAAACACACATTTATAATTTCCATATTCTGTGTATCTATGTATAATTTGCATATCTGTATACTTAACATATAAATTCATGTAGGTCAAAAGGATGTTTTTTATAGTTCGATATAATCAGTGTAAAATAGACTAAGCTTAAATGTAACCGTACTTCAAATAATAATAATAATAATACCGGGTGTCCCAGAAGTCTTTCCCTCATTACAAACTTTATTCATATCCGCTATATGCAATGTAGAGATGTGAAAGTGGTGCCAAAATGTTGGAAAACTAACCAAGTTTTTCTGTTGCAGGTTTGAGTAACGTTGCTGTAGTGTGGCAGTGTCAGTGCCCAGAAAACCGGAAATGTTCACAAATCAGGAAAAAGCTCAGCATGTCCTCTGGTATCACGAGACCCGGTCACTAATAACAGTGCAGAGGAACTTTCAAATGTACAGAATAATGCAATCAATAAGTTGGTATTTAAAAAATGGAATTTATCTTCATTCCAAAATCCTGTCAAGTCCAAGAAACATTGTATGGAAAGATGCCACCCGATGTCAAGAGCATTAATTCCGGATTCCTTGGCACTGACACTGCTACACTACACCCACATTACTGAAACCTGCAACAAATAAACTTGGTTAGTTTTCCAACCTTTTGGCACCACTTTCACATCTGTACATTGCATATAGCGGATATGAATAAAGTTTGTAATCAGGGAAAGACTTCTGGGACACCCGGTAATTGTTGCTGTAACTTACGGCCTGTCACAGAAAACAATACATTTTGTTTAAAATATCGCTACAATTTGACCATTCGAATTAAAAATCTTACCAGAAATCTCAAGGGAAGGCAAGTGCCCCCCTGTCCCCCTCCTGCGGGCGCCCATGATCTTGCACCCTGTTTTTGGCATAATGGTAAAAACTAGCATCATCTGCAAACGCGTATCATTCGGAGACAGATGAATTGAGTTCACAAGAATATATTTTGAGAAAATATATATATATATTTATAATTTTAAAACCGCAGATTTTATTTGTACTCCGACGGTCATACTTCAATGAACACATTGTATGCCGACCCAGGGACAAGTTTAATCAAACACACCCTCGTCCACGCTCTTTTAATATTATCTATATCCAGCTTATGAGGAACATTTTATTGAAAGTTGAAGTAAAAAATTAAATTAAATTAAACAAGCAGCACTACATTGAACCCATTTATTTGGTTAAACGATTGCAATTAATTTAATTGGGGAAATTCCCAATATTTTTTATCTGTAGTAAATAATAAATAACACAAGCATAAATTAAACTTAAAACTACAGTCACCCGAGAATAATAATAATAATACACCGTAGCACAATTTAGTCGCATTTAGCATAATTTAAGAGTTTAATCAGCACTTTTTAGGATCAGGATGTTGGCAACACTGGTGCGAGGACGGCTGCCTGGTTAAAAAGTGAAAGTTCGTATCCACCGACATCCACCTCTTGGAGTACGTTGCTATTGTGGAATCAAATTGGACGGAAGTCTTGCATGTTTTATTCACCTTTTTCCGCGATTATTTTAATTCCACTCGTGTCCTGTGAGCGAACGAACTCTACAGTAAAGAATGTGCTATTTCTTTTCAAACGGAGATTTTTTTTATGGAAAGTTGAAATCTATATTCGTTATGTAACGTCTATTTGTATCAGCTGAATACACGGAAGCAAGGGATTAATTTTCGGTGGAGGTTCAGGGCAGGGTTGTTAAAGGTCCAGGAATTTTAAATAAATTCACAGGAATTTTAAATAAATTCAATGTAACAATACGCAATTTGGACCGAATTTATGGGTTCCTTGACTTTTAACAACCCTGGTACAGAGTGCGTAACTTCACATCCCACTTAAAACTTAGGTCCAGTCCCGAGCATAATGCCTCTCCGATGGCGTAATGGTAACGCCCCAGCCTTGTAAATAAGAGGTTCCTGGTTCTATACCCGGTGGAGACACAGTAACAAATTGATAATGATCGAACAGAAAACAAATTAACTGCCTTTTCACATAGAAAAAAACAAAACAGTAAAACTAAAGATACAGGGTGTATCGAAAAGAATCATCCGATTTCAAAAGGCTATATTTAGGAAACCAATGAACATAGAACCTTGCTGTAAATTGTAAAATACACGTTGGAATATAAAGTTTTATTTACGTAATGTTTACAATTGCTCTATATGTCTACCTCTGGATGCACAGCATACAACCACACAATAGTGAAATTCATCCCATACTTGAGGGGGCATGTCTGGTGTTATTGCAGTCACTGCTGTTGTTATGTGGTTTCACAGCTCATCCACAGTTCCTAAAGGGAGGGGGGAGACATATGTGGGATCTTTCATGATTCCCCCACAAGAAAAAATCACAGATAGTGAGATCTGGCAATCTCGGAGGCCAATGGTGTGAAGCCAAATCGGTAGGCTCCCTACGGCCTATCCATTGTTGAGAGAGCTCATGGTTAAGAAATGAATGAACGTCCAGGTGGCAGTGGTGGTGCTCCTTCCTGTTGGAATATGAAAGGCATCAGAGTCTGCTTGTAATTGCGGGAGAAGCCAGTTCTGCATTTCCAAATATGACTGGATAAAGGTGCAAAAGACATTGAGTTTGTCGCCATTTCCCGAAAAAAGGTTTACGGTCTGTACTTTCTATTGTAAGTAAAACTTTATATTCCAACATGTATTTTACAATTTACAGCAAGGTTCTATGTTCATTGGTTTCCTAAATATAGCCTTTTGAAATCGGATGATTCTTTTTGATACACCCTGTATAATAAAGTTTAGTCATCTTCCCATAAAATTAGCCAGCGAAACAAAATTTTGATAAATGAAAATCTAAATTAGTCAGACCACGTAAAAATATTTGTTAAAAAACTAAATTCCAAAATATTTGCACTGAGGATATTAAAACAAACCCTTAATACAAATTCACTAATTCAGGTACCTTATGCAGTGTTTCATTCACTAATGAATTATGCAATAGAATTTTGGGGGAATTTCCCGGCAAGTTTAGACGCATTTAGAAAACAAAAGGAAGCCATTAGGATTTTAGCAGGAATGAAGACTAGGGAATCGTGCAAATTGTTTAAGAAATACAAAATATTAACCCTCGCTTCCCTGTACATGTATGAAATGGCATTATATACGAGAAACAAATATTATACTACGAAGCTCAATAGCGTGTGCGTAACATACGAAACAAAACAGATTCTAAAGCCATATTTCATTAGGCTAACATTAGTTCAAGAAGGACCCAACAGATGGCAGTTAAAATATTTAATAACCTATCAAACGATATAAAAGCATAAATTATGACAAAGTTAAAAAAGAAACTATTATTAAATAAGGAAAATTATAGCCTTAATGAATACTTAAATTGTAAAATTATAAAAAAATTGAAATTATACTTTTTTGTCTGAACTGTACTGTACCCTACAAATATCAATGCCTATGGTTTATATGGAGTAATAAAAATTCAAGTATAGATGTTGAAGTGGTGTTAAAAAGGTGGACAAACTGTGACACACTTTAACATCGGCGTCTGGAAGGGGGAGCAAGAAGGGGGAGACCCCCGTCCTTGGAAAATGAATATCAACTAAACTTACATATTTCACATGTATAATTTTCTTTCATTCACTGTCACGGAACTAATAATTGCATGTAAGACTGCAACAGGGTCATTGCATCAAATTTAATCAGCGTTTTTGAGGGGGCAGCACAGTCTCGATAGGAGGAATGCCTTGATTGCACCTCCGTGGAAAATATCCTGTGGACATCCATGTAGTTCCTCAACGAAGTTCCAATCAAGAAGGCGAATTTGAGGACCAAAATACTAAATTGATGTTACCCATGTCAGGGTACGAAATCATGGGGGTAGGGACTTTTCACCACCAACTATCTTGTTCTTAGGGGGGAGATATTTTGTTTAACAAATTTGTTTTGAGTTTATACTTTTCTAAGGATAATATCGAAAAAACACAAAGAACGAAGGGTAATACATTATGTCTGATTCTGAATGTGTTAATGAATATATTCTCATAGTGCACCAATAACAATATATGCACAATAAAAGTAAAAGAACGACAACATACATACATACATACATACATACATACATACATACATACATACAGACACACACACACACACACACACATATACATACATACATACAAATGGATGTTTGTGTGTATATATGTATGCTTGTTCCGGAATAACTCTCGAACGCCTGGAGCAATTTCAACCAAACTTGGTACACATGTCACTTGCAATCTGGAAAGAAATACTGTGCGAGTAAGACACCCCTGGCACCCCTAGAGGTGGGGGTGGCAAGGGTTGACATGTAAAAATAATCGAAAACGACCGATATTAGTGTGGAATCCATAGTTTTCGGGGTCGCTAAGATGAATAGTGACACTCCGAATGCCGTTAAACTCAAAGTTCATCACCTATCGGCATGAGGGTTGAGAGGGGGTGAAAAATAAAATATCAAAAATGTCCTACATTAGTGTCGAATCCATAGTTTTCGGAGTCGCTAAATTTTTTGGCGAACCCACCCTTGAGCAAGCAACACTATAGTTAGAATTCATTATTTTCCTGTCTAATAGGGGATGTGGCGGTAAGGGCCACTGTATTACTGTATTAGTTTAGTTCGTTGTGGCTCTGGGACCAGATAGCGTGTGAACATCTTTGAACAGCTCTTATAACAGATATTTATGAAGTTTTATTTATACCTAATACATCCTTTTGAACTATTTTGTAATATATATACTTAAATATTTAGTAATATACTTTTATATGTAATAAACAATAAATATGTATATAATAAAACTTCATATGTTGGAGGACATGTGATCAGCACACCGCTCCGGCCGCCTTTAACCCCCTGGTACCCATTTATTTTGAGGCTGGTTGAGCCCCAGAGCCGCTTTATGTGGGGACAAGGCCGTAAAAATTCCGACCTCAGATCACCCAAGCTCGGAATCGAATCCAGGTCTCCCGCGTAGCAGTCACACGACCTACCGACAATCTCTTTCCCTGTTCTTACACATATTTCAGTTTTTACTCAATTTTCATTTTTCCTCGTTATGGACAAATACAAATATCCATGTCTTACACGGAATTCGAACCGAGGAACCCTGGCGTCGTAGCGTGCTGTGCTAACCACTACGCCACGGAGGGCGATGCGTAGACCACCGCAGCTCCGGTTTTTACCAGTTGGTAAAGGAATTACTTTGCCACTTTATAAATAATTGATGTTATAAAGGTAATAAATAAATTCCTACACACTATATATATATATATATATATATATATATATATATATATATATATATATATATATATATCCGTGGCGTATACCGAGTCCAATATCTGGGCTATCTCATGTCACGTGGTCCTAGGCTATGAATAGAAATAAATTTACCAACTCGTAGGGAATCAGGTTACCAACTCTTAGGAAATCAGGTTGCCAACTCGTAGGAAATCAGGTTGCCAACTCTTAGGAAATCAGGTTGCCAACTCTTAGGAAATCAGGTTGCCAACTCTTAGGAAATCAGGTTGCCAACTCACAAGAAATCAGGTTGCCAACTCACAAGAAATCAGGTTGCCAACTCACAAGAAATCAGGTTGCCAACTCACAAGAAATCAGGTTGCCAACTCATAGGAAATCAGGTTGCCAACTCACAAGAAATCTGGTTTCCAACTCAAAAGAAATCAGGTTGCCAACTCATAAGAAATCAGAAATTCAAAGACTGCAACTCTCCTGTATTTTATTCTCTAGACTTCAGGCTTTGCTGATAGCCTAGCTAGCCTAGAATATACGCTCCTGATATATATATAACCCGTAGCTCTACAGCCCTTGAAGGGTCTTGGCCTATCTCCCTACTGCCACTGCCAGTCTCCTTCCCACAATCCTACCTAGAGCTGTGGAGATCTTCAACCGGTTGAGTTGAGTTGGTTTTTTAAGTCCACTTTATGCACAGTAAGGCTAATCGGGACTGGACCTACAGTTTAAAGTGGGATCCGAACCACTTGTGCCTCCACCGGGTATCGAACCCGGGACCCCTTGATTACAAGGCAATGACGCTACCACTGCGCCATGGGGGAGGCCCGATCTTCAACCGGTAATGGAGTGACATGGGGGCAGCACGTCGAACCTTCAGCCGTTGTAGTAGATTTCCGAGACCGGGTTGCACTACTTACTCGTAGCTCCCAAATTTCCTCACGATGGTGGATTGCCACCGGTCCTATACATAGGCCGAGAACCCAGACACTGAACCCAGGCAGACTCGAACCCAAGCCGTCCCGCAGTCGGAGTCCAAAGCACAGCGCCTTAAACCGCATGGCCACGGAGGAAGACTATATATAAATTAGTGTTGCCCACGAGACGAGACTTTGGCCTGTCTCGTCTCGTGGAAATGCTGTGAAATGCTGTCTCGTCTCGAAAATATTCGTTTGTCTCAGGACACCTGATCAATCTCGTCTCGTCTCGAATTTTTAAAAGCCTGTCCCGTCTCGTCCCGTGGGCAACACTAATATAAATATATATATAGTAACTTACTTTTATATGTAAGAACACCATGTACGTATATGGTAATAATTCACATGCATATTACGTATAGCTATACAAACACACACACACACATATATGTATGTATGTATTAATGTGTGTGTGAATTTAGATCTTCCTCCCCCACTAGTCTTCAATGATTTCGCAGATTGAACCATGCGATATTTTCCCAGGTATGTGCCGGGGGGGGGGGGGGCTCAGCTCCCTTGACAATGCATAATTTGTTTGCAGTGAAGAGTGAAAATGTAGACGGCTCACAACTCTAAGGATAAATCCACAGAACGTGAACAGCAGCTATTACATTCGCTCATTTTGTTTATGAGCAAGTACGTATTTAGAAGATTATCTAAGAATCTAAGACATATTTATGGTTCTCCGTGGAGGAGCATTTTTATCTGGACCTTCACGGACCCTGTTGCGACCTCCCGCTTAGACAGAAATCTGTGACTTTGATGTAATCATGAAAATTCCCTTCGCATTTGCATCAAAGGTCAACCAACAGCTCCTAAGTTTTGCTTCGGCCGGAGGTGGAATGTACTGTAGGCACTGTGATTATATATATTGTGTATTTTTTGTGTGATATAGAACACTTCGAGATATGTTTTAAAATAATTATATTGTATGATATTTCTAAATTTTATGTAACCCCACCAATCACACATTTACCTTGATTTAATACTGTTTAATTTTTGAAATGAACTTGGTTTACAAAGCCCCCCCCCTGATATCCCGTGAGCCCTCCCCTGGAGAATTCTAGCTAAGGATCTGTATTTAACTAGTTTGCACAACCATCTTTGGAAGCAGTGTTAGAAAAAAAAAGTCGAATTACTTTCGGGACATCTCCAGTGGACTACGCGAGTCTGTCTAGCGAGCCTAGTGGGCGTGTAGAACCTGAGTAAGGGGCTTAGCGATAGGTTCTGGGTGGAGATGACGTCCGCGGCTCGCTTGGTTAATTGGCTGCTTCGAGAGTTGTGACTCGTTCCGAAGCTTCAAATGCATAACTGCCAAAGATGTTACGGAAATAATCTCCCTTCTATCACCGTCGTTAAGATTTTCCCCAAACACCCCGCTCGCATTTCCGCCGGATGTTGTTTGTTTACGATGCATCTGCATTCCTCGCTTCCTGAGCGCAGGAACACATTGCGAGGATTCCTTATCCTGTTTCACATCCACAGGATAATTCCGGGTTCCTGCTCAGGATTGTGCATGTGCTGTTTATGCAAGCTTTTGAAACACTTGTGGCATCCGTGCCTCGAATTCCTGCTTTCAAAGCGACGTAGACACACACAAGGAGAGCATACCGTCATACAGCACGTTTCTATCTAAGGCTCGACTGGACCTTTGGCAGCCGTCAGGGCGATTTTTTTTCAAATTTTCCTCTCCATTCGAAAAACAGTTTTAATATTCCAAAATCTGAAAATTACACCAGCTTAGAATCCCTTCTAGAGCGTTAAAACCCATTAGTGCCAAGATTATTATTTTTTAAATTTATGTCGTCTTTCTTAATGAACGTTAGTATTTATGTATAAACACGAATCAAATGTATACCTTGTCCCAGCTAACTGTAGAGGAGGAGGAGGAGAATCGAGTTGTGAAAGCGCAGTGTTGCCAACCGTACGGTCCAAACCTTAGTCCGTATGCTAAATGCACGGCTTGTGAAAATTTGCTCTTGTATTTCTATCCCTAATATTTCCCTAAGAAATTCTTAAACCAATCGTACGAACCTGGAGACAACAATACGGTCCGTTTGCCAAGTGCGTTCGGTATTATCCTTTTCAAAAGTTTGCAACGCTGCGTAGCGAAGCAGCAAATCGGGTAACTCTCGTCGCTCATTACACAACCCGTTTCTCTCGCTGTTCATTGGTGGAGCCGTCTCGCGTCACTTCTTGCGCAGAGACTTGCTGTCGTTCACCTGGTCTACAGTCAGCTGGTACGGAGTTTGAGTATTATACTCCAACTGGCGGATATTACCCGTACCATAAATGGTTCGCTAGGCAGTAATGAGAGCAAAACAATAATATCTTTGTAGATATCAAAATAAAAATAGATGTATGTGTGTATACGTATGTTTGTTCCGGGATAACTCTCGAACGCCTGGAGCGATTTCAACCAAACTTGGTACACGTATCACTTGCAATACGGAAAGAAATACTGTGGGGGTAAGACACCCCTGGCACCGATATGGGCGGGGGTGGGAAGGGGGTGACATGTAAAACGACTGATATTAGTATGGAATCCATAGTTTTCAGGGTCGCTAAGATGAATAGTGACACTCCCAATGCCGTTCAACTCCAAGTTCATTACCGGGTTTAACCCCCCTTGAGCTTTTAAAATATTATGGAAAATGCTGTAGGAAAAAATTAAAAATGGCTAATTTATTACAGTCAAAGAGCTGCGACAGTAATAATCATAATAATAATAATAATAATAATAATAATAATTTGAATTATTATTCCCATGAAGCATGAAGAAATACACAACATTCCAAACACAATCTAAGCGGCCGCAAAGTTCAATTTTGAATTTGAAAAGTCGCGCAGTGACTCTCGCGAGAATTGTGAAAATTCCTTGCTTCGTCGCAGTGTGCCGACCTTATTGCAAACGTTCTTCCCGGTACTGATTTCACATCCCCTTGTGAACTCTCAAGTGATGCTGAGTCTACATCCACATCATTAAATAATGTTGAAGAAGTGCTTTGTGAATCATCTAGAAGTGATAAATGGGTTGGAATATCTATAAACTTACTTTTGAACGAAAACATACACTCAGTGGAATTTAGCAACATGTATTCTCGCGCTTCATCATCATCCTAGGAGAGTTCCATAAATGTAAATTTCCCCGTGCATATAGCACCGTGCCATGAAGGCACACGTAGTGGTGTGGTGGGCCCCCACACATTCTCGATTTCGGCCATTTTCCAGGGGATTTGATCAGCACCATGCTCCGGCAGCCTTTATCCCCCATGATTGCTCTCCGGTACCCATTGCTATGAGGCTGGGTGCGGAGACAAGGCTGGATAAATTCCAACCAATTCCGTGAATCGAACCCGGATCTCCCACGAAGTTGTCAGACTAGAACAGCGCGGCTCCTTGAATGAGTTTCATATTTTGATTATTTCAATAAATTTAATATATTTGCTTGTTTTTATGGATTTTCTTCACACTTAAAATGTCTCCCCTATCATACACAAATAACCGTTGACTACATAATTATTTCGTAACAAAGAAACAAAAAAAAAATGTAATTTTGTTCTATTGCTTTCATAAATAGCAGCTGCATTAGTAGTAATTATTATTAGTAATTAAACTAATTAATTAATTATAAGCATTATTAATCAATTAATTATTATAATTAAATTATTAAAGTATAATAAAACAATGGTAATGTGAATTGTAGAAAGTTTTCGATATAACAACCCCCTTGATGAAATCCTGCGTACGGTACTGGTTCAAAGAATGTCTAATGCATGTGATAATGCACGAAGCAATCTATCTATATATAACCCATCTTCCATGGGCGTATATATAGTTCACGTAAGGGGGGGGGGTCAACTTTTGGTATGATTAGGGTAGCTCTATTTCATAAGTGAAAATCCAGGGCACTGCTGTACGGAAGCTTGTTGTGGAGCGGGGGGGGGGGGTGCTGGACTTATTGCAGTTTCTTATCGCAGAAATTCCGAAACTATCAGGAAATTGCAGACATTTGTTCTGCAGTCCCATCTGGTGTGTGGAATTACGAAATTTCCTTCCCATCCGTATCCCGTCCTATACGTCTCTAATTTAGGAGAATAAAATAAGTCCGAAGAATGTTTTATGAACAAGCGGATAGAACAGGTAATCTGGTCATATTACTGAACCAAAAGGGGGGGGGGTGGACCATTTGACCCCCCTTAAATACGTCCATGCCATCATCACATTTTCGACCCAGGTTCCTGGTCACTTTGGTGGCACAGGGTACGATTTGAGATACACCTGAAACTCTTCAGTGCGAAAATTTCGCTGTCTGATGTCGTTTATTTGCGATTGGTAGAATAGCCACGCACTGTGTATTCGAATGTTTATGCGATACTGGCCAATATTTTTGGTCAATTCGATGCGCCTTCCACATTGACCACAGAATTATCATTCCTCTTGCAAAAAAATAATCAGTCTTCCTTATCAATGGCAGAGAACTTACCCCTTTCGGCCTCCAACGTTCTAGGGTTCAAACCCCCCCCCCCGAAATATCTGACATGTTGGATTAATGGAAGTTCAGAAACCAAATTTTTTTTCGAAGCATAAAAAAAAATACAAGGAGAGAATGTTGAAACGATGGAGCTAGAATTTTCATACATTTCGAATTCTGAAACTTGAGAGAAACCGGATTTATTCCCGGAATCGTAGCTTACCCGCGACCCCTCCATTTTCACTTGTGCTGTCCTCTTTCCAGTGTTGTTCCTGCCTCACAAGGAAGAAAATTCCCTTATGATTGTCCCAAAATTCCCTATCCAACTTTTAAATTCCCTGTCCGATAAAGTCAAAAATCCCCCTTGATAGGAGTTCAAATTAATGAAGGGCCACTCGCAAAGAAAACCTATATCTAGGCCGGTAATCGAACCCGGAACCCTTTGCGTCATAGCGCCCTGTGCCTGGACCTAAAGTATAAAGTCAAGGACACATTTAGACGGGGTTCCGGGGAGCGTATTTACAAACCCTATAGTGCTGCAGAACCAGAGGTACATAAAGCTTTCTTATTGGCTGTGTGCACCGGAAGTTTTTATGTTCCGTGTCCATTGTTCCTTGTTTCTTCGTATGGAAAAATAAGACTCGTGATTATATAGTAATAAAGTTTGTAATCAGATTATTGAATTATGTTAAGAAATATACATTTATATAATAAATATAATGTTTAAAATGATATACGTTGAACATACATAATTTTCTCAATTGTCATTGGTAGTTTCAATGTTTGCACTGATGTGACTTTAAATAGAAAAATCATTCACTTCAAGATGAGTTATGATTTCTGTCTTCTAAAACATTGATTTAAATAATTGTGCTAAAATATCAACCTTAGTATAAATGGGTTTCTTATCTTGTTGGAATGGATATCTGAAATCTACACTGTTAATGTGAACCCTGCCATCTAGCGTTAACTTGCAGGAACTCTGCATTAACTTCCGGAATGGGAGCCAATCAGTAGCCAAATATCGCTTGATGTTCTGCAGTACTATAGGGTTTGTAAATAGGCGTCCGGGGGGGGGGGGTGTCTGGCTCAGTCCAAAAGATTTACCAAGAAGGCTACTAAAATCAAATAATCAAAATATAGTTGTCGTACCTTGTGGCGGAGTGGTTAGCGCAGCGCATACGACCCGAGGGGGTTCTGGGTTCGAATCCCGAGGGCATGGGTGATCTTTGTGAGTGTGCTTTCATCAATTTCGCCGGCCTCCGTGGCAGAGTGGTCAGCACATTGCGCTACGAGGCCAGGGGTCCCTGAACGATAATTTAAATGCATTGATTACTTCGACTTTAAATTAAAGAGAGAACCAAATAACTGCTTATTACTACGAAAAAGCCCGAAAAAGTACGTTATTTGGTTCCAACAGATTGGATTGCAACTCACCTAAACCGGAGACAGAAATGGTGGATTTTAGAATTAGAGAACTCACAGTTCTTCAGACGAACTGTTCAGTAATTCTGTAATCGGGTAATTAGATTACTTTCATTCTTAGTTTATCAAAGAACATTGCATACATAACGAGTATTTATTTTGTAAAAAGCACTTTCATATGCTTATAAAGAATAGCAAAATCTATGAGGTTGAGATGTGTGGGTTGTGCAGGCCATCTGTTTGACTAACTCTCTCTCTCCGCACCATCTATCGGCGAAAATTACACTCAGAAATTACTGGTATTGAAGGGAAGGAGAATCAACTATGTATTTTTTAAATCTGATTTTCTATATTTTTGCATTTGTAATTCTCTGTAAAATTAGAGTGGGGATCTCAATGTTGAAGAATTTCCTCCCCATGGATAAATTCTTACAATCAAAGACTGCTCTAAAACAAAGCTAAGTAAATGAAGCGATTGCGCAGTGTCGGCCTCATACCTTCGTTGTTAGGTTTAGTTTTCTTAGCAAAAATAGCCTCCCAGATGGCGCGGTGGTAGCGTCGTCGCCTCGTAATAAAGGGGTCCCGGGTTCGATACCCGGTGGAGGCACATACTGGTTAGGATCCCGCTTTAAACTGTAGGTCCAGTCCCGATTAGCCTTACTGTTCATATAGTGGACTTAAAAGACCAACTCACTGAATCTTAGCAATAATAATAATAATTTTTGGACAATCCCTCAATTTATTGTATTGTATTTTACAAATCTCGGAGGATCTAATATCGTCGCCACTTTACCGTCTCGTTTCTTTTGTTGTTTGTTTTCTATTTAATAAAGGAGAATTCCTAATTAACAGTATATCCCACCTCAACATCAACATAGCTCATCTTTTCCACTTTTCATTCAGTAGTTCAAGACAGACAAACAAACATTCATGTCTAATCCGGAATTCGTACCCGCGACCCCTGACGTCGCAGTATGATGTGCTAACCACTCCGCCACGGAGGTCCACAATAGTTGTCGAATCTCGTTTTGAAACTATTCTTAAGACAGACAGAGAGAGAGAGAGAGAGAGAGAGAGAGAGAGACAGAGAGAGAGAGAGAGAGACAGAGAGAGAGACAGAGAGAGGGGGAGGGAGAGAGAGAGAAAGAGAGAGAGACAGAGAGAGAGAGAGAGACAGAGAGAGGGGGAGGGAGAGAGAGAGAGAGAGAGAGAGAGAGAGAGAGAGAGAGAGAGAGAGAGAGAGAGAGAGACAGACAGACAGAGAGTTGAGTTTACAAGGCAGTCATCTAATTGCCACAAGAAATAAACACACTTCTCACGGTGTTGTGATTACTAAGTTCTAGAAACACTTGTCTATAATATTACTTCACCTTTTAAATCAAATATAAATACTGTCATGTGCTTCTGCAAGCATTATATAATTAGAACGTGTGTGGGCATGTGTATTGCGTCAGATATATATTCATAACACTTTCTTAGTAGGCGGTGAACTAATTAAGATATTTGATCATTATACTTACAATGTCGCTATAAACACGAAAATTAAAAGTTTCGACGGAATTTTCTTTCGAGAAATGTGCAACAATTGTTACTGCACTGTTAGTAATTTTCGGGTGAAGTTCCCCGAGCATATAGCACCATGTCATGAAGGCACATTTAGGGGATGTGGGGATGGGCATTCACGATCTCTGCTGTTCTGGAGGTGATGTGATCAGCATCACGCTCCGGTCGCCTTTAGCCTCCATTGTTGCCCCCAGGTACCCATTGATTTGATTTGAAGCTGCGTGAGCCCCAGAGCCGCATTTTGCGGGGACAACTTCTTAAAAAATTACGAACATAGATAACCCACCCCCGGGAATCGAACCCGGGTGGCCCGCGTGGCAGTCAGACGCCCTACCAACAAAACCGTGGCGGCTTAAAAAGCGAATATATACAAAGTATATGTTTTTTTGTATTTTATTGAGACAGTCCATATTAAACTGCTTGGAGGTTAGCGCTCCAATCTTTAGTGCAAGAGGTCTCGGGGCAGATCTCTTTGGAAGCACCCACAGTGGGGTGATAATGGCAGTCATGGACCACACAAGATGAGCTCTACAGAGGAGTATACTGGCTGTAAGTCCAGACGCCAGAGCCTCGTTAGTCTGCAAAATGCAGCCCCGGCGCCAACCCAGCGTCGAACGACATAGGTACCTGGGGAAAACCCTGAGGATTAATGGCGGTCAGGGGCGTGATGCTGATCACATCACCCCCACTCACGACCGGATCAAGGAAGTGTGGTGTGTTACCCACATGGAAGCACTTAACTTTACTATGGGTGGATGTCCAATCGGGCGTATTTCTGGTTTCATGTTGTTTCTTGGTATGCTGTCAGTCAACTAAACTCTTTCCTTGCGGTTTTTAGTACCTTATAACATTAGGTCATAAAATGTTATGATAACACTTGTACATATTACAGAAACACTTAGTATATTTACATTTAAAGAAAACCCAAAATAATACACGAAAACAGCCATCGAACTTTAACGCCGACAAAATTCCGATTGCGTCCTAATTGCGAACACATGAAGCTGAGAAATATTTCCACGTCCTAATTACGAATACACAGAACTGAAAACCTGTTTTTAAAGATAGGTAAGGTTAAGACACGAGAATTCTGATCTTTACCAGCACCGAAGGAAGAGAGACTTTGAAGACCAAAACGTATTTTTTTAAGGATGAAACGTTCAAAAGCTGTGCTAGCCAGTTTTCTTGGATATACGAGTATACCAAAGATGCAGACTTGGGAAGTACGAATTTAGAAGCAAATGTTGTTGTACCTCTAGTCTTTGCGTTTCCACCAGACAAGAAGAAAGACATTTATTTGCGATTGTTTCGATTAATCTTCAGGGAAATATCAGAGTGGAACCCTGAAATGGTAAACATTGACTTCGAGGCTGCTATTTCTGCTTTAAAAGAGGTTTTAACCAAAAGGATTAACATTCACGGTTCTTTTTTCCACATTGACAAAGTCTTTGGAGGAAAGTTTAAGAAATTCGCACAGTGATGTGGCGTAGACTATAAGTTTAAGTCTACATGCGTTGTCTACACGTAATCTACGCGTAGATCACATTGGGTTGTAGTTTACATAGACTACGTAAACAATCTAAAGTGCATTAAAATCAATTTTCAAGGCTTTCATGGAAGGAAAGTGACATTTTCAACTATATTGGTTCCTAATGAAAAGAATCCCATTTACAACAAAATTTCTCTTCTCTTCTATCAACTATGGAAGAAGTTAAATAGTATGCAAAAAACAACAACAGATGGCAGTCGTGAGGCAAAAGTGGTCTTTTCCCCATAAAGCACTAGAATATTTCCTATATTAGGTTTTTTCCTAGGTGAGAAATTGTTCGAATTTGGAAGAAAGAGTATGAAAAGTTCTCCACACACATCAGCAACTGATACGCAGTATAATTTTCTTTTAATTCCACGGCGCCCTTTGCTAAGTTATCACCTTTCGCCATGTTGTTTACATAGATAACGTAATCTACGTGTATAAAATAGTCTACGTGTGGAATGTAGACTATCGTTGTTTACGCGTAGACGCACATCACCGTATTCGCATGACTACATCTTACAATGAAGATGAAGAAACAAAGAGGAGCATCCGTATGTGAGCGTCTTTACTTTTCTAATCCTAGAATATCTTGAAGAATGATGGCTTCAGATTTACGAGCAAGCTCCTCGTAATGGGAACCTTGTGAAGTTCTTCGACTATTTTGAAGACCGGTGGCTCGAAAGATATGTGGAACTGTTTCAACAGGAAGCACCGACAAATAATGCAGTGGAGGGATGGAATCATAAAATCTATCAATTGGCAAGCCACATCCAAGAGTGGCAGAACTCATTAAATGCTTAGAGGCTGAGGCAGAAAAGTCAAATCATATAATTATGAGAATGGAATTGAACTTGGAAGGTGTCAAGCGGAAGAAAGTACAGAATGTTTTATTGGACGAGAGGATAGCAGGAAGCACCGACAAATATAAGGAGACTGGTGATATCCCTATTTTTAAAAGAACAATATCATATGTTTTGAAATTAGACTAGGTAACGTTGTAACATTCACCACATTATTCATTGACAAAGTCATTAATTGTATTATTAATTAAACAAGCTCTTCTTGTACAATATGTATAATGTATAAATAATGTATGTACTTCGACGAAGGCTTTAATCATGTCGGATTTTATGTTACAACTGACATGCTTCAATTTGAGGTGCAACTTGTACACCACCAGTGACCCACAGGCCACTGACCAGTCTCAAGTGTGGCACCGAGTTTCTTTTCAAATATAGTTAAAGGGACTCAGGAAATTGAGAGAAAGTTGTAGGTCACAAGGCAGAAAAATGTGTTCGCAATTAGGACGACACCCAAAATTCCTATTGCTAAGTTCAAAATTAATGTCTCCAGGGGTGCCCCACAAGGCCGAGGATGCACCCCCCCCCCAAATCGTTCATCATAACCCCTTCCCACACACACACACACAAATATAGTTTGGATAAACCTGCATTAATTGATTTTTGTTTGAATGTCGATAATTTGATATTATTTTAAAAATAAATTTTCGAAATATATAATTTTTAGACAACGAAAGCGCTCAAATTATCCAGTCCGTCGTAGCACAGGAACACATTCAAGCGAAACAAATCGCGCCTGAAATTATCCAACACTAAAACTGAAGTCCGCGTGTCGGAAACAAAGTAAACACCAGACATTGTTTACTGGCCCGAGATGACAACAATTGAAAGGCGAATGAAATTCGAATCATTTCATTGCAGTTGAAATTAAAAGACTAAAAAAGAAAAAAGCACGGCTCACTTTCATGTTTGCTAACATAAAACGTGCAAAATTGCTCAGGCTCACTGCTATTATTAGTGAACTGAATCAACCTTATTGTTAATAGTTTGTCTGCTTGACTAGAGTTGACGAGCTGTATCTTTGCGGGTGGCCTTAGCTACTCCGCGCAGAGTGTGAGAGAGATATGTTTATGTAGTTGCCACCTACTCGCCCTTTGGGTGTCGACAGCAAGGAGAGAACGCAAGGACAATGACGCGCAGCCGGTAGCTCTTCTCCCTTGCTACTGCGCAGCCGGGCTTGGGCAGGGTTCACCCGCAAAGATACAGCTCGTCAACTCTAACCTTGTATTAATGCGAGCAGCACCTCCCCCCTTCCAAACCGATTCTAAAGGCATAAGAGGTGGTGTTTCATTTCAACCCCATCACCGCGATCACCCACAGAAAAACTGTACATAATAACCATAACTAAAAAGCAGTAACAAGTCAATCAAACGAAACGATTCCCCCCATTTTTGTGTGAAGATATATGAAATTGGTAGCTAAACCATAAAATGTTGTCCCCCCCAAAATTTACATGACGCAGGCGCGTCATGAATAGCCCCTGTGGGCACCCCTATCCAACCTACCTACATATTTCTTGTAACATATGTTCGCTGAGGTTGGCCAAATGAAGAATAATGTGCTGCTTCACAAAGCTGCATACTTTTCAGCAGAGAAATCTTTGATGACTGGGCCGTTAAGGGGATGAGGGACAATTTCGCACCAGTTGTCCATTTATTTCAATATCGTCCGAATGGGCAATGCTACTGAGAAAAAAGGCCGGTGTTCAATAGAGTATGAATTTCTCCACATGTTGCAAGTTAAAGCGTTTTTTAAAGTTGATTATTAAGCTAGACACGATGTTTGAAAAACATGATGAACAAGAATTTTCAGAAACCCATGTATTCCTTATGGGGAATCAACTTCAACTTAAAGTTCCGGCTAATCAAATGGAAGTTTCGACTTTTCCGCCTGTCGATTACTACTTCAGTCTGTCCTTTTTCCGTTGATATATTTTTCTATGCCATCGGAAGCTTGATATTCCCAAGAGAACAAATAAAATAATACTTCCATAAGAGCAATGCATTTCTCCTTGCCTCCTACGGTCATCCTGGCAGTATTGCCAAACCTGATGCACATAAACGAGCTAAACGGAGTAAAAGCTTTCAAGGAGCTAGATTTACGAAACTGGATAAAGAGCCTCTGGGGTAATTTTAGGTGTCAAATGAGTGGGGTGTGGGTGAGGGGGCGCTGTTATTACCTTTAGCTTTAAAGTGATGGCAATATATTGTTAGTTTTCACCGTCTAGATCCGGCGGCATTACCCATCTCAATAATCCACCGATGGTCGTATGAAATCTAAAATAAAGTATTCCCGGATAACAATATTACGTCCTCTTCACGTCAGCCAAGGCGCCATAAAGAAAAGTAGCTGGGGATGTAAGAGGAGGCGGGGCGACGCAGCCAATATAACAATATCACGTCACGTGCAAGATGTAAGCCGGAGCCAGTGATGGCATCATAGTGGGGCAGGGGGCGGATGCCGTAGTTCACAGCCAAACGAGTTCACGAAAGAGCCAGATCTGGCTCCAAAAGAGCGAAGCTGGCAACAGTGATCGGCAGCTGCCGAAGAGAGAAGGAGGTAAGGGAAATTGGCCCTCTCCCCCTTAATGAGGGGGATTAAAACATTCCTGGCAGGGGAAAAAACAATTTTCTTTTGTCGAGGATAACATGTTTACGGGTGGAAAGGAAGTGCCCCTCCCCCGTTAATTCGCACACCGAGTCCAGCGTTTACTACGTAGAAGAGAAGTTAATGGGCACTTAAGGAAAAGTTGGCCCTTACACCAACTTTAAAAAAAAAAAATATTATCGACGAAAGCTAGTGTTGCGGGACTTTTTAAACACCCTGCTTTCATATCTTGTCCTTTAAAAGTTCTGCCTACTCCCACACTTGTATGTCTGTTTCTGATAAGCAGCGTACACAAGTGACTATTACCGCCATTATGTATTCAGGAAATAGATGTGTGTCGAGCCGTACCAGCTCAAGCAATGAACACACGCAGCGAAAGAGATCTCCCAGAATTCCAAGCGACTCTTCCTCCTCCAACGCGAGACTGCTCGCTCCACATTTTTATTAGAACATCTCGTTTTCCATTCTCCACGCTCTGTCTGCGACGAGGCACGAAACGGGGGGGGGGGGGGGAGATTCACTTTGCTTCCCTCTCCCCGCCGGAAACGGATCAGCTGATAACACGCGTTGCCTCACCCGAGCTTATTAATTGCCACTTTTCCTCTGCTGTGCAAATTACTTTCCTTGTCCAGGTACCGTTCCGAGAACTGCAGATAGCCTAGTGGTTACCGGTTACTCTTTGAGTAGCGCCAAAACTTTAATTTTGATTACATAAGTGTGGCTATTTGTTTCAAAAAGAAACAAACCAGATATTTCAATAGCAAGATGGAAAGAAAGGAGTTTCGGAAAAGAAACAAAGATGGCAGCACAAGACACAGGAAGATAATTAAATTGTTCTAGGATAAATTTTAATTTAGTGAAAGTGCAAATACGATAAAAATATGTAGAAAATATAAATATAATGTATAAAAGATATATAATAGATGGAAAGGAAAGCAATAGTGGTTTTGATAGTTTAACAAGTTAAAGCGTATAGTCAATTCCTTAGTATGCATAAAGAAATACTGACTCCAGATGCACAGTTCAATTTAATATTTGTGGTGATACATTATCCTTCCAAAGAAATACATAATATATACATTGCAAAATCATGGAACACACTCAGACTGCGAGACGGCATGGGTTCTCGGCCTTGCGTATAGGACAAGCGGAAATCCACCGTCGTGAGGTAATTGGGGAGCTACGAGTGACTAGCGTACAGTGATGTGCCGTAGACTATAAGTTTACGTCTACATGCGTTGTCTACACGTAATCTACGCGTAGATTACATTGGCTTGTAGTTTACATAGACTACGTAGACAATCTAAAGTGCATTAAAATTAATTATCTAGGGTTTCATGAAAGGATAGTGACATTTTCAACTATAATGGTTCCTAACGAAATCAAAAGAACCCTATTTACAACAAAATTTCTCGTCTCTTCTATAATCAACTATGGAGGAAGAAAAATAGTATGCAAAAACAACAACAGATGGCAGTCGTGAGCCAAGAGTGGTCTTTTACCATAAAACAGTAGAATATTTCCTATATTAGGTTTATTCCTAGGAAAAAATATTCGAATTTGGAAGAAAGAGTATGAAAAGTTCTCCTGACACATCAGCAACTGATTTGCAGTATCATTTTCTTTTAATTCCACGGCGCCCTTCGCTAAGTTATCACATTTCGCCATGTTGTTTACATAGATTACGTAATCTACGTGTATAAAGTAGTCTACGTGTAGAATGTAGACTATCGTTGTTTACGCGTAAATGCACATCACTGGTAGCGTAACCCGGTCTCGGAAATCTCCTATAACGGCTGAGGGTTAGACGTGCTACCCCACGTCACCCCATTACCGGTTGAAGAATTCCACACCTCTATGTATCATTGTGGGAGGGACCCTGCCAGTCGGGAGTTAGGCCAAGGCGCTTACGGACTGTAGAGCCACGTGTTATTATATATTATTACTTAAAGTATTTAAAAATAAGGCTATATATTTTCTTATATAAAACATTCAATATGTAATACGGCCAAGGTAGGGATCAGGATGGAAAGTTAGAGATGGCAGGGTGGAAAGAGGAGGGTGGAGCCAAATACCTCGCCCGGGTGAAAATTTTATTTGAGCCACCCCTGCCTAAACATCCCCCTAAATTCCATACTGATGATCGATTTATGATGATTTTGGCACTAAATGTACATTGACATCAGGAGCGTATGTATTATTCCAGGCTAATCTAAGAGACAGAGACAAAAACACTCAAGGCAAGTCGATTCGAAATTGAAAATAAAATCGTTAATTTCAATAATAAAATGATGGTGATTCTGAAGTTGGCAACCTGATTTCTTATGAATTTGCAACCTGGCTGTCGTTGGCATGGTAACGTGGCTTCCTTGAAGACGCCGAGACCGAACAAAATGGGTGTGTCTAACCACTTATACATGACATTTACACGGGGCTAGACTTCTTCCTTCCTCCACAGCCTAGGACCACATGTCAAAGTGACCCCAGATCTTAGACTCCGCATACGCCACTGCTTGACACCCCCATAAATGTACTAACAATTTATAACAATTTATTGGCCTTTAGAATGTATACACACATACATATTCATACATATATACATACACATATACACATACAGCACATATACATATCTAAAGGGGGAAACCTCCCGAAGTAGCCCGCCTCCACCCGCGTACTTTCGAGGGTATGCTCTTAATGTCCTGGTACCTTTAAATAAACCAGGACGTCAGTTTCCTGAATTTAAACGGTTCCCCCGCCTTTTTATCCTACTTCTTCTCATCTTTATTTTCATACATAAAATACAATTACAAAAAAATAAAATAAAATACATGGAGATTCTATACATAGCTACATTTAATAATTTTTAGTTTGTATTATTTTAATAGACCGTTCTGGTGACCGGAACAAGTCTTAAAGATTTCTTGTAAATTTACTGTGCATTTGTATGATTGGTAGTTAATTAAATTTGTTAATATTAGTTATGGATTAGTTTATGTTAGTTTATTGGTTAGTTTTAGTTATCGTATAGATAGTACTATAGGAAATGCTATGTACAGGAGGGACAACCATTCTGGTATCCAGAACTGTTTTAAGCTTGAGGGGAGAGTATGATGGGGTGAGAGTTTAGATTGGGGTGAATGATTGCTTGGATTAGTCTGCACGGACGCAAGTTCCCTGTCTGGTTTCCAGATCAGGCTTTATTGTAGTGTGTGGCGAGAATTTGCTATTTGGAAGGAAGTTAAATGCACTGAAATACTGTGCTAGTTCATTAATTTAGTGGATGTCGATTCCTAATATACACTTACTGTAAGAGGTTTTGTAGTTCCTTATTTATCTCGCCGTTGTTTCATTTATGTGTTGAGGACACATGCCCGATAAGATACCGGCGTCAGCACTCCGTGTCAACTTGGTTATGCGACATGAAGCTGACTCTGCCCCATAAATGTACTACACCCCCGTCGGTAGGGCGTTCTATCGATTGCAACAATATACCAGCACTGCACAAAGAAGCAAACAGTAAAGCAAGGAAAATCGCCGATCTCCGTTGCGGAGTGGTTATCGCAACGCGCTACCACACCAGGGATCTCAAATTTTAATCCCGATCTGAGCCTCTTCATCGCCTTGTAATCAAAGGGTCCTGGGTTCGATACTCGGTACATGGTAGTTCAGGTACCACTTTAAACTGTAGGTCCAGTCACGATTAGCCTATAATGTGCGCTTAAGTGATGCAAGCAAGAACATTGCTATTTGAAACGGGACAAATTTAAGCAGGACAACCAAGCTATTCTTACTGACTGTAAATTATGACGTCACACGGAGTTTGCAAAATACCCTAATTAGTCATTAGCCTTTCTGTTTACCCTGCAGCGCCTCACAGCAGAAACACGGCGAAAACAAAAACTCCCGTCCATTAAACATTGCGTCAGGCACGCCCGCGTTATGCACACAAATTGCTTTTCATTGGTCACGTTTCTTTTCCAAACTGTCGGGGCTGCTGGCCGAGTCATAAGGTGACCGCGTTTTGGTTTCAATTGTCGCCACGGATAGCGGTGGGCGGTGAGAAAGAACTGTGTACATACTCTTTGGAAATCCCCTTTCTATAGAAAAGAGGTTTGGAAATCGAAGTAACCGTTTGAAAATATTTGCCGACAGGCACGTATCGAGAAATATATTGGGGGGAGGGGGGGTTGAACCAAGTCTGAGAGATGATAATATAGAGCATTCCCTGACATTCGCTACGAGACTCGACGGCAAGTGGCCCGGCGTCAGCGCTTGTCTTTCCCGGTGAACGGGGTCCGCGACAGTCGCTAGAGTCGGCTATTAAAATTACATTTTCATATTGTGTACTAACCTTGACTACAAAATGTGTTGAAGATGATGTCCTTCTGCTGCAACACATTCCTGGCATCTCCGAAGGAAATTGGCATTTACACGTGCAAGTTCGTCTACTGTAATTCTCCCGATTGCTTGTACAATACTCTCTCTTAACTCACGGATGGTGTGCGGATTGTCTTTGTATACTTTATTTTTTAGATTTCCCCATTTTCTTTCCACTTTTATTGAGAACTGACCCTGTTTCTTTAAACTTGTTACGAGGTTTAATATAGTGGCCCTATGCGGAACGGGAACACCAGGAAATTTCGTTGCAAAACGTCGTCGCACTTCTTCACAATTTTTCTTTCCGAAGTAACACTCGACAAGATAAATCCTTTGTTGCAATGCAAACTTTTGTGGTGCCACATTAAGGCACAATCTTCAACACACGGACACGACACAGCACAACTTCCGAGGGGAGATTATACTGGCGTCAGTCTGCAACGTCAACAGAAAGGGAAAGAAAGCGAAGGCAGGGAGAGAGAGAGAGAGAGAGAGAAAAAAAAAAAAAAAAAAAAAAAAATACGTGCTTTGGATTCCGACTGAGGGCGTGACTTCGAGTCCGCCTAGGTTCTCGGCCCGTGTATACCTAGTAGAGCTGGCGGCAACCCACCATCCTGAGGATAATGGGGAGCTACGAGTGAGTAGAGTAACCCGGTCTCGAAAATCTAAAACGGCTGAGGGTTCGACGTGCTGACCCCACGTCACCCCCATTACCGGTTGAAGATCTCCACACGTCTAGGTAGGATTGTGGGAGGGAGACTGGCAGTCGGGAGATAGGCCATGGCCCTACCAGGGCTGACGAGCCACGGGTTATTATTATACAGGGTGACCACGAGGAGCATTGTCATTTTGAAAAAAAGCTAAATATAGTTAATTTCAATCCTGGCCTCGAAGCTCCTAAACACTCGTCCCAGTGTCTCCTCAGTGATCACCTATTAACATGTGCGACTTCTTTTTGTGTCTTTTTTAAAGGAATATTTTGATATTATTATACGTTAATATAAATTATATATCTCCTCATAATATGTACGAGTAGGTAAAAACACGGTGTAAGTAGAAACATAACTGCAGCTATTCATTAACTAGCTTCTGTGTAATTAAGATGCTCGTATATCGCTATAAAAGCAACTATCCTGGTAAGGAAATTAATGTCAAAAAGACGAAGAATTGACTGTTGAATAAGAAGACGTTATGTGAGATCCAGCTGACGATAAGTTTAGTTCCTGATTAATATGTTATGCATATTATTGTAAATAGTAGTGAGCATAAATCTTTAGGGCTGTCCCAATATAATCCTTACCTTCCATTAAGTTCAGCGGAAGCAACCAATGCCACACAAGTATACTTGCAATCGACTCCGAGGCGAAGTGGTTATAGTGCAGGAGGCCTTAGAAAGAGCGTTTCGCGGGCTAACAGCAGACGTCGCCCGCACACTATTGCCGATACTCTCGTGTCGTCTGCTCCTCAGCCGAACAAACAGGCCGAGGTAGCAAGAGGCAGAGGTCACTCACCCTTCCAGAAGGGTGCAGCGAGCTAGCTGTGGCAACCGGGCTCGCTCATTCGCGGACCTGATTGGTTCTCGCAGACACCCCCCCCCCCATATTGTCGGCTGTTGTAAGCCCGCGAAGCGATCTTTCTAAGGCCTCCTGCACTATAGCAGACGTCAGAGGGTCCCAAGTTTGAATCCTGGACTACATATGGATGTTCTGTGTGAGTGTCCCTTCAACAAAATATGCAATTTTGAACATTCTGGACATAACTACATCCCCAATGATGAAATATGCATGAGTTTTATTCGCGAAATAATGCGAAATGTGTGCTTTTCCACGAAATGAACGAGTTTTCGCGAAATAACCGTGAAATATCATCAAATTAAGTAGAAAACACGCAAAAACTGGCAATCGAGGTTGTGCACGCAAACGGTCGATTTGTAACGAAACGTTTGCCTACAGTTTCCTACCACTTGCAGCTGAAGAACGTTTTATCTTCGATCACATTAGGAAGACGCTGCAAATTGGGATTTCCCATGCACATAATCTTAGTTCGAAAACTTCGCTCCCTGTCAAGCTGCATTCCTTTCTTCCACCGAATGTCTACGCAACTTTCAGTTTCATTGAACTTGCTAGCTGTAGCAGCGATAAGATTAGTCTGTTTTTTTTCCACCGCTGATATATACCGCTGATCTAACACTTATTTACTGCTCCCCTCAGATTTAATTTACCATAAATTTGTCTCCCTAGTAATCAGGCACTTTTGGCTAATCGCGAAGGTGATATGATTACATTGATGAGGGGACACACACACCCATACCCAGACCGGTATTCGAACCCGGGACCCCTGGCCTCGCAGCGCTCAGATTTAGGGTATTTAGGTAAAGGCACATGAGTCGCAAAGCGCAATTTTCTGTCAGCTTTCATTAAGTAACACTGAATCAACTTAATATTAAAACAATAAACATTAAAACTGTATTCTAAAAAATGCATTTTTTGACTAGACTTAATGTAGAAATCAACACAAGCACTGGTCTTCGCACGCACTTACAAATGACGAATTGTATTAAACCGTGGATACTCTCAATTTAGTACGTAACGAAGCCTAGCTTCATTGCCTTAGGCAATACCACGGAAATCCGTTCACATTAGCATCCAGAGAAGACGTATACTTGAAAACAGGGCTGTCAAATTTAGCTTTCCCTTCACGCTACTATAAAAAAATTGCTGATGAAAGGATTAAGAAAGATTACCAAATTAAACTATCAAATAGATTTGATGTTTTGCAGGATTTAAATTATGATGAAAATATAAATGAAACACGTAAATAAGAATTGGGAGCACATACGTAATGCAATAGAATCAGCAGCTAAAGAAAGTATAGAATACCTTAAACCAAAAAAAAATAAGCCATGGTTTGATAATGAATGTCATAATCTAATAGAAATAAGAAATCAGGCTAGACTTAGGTGGGCAGGCCATGTATTCATGTCCAGATATTACTAGAATAATTAAATCAAGAAGACTTAGGTGGGCAGGCCATGTGGCACGAATGGGAGAGTAAAGAAGAGTTTACAGGATTCTTGTTGGGAAACCTGATGGTAAGAGACCTGTAGGAAGACCAAGACGAAGATGGAGGGACAACGTTGAGATAGACCTAAAGGAAATCGGTAGGGATGGAAAAGAGTATAGATCTTGCTCAAGATAGGAACAGATGGAAGGCCTGTGTTGCTGCAGCCATGAACCTTCGGGATTAAGAAGGCTAGAGAGTTAGTTAGTTAGTTCTTGATGCTACTAATTTTGAAGTTAATAAATTATCTGACATAAAGTAACTGTTGATATCGTTACTTTTATTGCACAAAAGTAACTCTCTAAAATTTACTTTTAAAAGTAGCTAATTACAGTTAGAATTTCTCGAAAAGAAAGTAACAGTTACTTGTTACTACGTTACAAATAAGTACAGGGTGATTAAAAAAAGAGACGGAACTTTATGGGAAGACGATTTATTGTACAATATTTACAGTACGTGCTGGAAGTGGTCGCCATTGTTAGAGTAGCACAAGCGAATAGGGTGAATTATGTTTTCAAAACTCTTCTTAATGTTTGGTCTAAAATTGGAAATATTTTGAATATTTGCTTGAAATTTCTGAATAGTGTGTAACAATTTTACCTAATCAGCTGTTTATGCAGTTCTAACTGTTACTACCTAAGAGGCAAAAAAATATATATAGTAAACATTCTACATTTCACCATAAGGTTGCGTCTCTTTTTGATCACCCTGTATTTACTTGTTTGTTGGCGTGGCTTGGATTTTATGTGCCTTACCCTTGTGCAAGTAGTAAAATATTCTTATGGCCATGTCACGTTGCGAACCATTTCCTGCAAAGTTTTCGCCACTGAAATTGGTTTCAAGTGGTTGTTACGAAGAGAGTGGGACACAATGAATTATCCCCTTAAGCATGGGTGGTTCCGCTTTCGATGAAGGCTTCTGCAAAATACTTTTTCGCTCGGTTTCCTGTCAAGGGCTTCAAGGTGGGCCGCAAAATAGAATGTGTTCTACACAAGAGTGACTTTAAACAAGGTGGGTGCGGAACATGGGGTATACAAGATAAGCTGGAAATTTATTTCGGAGCCGGATCCGGACCAAATGTCTCAGTGATAATAATAATAACAATAATAATGCAGTTTTTGGTCGCGAAAAGGCAAAAAATGGTTCTGAAAACGTTTCCAAAAAGGTGCAAAAAAAAAAAAAAAAGATGTTGATAACATGCCTTTATTCAATGCTCTCTTTTTCTGTCCCTTCTGTATATAATGCGCGCGGACCGCAGAGAGAACTGTGGTTGCGCGCGGACCGCGTAGAGAACTATGGTTGCGCGCGGACCGCATAGAGAACTGTGGTTCTGCCAAATAGATTTTGTTGAAGTTTGTGTTTCCTCTCGCGGGTTTTGCTACATTATCTTGGGAACTATTGGGGCTGCAATGATTATATTACACCATTATGTAGTTCTCGTTCTGCTCTACAAAATGAGACTGTAGGATTTTATGTAGCTGCTCAAGAAGAGTGAAAATCATTCATTTTTCTGTCCAATTTTTTAACAAAATATCAAAGAAAAGGAAGGAAAAAGATGTTGAAGCATCACAGAGGACGTAAAAAGGGGATAAATGTTCTCAAGAAAAGGTGCCAACAAAGTGTGTTCATTTTACTTGATTTTATGTCCTAAAATACTTATCTCAGTCGATCGGTATGAAAACAGCTATATTTTTGGAAAGATGCTGTACCTTAAAATCCGTTCTTTAATAATATTAATAAATAAATAACCATTAAATGAAATTAAAAATATTAATAAAATATGTAAATTAATTAATATTGTATTATTATTATATGAATAGGTATATAATATATACAGGGTGTCATTTTAATGGCGCCCACGGACCACAGATTCGTGTAGAGGACATCAAAACAAACAACTTTTCTCAGTAACATTTTTCACGTTGGTGCGTCAATTCGACGCTACAGCCGTTCAAAAAAGACCATTTTGCCGCCTGGATGCTGGCAACCCAACACAACATTTGATCGTATCTGTAACGTCATTTCCTGCGGCGAAACATCGCACGGTAGGGTTGCAAGGAACACACAAATTTTGTGAAAAATGAAAAACTTCCAACCACATTATTAGCTGTAAATCGAAGCGAGAAACGCGTCCAGTAAACCGAACATCATAGCCTACCAGCCAGAAGATCAGCAGTCATCTCAGGGGAAGTGAACCAACGATATGAGAAATGGTAAAAACATATTGAAAATGAAGAGTCAATATCGGATTTTGTCTCAGCCTACATGTCAAATATCAACAATAATAACTTTTATTATACTTACAACTTACATGTGGCTGTTTACGCCCAGCTACATGTCAATTATATTTGCAAATCTCGTTGCAAGGTTGATATCTAAAGGTTTGTGTCCAGATGCCGTGTGGTACTTTGTGCTGATAACAGAAGTATCTGAGGTTCACGTTGTTACATTACGGCTAAAACACGTACAACCACAGTAACAGTCTAATGATGAATCAGTAACGAATATACTGCCGTGTTCAGAGTTGCAAACTATTACGTGTGTATCCGGTGCGTAGATAAACACAGTCGTCGGAGAGTTTTTTTACTACTACTTATATCCCTGTATTTTCAACCATTTTTTCCACTTGCCTCATAATCCCCTGAATATACATTATATTACGTGTTGCTTACCTTTGGAATTTTGAGTTGTTTCATTTCTATTTTGTCATCTGTTCAGTGTGTCACAGACAACTAGTATCAGAAGGACGAAGTGGATAAACTAAATTGTAGATGCCAACTTGGTAACTAGATTTGCAAATATTTGACATGCAAGCTGATACAAAATTCGATATGACCACTTCCACTTGAATTCTATTTTCTTTCTACCATTTTTCGTATCGTTTGTTTACTTCCTGTTAGGTTACAGAATGTGTTTTCTCGTTTTGTTTTACGGTACATAATGTGGCTGATTGTAGCTATATCATTTTTCACAGAATATGTGTGTTCCTGGCAACCCTGTAACGCATCGCTTCACGACGGGATATGACGTCACAAATGCAATCAAATGTTGTGTGTGGTTGCCAGCATTCAGGCGGCAAAACGGGCTTTTTTGAACGACTGTAGCGCCGAAACGACGCTCCAACGAGAAAAATGTTACCGAAAAAAGTTGTTTGTTTTGATGTCCTCTATACGTTTCCGTGGTCCGTGGGCGCCATTAAAATGACACCCTGTATAATATATAATAGTATGTATTCATTATGCTTACGTGTACATACGATTGCCAATATTTGTATAAAACAACTGCTCTGACAAGAAAATTAATGTCAAAAACATAAAGAATTTATATTTATTGAATAACGAATAGGAATGTTACATCCGGTTGACAAGTTCCAGATTAATATTTTATGCATATTATCATAACGTGCACTAATCTTCTTTGGTACTGTCTTTCAAAGCCGTAATCTTTGCCTTCCAATAAGTTGAGAGGAAATTAATAACATGGATAATATAACAATAAGTGCTAAGCAAGTGCATTTTCATTATTTAATTTATGCACTTCGTAAGGCTTTTGGGAAGGGGGGTCCGGACCCCCTGGACCCCCATAAACGTGTCCTTGCGCGGGACCTGCAACAAAAAACTTTCAGAGGACTGAAATAATCAGAGATAAGTTGAACCTGACCTGTACTGTACGTATGTCAAGATGAAGAGAAAATAATACGTATATCTGATTGGATTGATTTGATTTGGATTGATGTGTTGTTTTAAGTCCACTTTATGCACAGTAAGGCTAATCGGGACTGGACCTACAGTTTAAAGTGGGATCCGAACCACTATGTGCCTCCAGCGGGAATCGAACCCGGGACCCCTTTCTTACAAGGCGACGACGCTACCAACGTATATCTGAGAATTACTTACAAATCAGATTTCATGTCATTATTAAAATTCTATAATTGTGTCCATTTTCTGTCACAAAGTGGTAAATTAACAAATGTAAAATTTGATTCCTAAATACATTACATTTGCCACTTTATTAATGAACAATTCGATGGTGAAATACTACAGTAGACACTATTGTTCTATAGTTTCACTAACATTTTTTTTTAAACGTCTAAAATAGCATTTATTTTACCAGATCTGCAGCGTCAACTTCCTGTATATATTCTACTTCCTGGTCAAGCGTGTAACTTTTCCTCTTTTTCTTCACCATGGCCGACCCGTAGCAACAAACTTTCACTTTTCTAGCTTGGTTACGTACAAAATTCCGTATTTTATGAAAATCAGTACGTATAACATAGAATTACATATAAATGCATTACGTACAAATAAGGTTTAAGTAACATGTTTTTAACTTATATTTTGTTGGGACCTACAGTAATTTACGTATAAAACAGAATTACGCAGAACTGAGTTACGTATACGAGCAGTCTCAACGCTATTTGTTTAGAAGCGTGAGAGGAACGTGACGTGAGGTTGAGAGCTTTGTAAAGTAACACCAGAGTGTGCAGCGGTCGTGTTTTATGCCTACGTAGCCGCCACCCCAAGCTTAGCAAGTAAAATGATACAGTATTTCTACACTTATCAAGTGCAAACAAATGTTCGAACAGCGTTAGAGGATAAAGCAAATCATGTCAAAACCACAGGCCTAGATAGAATGGTTCGTGTGAAACCCCTTGTCTTTTTTTTAAGAAAGTACCAAATACATGACATCTAAAAGAGACTCGATATAGCTTGCCATTCACCATAAATTGCTTAACGATATCATGCATATTTTTATGTGTAGCTAGGGGCCCAAAACTAAACTGAACTGGAACTCTATAAGTATGATGTGTGTATGTGGTTTATACAGGGTGTTTCATTCGCTCCTGGCCCCTGATTTTCGCTTCTAAAAATCAAACTATTGGATCAAGAATCGACAGCTTTTTTAACTTACCTTTCAATATCCTATCAAAAATTTATTTCAGACAAAAGATACTTGCTATTGCTCCATCGTTCATTCCTGTATAATGTATATATTTAAAATATTTTATTTGTATTTTCCTTGTGCGCCTACATAAATTTTACTTTACACACACTTATCCATGGTTAGGATGTGTCATTCATAACAGAGGGTGGGATACCTCCACCCCTTTAAATCACAGGAAATTCCAAGCATCGCGCTGATATTCACACCCTTGGCTAATCATAAGAAATGCCATGTTTTTCTTCCAACTGAATAAACAGAATTCCTACTTACGACCTGCAGAACACCCAGCACAGTCATAATATATTGATAGTTGTACTCACCTGAAATTAGAAAAATTGGAAATATTAAAATGCAAGTTTTGTGCTAAAATCAATTACATGAAAAGAAATGTTACCATAAACCTTAATTATTCAACAAGTCGGTATAGAAATGTAATAAAAGGGCTCAAGATGTCCTTATACACAACTTGTAATCAAAGGGTTCTGCGCTAGTTTCCTACTGGAGGTATAGTCAAGGACACTTCTGGGTTGTAACGAAACCATCGAGAGTCAATGGGTTTGCTACAACCCAGATGTGTCCGTGACTGTACAATATTACTCCGTGGTTAGGATTCCAATTTTGAAGATCCAGTCCCAATTAGTCTATTTTACAGAAAAAATGGACATAAAAGGAGCCCTGTAATTGTCTTGATGTGGATATAGTTCACACACACACACATTATATTCCCACGTTATCATATGCTTAATACATCCGGAAATAAAATGCTAGATCCACCTCTGAATGTATACGCCTGTCAGCATTTATTTATTCATTTATTCTTTGCACTTCTACAGGGGATTATACCTCTAATTACAGAAGGCGTACACAGCGTTTACTTCGTACATTACATATTACATGGGAATATACAAACAGACTTATACACGCACAACATCACATACAACACGTGAGGATTAATGATGGCTACATGTTTTAAGAATTAGGCCAATAAATGGAACGAGTTTATATTCTGTGACTTGGTTATGACATGAAATGTGAAGAAATGGTGTACATGTTCTATTCATAAAAATTAGTCTCAAATGGATCATTTGAAGTAATGCAAAGGTCTTATAAGATTATTTGATTAATGCAAATGCATTCAATTCTACAATACAACAAATATAATCATACTGCTTTACAGTTCTACCGCATTGTTGCAATGTGGAATCATAATAAATAGTTGGTGTAAGAACCAAGCTACATATACAACAAATATTCATGAAGAAAACTGAATACCATTTCCGTTCATTTCATGTCTCGTATGTAACACTTTTAACTTAAAAATCATCTTCAGTTGCTTCCTCACTATACATAAGTATCCCTTCCTCAATTTTATGAATATAAAAATTCATTTGATTATTGTCGGAAATTTTGACAAAGGAAACTTAACACTTCCTCATACCTTACACTCGAACTGAATTGCGATAAGTTCCTTCATCATTTTATAACTAACAATTTGTTTATTCATGATCTTACTTCGGATTCAATTTTTCTTCCATTACCCCCATTCCAGTTTCACTAATGGAAGACTTTATTCAGAACGTCCTTTCTATGACGTGGTGTATGATTGTACGACGTATCGCTCTTGTATGCAAAGGGACCGTGGCCTTATTCCACTTGATATGAGACGCTTTTACATCACGATTTGTTTCCCAGATTCAACACTACGAGTGAAATACATATTAATATCTATTTTCGCGATTTATATACTTAGCAACAATGAACTGCTTTACCTTATATCGAATTCCAACCCTGCTTATTTACAGATTATTAAATTCACTTTCCACATTGCTTTTCTAATTATACTTATTATTCCTGCGGCACATCAAACAGATTTTGTTTTACTTCCAACTATTAAGCTGGATTGCAAGACACGGATAGCTGCTAGCAAACCAATAATTGAAATCAGGGTTAGAAAAAACTAGGGTTGTTTAAGGTTCAGGAATTTTAAACAAATTCAATTCCGGTCCAGGAGAGAAAATCTGAAAAGGTAAATGGGTTCTGGACCGTAAAGAACCTTTTTATGTTTAAAGTATTTCAATTCAGTCAAGGAACCTATTTCCGGATCAATTTGAATACGGTTAAGTTCCGTATTGAAATGAAACAATACGCTACTTGGACCGAATTTAAATTGTGCGAGGAAAAGTTCCGGTCCAGTTGTGGGACCCAATGGAACCCATTAGAATTTATGGGTTCAGGAATCTTTAACAACCATGGTTTTAAATTAAATTGATTCAGGTGCCAGTCACCTTTTCTCTCAGGAGCCTGCCCTCCGCCCCCTCCCCGCCTTGTTTTTTTTTTTTTTGCAAATATGGTCCAAGGAAGCCATAAAGCTTCACATTTTGAGTGGCATTCCTAAAGAAGACTCTACCAGTAATAGAATGAATAGAGAAGGTCTAAATATGGGCGAAGATTTAAATATGGGTTTTGGAGTTATCAGCGCTCCCGGGTGCTGCAGCCTGGCAGAGGCTATTGGAACTGTTTACCTGTCAAGGACAAAGGTTGCGGCGTCAATTCGCAAGAGAAAGTGGTGGTTAGTTTCGGCCTTGGACGCTTTTATACAATTGCGACCTCCGAAAACTTTTTGCAGGTATGTTAGAACTCATCGTTTTCTGAATTCTCATCTGCTTTGTATAGGTTATGATATTAGCGGTACATAAAACAAATGTGGCCTTTTATAATGCCATGATCGGTTTGTGAAATATGTACCACAGAGAGCGAAAATAAATTGAAGAAGAAAAATAGCGTGATGGTCTAAATATGGGCTATGACATGATGTCTAATGCTGAGATCACATTTTCAACGAATATTTCGATGGTTTTCTTAATTTCGATATTTCCCATTCTGCGTGATTTTCAAAACAACAGATTATTCATAAATATGAATTTTATGATGTTTTAGCGATAAGTGACTGTTTTTTTAATTTTAATTGCTTTTTGTGATATTGCCACTTGTAGCCCATATTTAGAACACAATTTTGAAATACGTCATTTTAGCATTTTTTTTGGAAATTCCTTTTTTTCCTCAAAAAATGGAGACCTTCTATACTTTAGCATACTTTTACATTTAAGTATATATTTCATAGATATGCATTTTAAAGGCAGGTGCTCGATATATTATTTTTTTCCTCCGAAAATGACAAAATTAAAAGGGGGGGTCATATTTAGACCTTTTCCTCTACTACACATTCTAATCCGACTGTACCATAACACCGTAGGCTTTAAAATTAAGACAAACAATACAAAAATGTATAATGGCATGTTTATTATTCTGACTAAATGATACTGGTGACATACAAAACACAAAAACAAAAAGGTCCCAGGTTCGAATCCTGGCCTGGGCATTCATCAATTTCATCATGTCGTCACTCATCCCCATCTTCGCAAATTAGCCAAAAAAGGCACAAAAAGCGAAGTAAAATAATGCAATTCAATCAATCAAAACAAAAACATGAAATGAAAATATACTCGTTATTTTAAAAAACGGTAATCCATGAGCGAACTCATATATATATTTAATTAGAACTGAATTTGAAAAGTCAGGACTGGAAAATATCTTCATTTCCGAACCAGGTAGGGAACGACAGAATCAAGGACGTGCCTCCCCTGAGATTTCTGGAAAGAATTAATGTAATTCGTATGGTAAAATTATAGAGATTTTATAACAAAGAAATATTGTTTTCTGTGACTTGCAGGCTATTACGTTACACTATTATTATTATTTGAAGTAGGGTTACATTTAGGCTTACAGTCTATTTTACACTAACTATAAATGAACAGCTTTCTGTCTTACATGAATTAATGTGTTAAGTAGCTACACAATTATGCAAATTGTATATAGATAGCTATACAGAATATGGAAATTACAAATGTATGTTATTTTAAAAAAAAACTAATACAAGTAAGTAGTAGTAGTAGTGATAATAATAATAAAAATAGTTTATTTTAAAGTACTGAGAACAGTTACAAAGAAACACACAGCACTATGTCACAAAGAGTAATATCAAAGGATTAACTCATAATGGTTTTTACAGTAAACCTCATCTTATACCTAAAGATAATATTTTAAGGAAGTCATAGTTAAAATCTTCGATTAATGTTTTTATAAATTCATCACCATTTATCAATTTTACTGACAATAATGAATTCTTTATTGTTTTATATTTGGGAACATTATATAATTTGTCAATCCTATTTGACAAAATGTTTTGCATCAATAAATTAATTTTATATTTCCTTCTTGAGCTCAAGGTTGTTAACTTAAGTTAACAACCACTCCATATAATATAATGATATGTAACTTTTCTTCATTTTCATACAAAGCAACCTAATAAATAATTTCTGAATTGATTCAATTTTCTCGGTGTGACTATTTGCTGCTACGTTCCATAATTCACTTCCATATTCCACTAATGGGCGAACCAAAACTATAAATAGAAATCTAGAAGTTTCCATTCTATTAAGGGAAGTCCAATTAAAAAATATGAAACCTAAAATCTTTTTAGCTCTTTTACAAACTTCAATTATATGCTCATAAAATAATAATAATAGCACTAATAATAGAAATAATAATAACAATAATAAAAGTTTCTATGACTCTGCCCCCCTGAGAAAAATTACTGCGGTCGAAGTTGGTCATAAATATTAATATTTCCTTCCCAATCTCGTTTCTACCAAACTTTTTCCGTCCAGCACTCTTTGGTTACGGCAGTCAACATGATTCTAATGTGACTTGTGAAAACGTTCACATGGTAGTTAATTACTGAAACTGACAGCCTGTAAATCGCAGAAAACAATATTCTCTGTAATAACATATGGCTACAAGTTCGCCGTTCGAATTACATAGAGCTTTTCCCAGATATCTTAGGTGGGCAATGGGGACGGGAGGGGGGGGGATAGTGACAGGTTTGGCTCACCTCTCGAATGCAGGTCCGCCCCTGTATCCAAGTTGTCTAAGCTGGAGAGATGAGCGAGCATGGATGCATCTCAACGAAAGATCTGCAGCCCAGTTCTCATGTGACGTCATCGCAAACGAAAGCGGTTAACGGGGTGGAGGGAAAAGCCTCGCGACAGATGAAAGTGTCGCAAACGTCTCCTTCTACACGTTCACCTTCACGACCTTCAAGAAGAGGGACGGGGGAAATCTTAATCACACAGGAAAAGCCTTAATGCCTGAGGAGGGCACGTCTCTTCACACATGCAGACAGTTGGAGCTGTTGTCTGTCTGTTCCAAACGGTTAAGGCTTGGCTCAGGCGCGTATCTAGAAATACAGGGTGTTCCAAAATGAATGTTACCATTTCAGGTAACAACACTTTTAAATGGTAACATTCATTTTGGGAAAACCTGTACATTTCGGGGAGTCCGATCCCAGTGTCTCAATAATAATAATAATAATAATAATATGGTTAAATTTCCTGGATTTTCGGGGAAAACGCGGTAGCTCAGCTGGCCTCCGTGGCTGAGTGGTTATCTCACCGCGCTACGACGCCAGCGGTTTCGGGTTCGAATCCCGGTTACGACATGGATGTTTGTGTTTGTCGGGGAATACTACCGCATAGGGATATTCCTTTAAAAAAAAGTCGCTATGGCGTCTGGCTACCATGCGAGAGACCCGGGTTCGTTCCCCGCGGAGAAGAACCGGGATTTTTTTCCCACCTGTTCAAGCGCCCACCCAGCGTCGTATAAATTGGGTACCTGGGGAAACTCTGGGAGGTAAAGGCGGAAAGGGGCGTGGTGCTGATCACATAACCCCAACCTTCGGCCGTGATCAAGAAAGTGTTGGGCCCTAACTCCACACACCCTATACGCTTTCACGGCGTGGTGGAAGCCACAGGGGAGCACTTTACCTCAGGTCCAGGAAGCCATAAATAAATTCTAATGGGTTCTATTCGGTTGCGCTGCTGGACCGGAATATTTTTTCTCGCACAATTTAAATTCGGTCCAAGCTGCGTATTGTTACATTGAAAAAAGGTTCCTGGACCGAATTGAAATACTTTAAAGATAAAAAGGTTCTTTACGGTCCAGAACCCATTTACGCTTGCTGATTTTCTCTCCTGGACCGGAATTGAATTTATTTAAAATTCCTGGACCTGTAACAACCCGGCATTACTTTTCTATAAACAGTCGTGATATTCTAAAATCTCAAAAATGTTTAGAATTCCTTCTAGAGCATTGACGTGAATCTTGATGTGGTTTAGTATCGCTGTTGTCTGGATATTGTCAATATAGTTTCCTGGATACGCAATCCGATAAAACTGTTGAGAATATCTAGACAACAGCGAAAACAAAGCTTGGTGTGAAGGATCACGTGAAAATATAAAAAGTAAGCAGTTTTTGAGTTTATAGAATATCATAGCGGTTTTTCGAAAATGCAGGAAACTTCGGAAACGGACTCCCTGACGTACACGGTCAAATGCTACGTCGCATCACACGTCATTCTTCTTATTAGATTCAGGGTTAAAATTGGCCAACCCCCGTGGTGAAGTGGTTAGCACGACGCGTTACAACGCCAGGGGTCCCGGCCTGGACGTGGGTCTTCTTTGGGATTGTCCCTTCATCAATTTTATTATTTCATCTCCCATTCCCATCGTGGCGATTAGCCAAAGTGGCGTTTGTGGACATGTGCTTCTGATTTTGGATTCCATTCGTTTAGGGAGATCATCCCGGTGGCTTAGTGGTAACGTCGTCACCTTGTAATCTAGGGGTTCCGGGTTCAATACCCGGTGGAGGTCCCACTTTGTATTGTAGGTCCAGTACCGATTAGCCTTCCTGTGCCAAAGTAAAACTATTCGAATGACTTGCCAGGCATGGAAATATTTCCCCTAGTTGTCCGCAAGATGTTGCACCAACCAACATCAAAACTTTGCCGTAAAATCGAACCCGGGACCTCTCGGTTCTATAGGCCTACTCTAACCAGGGAATATGTGGAGCAAGGCCACGCATAAGGGCAGAGGCGAATGGGCGGAGCTGAAGCTGGTAACCGCAGACGCTTTTCCCCCTCCACGCAATCCCGTTCCCTCGCAAGGGTTCACTGGTCGAGCCCTCTCGGGTCAGTACTTGCGCAGAGACTTGTTTTAGTTCGCTCGCTCCAGAGAGTCCCGGGAGCGTATTTCACATGTGCACATTGAAAAAGAAATTGGGGGCGTGGTTTGTGCATGAATGCTCCCTATTGGCTGGCAGACTGCCTCAATGATAAACTACATTATTATATATTATTATATTATTATAAAATAGGAAACTGGCAATTTCTTTCATTGACTTGGGCGAACACTTTTTATAAACCACAGAGTACTATGCCCCAGCACAAGCAGAACCATATGGTCGGGGAAGACAACGCACTGGAATAGTAATCAATATTCGGAAAGCGAATAGACTTTCTTATTGGAAATAATAAAGGAAATAATTTTAAAAATGTTGCGTTTGATGAAAATTCTTATACAATTACTAAATATATTGGGTCATTTTCCGGTTTTCGTCACATGCAAGCAAGAAACATTTTGAATTCTTACTTTAAAAATCTGTCAAACTCTTGAGTAGTGCCAAAACCTTAATTTTGACTATATAAGCGCGCGCCTATTTGTTTTAAAAAGAGTTGTTACAAACCAGATATAACAACACAAACTGAAATGAAAGGAGTTTAGAAATAGAAATATAGATGGCAGCACAAGGTGAAAGAATGTAAATAAATCGTTGGAGGATAAGTATCGATTTAGTGAAAGTGAAGCTGTAATAAAAAATGTAGAAAAGATGAAAGCAATGTATTAAAAGTAGATAATACATGGGAAAGGAAAATATAAGTGGTTTTCAGCTTTCAACAAGTTCAAGATTATAGTCAAATTGTAAGGCACGCCATAGAAGTACTCAACAAAGTAAAAAACAAAAAGTGACTCCAGCCAACCAGAAACTTCTCTATTACAAACCACGCCCGCAATCTCTATTTCAATGTGCACATGTGAAATATGCGTCCCGGGACAGATTGTAATCATATCCCTACGAGGTAACTCCGTTTTGTTTACTTGCGGGGCGGTGGAATAACCGCGAAACTGAAAAAAACGCGAAATAATTAAGAGCGAAGTGGAATAAGAGCATATGGAACAACCGCGAAACTGATTAAGCGCGAAACCAAAATTCAAAACCGGAATGAGCGCGAAAGGAATAACTGCGAAACTGATTAAGCGCGAAACCAAAATTCAAAACCGGAATGAGCGCGAAAGGAATAACTGCGAAACTGATTAAGCGCGAAACCAAAATTCAAAACCGGAATGAGCGTGAAAGGAATAACTGCGAAACTGATTAAGCGCGAAACCAAAATTCAAAACCGGAATGAGCGCGAAAGGAATAACTGCGAAACTGATTAAGCGCGAAACCTTTAGCACTTAAGGAACTAAAAGACTTAGGAACAAAATACCCTAAATCTGCCGGAATAAGCGCGAAAGGAATAACAGCGAGAAGGATTAAGCGCGAATCCAAAATTGAATAACAGCGAAACTGACAAAGCGCGAAACCAAAATTGAAAACTGGAATAAGCGCGAAAACAACAACATAGAAATGAACTAAGCGCGAAAGGAATAAGAGCGAAAAGATTAAGCGCGAACGGAATAACCGCGAAAATTTCACTTTCGCGCTAGTTCTGGCGACCCTTACTTGCACATGTCAACGAGCCGACTGTTTTCTCACTCCATGCGTGAAGGGGAATGCAGTGACGAAACGCTTCCCTCGCACGGCCAGGCTCTTGTGTGTGCGAGCGATAGAGAAAGTGCGGCTAATGAGAAGGCATCCCGGACGCACCTCTTGGCCAAGAAGCTTCTCGCTGGAAGAGATTTAATCATTTGGCACTTTGGTAGCAGCAGGCCAGATTTGCAACCTAAGGAACATTTTTGTACTTGTAATTAGCAATGAGAGCTCTGACTCCAATTCGAATTATCCGAATCTGAGTTCTGTAACTAGTAACAGTGTCCCGAATTTTGATTTATTTATTTGCTTTATTTTACTTCGCTTTGTGTGCCACTTTTGGCTAATTTACGAAGATGGGGATGAGTAATGTTATGATGAATATATGATGAAATTGATGAATGGGCACTCACAATTCGAAGGAATCGAACCTTGGACCCCTGGGGTGGTAGCGCGATGTGCTAACCACTCATGCACGGGGACCATTCCCGAATTTTGGATTCGCAATTTGAATCTCGAATCCAGAGTTCATTATGCGAACCTGAAGCAAGCCTTTTACTTGAACTTCAACGAAGCATCCTAGTATTCACTTTACGAAATAGCAATTAGGATTTTGATAACTTCAATGAAACTCTGACGTCATTACTTAAAATTTCAATTTTTTTTCACTTATTGCTCTGATCTACTGCCTTTTGTTTCTTTTGCGTTACTATGGTCAAAATGTATATAGAAATGTATACATCATAATTTTACATTACCAACAATGTGATCGTAATTAATTATACATAACGTTTTACTAACATAACGAAATAGATATTCATAACAACACAAATATATCGTGCGTATTAAACACAAAATGAACACTTAAAAATCAAATAAATGATCATCTTTGAGTCAGTCACAAACCTTGCAACTGGAGTTCCTTGTCCGTGTCTCGGATCGTGAATTCATTGTCTGAGCATTGGATTCTGAGTTCATTATGCGAACCTTGCATCACGAGTTCATTGGTTGTGTCTAGGATCCTGAGTTCATTGTCTGAGCCTTGGATTCTGAGTTCATTATGCGAAACTTGCATCACGAGTTCATTGTCAGTGTCTAGGATCCTGAGTTCATTGTCTGAGCCTTGGAATCTAAGTTCATTATGCGAACCTTGCATCACGAGTTCATTGTTTGTGTCTAGGATCCTGAGTTCATTGTCTGAGCCTTGGATTCTGAGTTCATTATGCGAAACTTGCATCACGAGTTCATTGTCAGTGTCTAGGATCCTGAGTTCATTGTCTGAGCCTTGGAATCTAAGTTAATTATGCGAACCTTGCATCACGAGTTCATTGTTTGTGTCTAGGATCCTGAGTTCATTGTCTGAACATTGGATTCTGAGTTCATTATGCGAACCTTGCATCACGAGTTCATTGTTTGTGTCTAGGATCCTGAGTTCATTGTCTGAGCCTTGGATTCTGAGTTCATTATGCGAAACTTGCATCACGAGTTCATTGTCAGTGTCTAGGATCCTGAGTTCATTGTCTGAGCCTTGGAATCTAAGTTAATTATGCGAACCTTGCATCACGAGTTCATTGTTTGTGTCTAGGATCCTGAGTTCATTGTCTGAGCATTGGATTCTGAGTTCATTATGCGAACCTTGCATCACGAGTTCATTGTTTGTGTCTAGGATCCTGAGTTCATTGTTTGTGTCTAGGATCCTGAGTTCATTACATTGTCTGAGCATTGGATTCCGAGTTCATTATGCGAACCTTGAATCACGAGTTCATTGTTTGTTTCTAGGATCCTGAGTTCATTGTCTGAGCATTGGATTCTGAGTTCATTATGCGAACCTTGCATCATGAGTTCATTGTCAGTGTCTAGGATCCTGAGTTCATTATCCGAACCCAGGATCGGATATCACAATTCAGAATTCAATGTTCGATGTTCGATTCTCTGGTCCGATATCGAATATTAGCTAATTACCCAAATTCGTTAGGGTCAGACATCTGAATAAGATCAACTCGTTATCACCTACTTGTAATTTCTGTTTGATCATTGTTTTAACGTCGCTTATTTGCACTGTTTGGTTAAAAGTGGGGGAAGGTCAAGGGCTGAGAAGATATATGAAGGGCTCAGGAATAAAACATCTAAAGTGACAAGATACTGAAAGTTGATGTTTCATAAAAATTCTGAGTTACAAGTTGCAATAAATTTCTAAATTGTATACAGAAAATGTGAATCGCGTGTGTGTGTTAAAGGGTACTACTGTATTGTATATTAATGAAAACTTATTTGTTGCGAAGATTGCACACGTGGTTCATAGTTTTTTTTAAAAAAATATTATCAATATATGTAAAACAATATATAATTTGTAAGCGGTATTATGTCTCTAACTTTCGTGGAAACACACAAAACACAATAATAACAAGCTCGGTACTCTTAAAGTTGGTTTACTTTTATTATTGTTTGTTATTATGTTCATCATAAGCAGTACTCTAAATATTGTGGTATGTTTATAAATGATCATGCATACATGTAGTCACACACACACATGCAATTTCTTTCGTTAAAAAAGTTATAGCTTTTATTCTCACCAAGGGGGGGCTGCAGGATTTTTCTGAGGGGGGCAGTCTCATAGAAACTTTATTATTATTATTATCATTATTATTGTTTGTAGTAGTAGTAGCAGCATGGACGTCCGCAGGATTTTTTCCAGGGAGGGGCAAGGAAAGGTATTTTTCCAGGGGGGGCAAACAAGTCAGATTTTTCCCCAAAAGAGTGTTGTTCCCTAAAAAACCTTGCTTAAATTTGAATTTATGGTGTTCATGCAACACATATTATTGTGGCTAAAATGAAATTTTATGTCTTGACTTTCATTTTCCAAGGGGGTCACGGCCCCCCTCGCCCCCCTTCCGGACGCCCATGAGTAGTAGTGTAGTAGTGCTATTATTATTGCCATTATTTTTGTTATTTTTATTACTACTACTACCACTATTTATGTTATTTTTCAAATTACATACATTTGTAATTTCCATATTCTGTGTATCTACATACAGTTTGAATAACTGTATACTTAACATTAATTCATGTAGGACAAAAAACTGTTGTTTATAGTTAATAACCAGTGTAAAATATACCGTAAGCTTAATTGTAACTCTATTTCAAATAATAATAATAACAGTGGCGGCGATTTGGTTCGAAAACTGGAAGGGGGCAAGGACGGTCTACTTTCCATTGGTGAATAAGGTTGAGCATAGTGCGGGGGTCAACTGCCCCACCACGCCCCTTCTAAGCGCCGCCAATGATTATTAATAATAATAATAGTTGCTGTAACTTGCAGTCTGTCACAGAAAACAATTTTTGTTATAAAATATCGATACAATGTTACCACTCATATATTAACTAATTCCAGATCGGGGGGGGGGGCAAGTGTCCCCTCTGCCCCCTCCCCACTGCGGGCGCCCTTGATTCTCACCTCTAAAAAGGTGCTGGTACAGTATATGTACGGTACGTCCGTTGTGTACTGTCAGAAAAAAAGTACTGTAATTCTATATTTCAACAAAGTAGCTCATCTGGAGTATGTTGAGACTCTGTGTGTGCGTGCGCGCGCATGTGTTTATGGGGGGGGGGGGTAGGGTCCAAGTCAGTGATGTGCCGTAGACTATAAGTTTACGTCTACATGCGTTGTCTACACGTAGATTACATAGACTACGTAGACAATCTAAAGTGCATTAAAATTAATTTTCAAGGGTTTCATGAAAGGAAAGTGACATTTTCAACTATATTTGTTCCTAACGAAATGAAAACAATCCCATTTACAACAAAATTTCTCTTCTCTTCTATTATCAACTATGGAAGAAGATAAATAGTACGCAAAAAACAACAGATGGCAGTCGTGAGGCAAGAGTGGTCTTTTCGCCATAAAACACTAGAATATTTCCTATATTAGGTATTTTCCTAGGTGAGAAATTGTTCGAATTGGAAGAAAGAGTAGGAAAAGTTCTCCTCACACATCATCAACTGATACGTAGTATAATTTTCTTTTAATTCCACGGCGCCCTTTGCTAAGTTATCACCTTTCGCCATGTTGTTTACATAGATTACGTAATCTACGTGTATAAAATAGTCTACGTGTAGAATGTAGACTATCGTTGTTTACGCGTAGACGCACATCACTGGTCCAAGTACAAGCCTTTCAAAAATAAAATCCCTGGTGCGATACTAGACTTGTTGCAATAACCACAGTCTCATCTTCACACAAGTTTTATGATTTCATAACGCCACATTTCATAAACATTGACGACAATCTAGTACGGTCTCGTGCATTAATCCTTTCATAATTATCTTTATTTACTCAACGAAGAACGAACGTTCATCCTTGAACCGCGAATTGTTTCATCGACCTCGTGAAACAAAACTGCATACCATGTGTAGCTATTCATCTCCGTTTAGATGCAACGACCTTCCTTAGCAGAAACATCCTCACCAGCTCAGCATTGTTTGTGTCAAGAATTTTCTGTTTGTCACGTGCTTCATTTTGATACGCAAACTTCCGTCGCTGCAAGCCGTTTACATCATACTGGTACATCTCTCAAGCATGTATCAAATTGTCGCAAGTTTTAAATACATAGATTGTCATGGACTCCTGGAATAGTTATGTACAAAGATGTTACGCACGTCATAATATTAGCATCTTGAATATTATAGGCACGCCAATGCATATAGTGAGCCTCGTGCAGCCTACTGTTCAGCACAGGATACATCTTCCAATTACGTTGAGCATAATATACTATATACATAGAAGAAAAGAAGAGAAAATCTAAAATGAACACCTATATACACAATATTTACACTAATGTATGCACTTGTTGAAGTGAGTATTTTTTTTTCTTCAGTGCACTAGATGAATCTGTGAATAAGTCAAATTCTAGAGTTTTTAATAGTTCGTTCACTGTGTCCTGCATTCGCAGTGCAGGTGAAAAACTTATGCACGTTGACTCTTGACCTGTGTGTAGAATTGTTCTCGTTATCTTGCGGTCTACATCCAGGGTTGTTAAATGTTCAGGAATTTTAAAAAAATCCAATTCCGGTCCAGGAGAAAAAATCACCAAGCGTAAATGGGTTGTGGACCGTAAAGAACGTTTTTATCTGTAAAGTATTTCAATTCGGTCCAGGAACCGTTTTACCAGATACATTTAAATACGGTCCAGGAACCTTTTTTCAATGAAACAATACGCAACTTGGACCGAATTTAAATTATGCGAGGAAAAAGATTCCGGTCCTGGATCAGAACCCAATTGAATCCATTAAAATTTATGGGTTCGTGCACCTTCAACAACATCGCATTTGGTGCAAGCGTTCCTGGGTTCAAGGATGTATTTAGGGAAGAGGTTCAGGATGTTCGTCCCCTCCGAAAGAGTTACCAAGTACTAAAATTAAATAATGAAAATTTAGCATTTGTTGTATAATCTATAATATGGTTATTCCGTTCAACTTATTGGAAGGCAAGGATTATTATATTAGGACCGTAACGGTTTTGAATGACCGTACAAAAAAAATATATGCACACTAGAACTACTTATGACATGCATAAAATATTAATCACAAACTTTACTTTTCGTCAACTGGACATATTACCCCTTTTTTGTTATTCAATAAATATTCGATTATTAATCTTTTCGACATTTCCTTTCCAGGGCAGTTGTTTTTGTACACATTTGGCGAGATAATAAATACGAGCTGTTTTACCTCTATTCTTATACCGTCTCTTTACGTATTCATGTAATAATAACAATATTAATTAATTTACATACCATTAGAGTATATCAATAAATTATATTAACGCTTTAATTTAATTTATATTATTACAATTTGCTTTTTTAAGTTGATTTTAAATTACAGAACATGGCCAGGTTTGCAATATTCCGTGCGTTTCTTACAGCGGGTCTTTCGAACAAGTTATTGTAATGTTAAAAAGGTATAGCTTTTGTTTACCATTTTTTAACAATATTTTATGTCATCAAATGCCTTGCCTTAGTGACGACAATTGTAGTGTTACTTGGAAAGAATAGTAGCGGACTCTGGTGTCGAAAGCCAGAAACATTTGTGATGCGATTTGTTAGCCCTTCGCCCTAAACGAGCTCTTTGGGCAAATGTTTATTTTTCTGCTTAATATATCCAACTTGGAAGACGTTTTAGGGGAAGAAATGTTATATTTTTCCATGGTTAGATGAATGTACCTAGCATTCCTTGAAAACTCACAAAACTATAGTTTACCATGTTTCCGTTTATTTATTATGTAAAATCTTTATGCATAAAAGAGTTTGACCTCACTCAATGTCTCATCAAACTTCTGGACGTAGAAACCTGAAAGTTTTAGGGTGTCTTCCTTAGTACCAACTAAGATTTCCCCCTAAATTCAATCCTTAAAATGGAAATGGACTCATGGGAATTAAATGTTAAACAAAATTGCTCGACAGATGGCGTTGTGTATGTATACAAAAAGATCGGAACATTATTGGAAACTGTCGTGCTACAAACTACGGACAATTGTGAATACCTTGGACTGTAGTTCCTTTGCGTAATTTGTGTATATCAGTAATCATCGAGGAGCTATATTATTTTCTAGAGAATAACAGTTCCATGCATATCAAGGAACACATTTCTTTGACCTTATATTCCGAAACACTCATTGAAGAAGTGACCGAGTTTCCAAACCCACTCTGAGTATTAAGACTAGGTATACAACACCATCTATGGGCGACTTTGGCAGAGTACAATGTTGCCGACTCATGATCTCGTTGGTTGTAAGTTTCCTTGGGCTTTATTTAAGGTAAAGAAATATACTTTGCTCCTCTAGCGGTAAAAATGACTCAAGAGATAGCCTGGCGCCTGTGGGATTTGTGTTGAGTTCTATCCATGTGTGTTTGCTATTGTTCCTCCATTCATTTAATCTTATCACTATGTATCTTCATCTCCGCGATTAGACAAAAGTGGTAGAAAAGCGGTATATTATAATCAAATCAATCAATCATGGCGAAAAAGAGACGTAATATTTAACGTTGTTGTATTCCTCGACACAGGGAACCTTCAGGAAGCACTGGGCATTTGGACACAAGGGAAGGGCAACATCTTAGTTTACGCTAGGGTCTCACTTATCACACAAGCCTCAAACAACTTCCCCGCCATTACCTTCTGATTTCAGCAGAAATGCTTTCACCTTTCGGCTAAATACCTTCGTTGTTAGGTTAGACTTGCAAGGTTTAGTTCTATCCTAAATAATGCCTTTTCTTGTCAAACCCCGAAATATTGCAGTGCATTTATGGTAAGACACCTGACAAGCCTAACCTAACAACGAAGGCAATCCGAGCTGACGTCAGAAGGCGAAGGGCAGGGAAGTTGTTTGAGGCTTGTGTCATAAGTGAGACCCTTTACGCTGACTGAGAAAACAAACTGTCCACTTTAGTTCGCGAGTTCGACGGGTGTTTCTCTTTTTGTTACGACTCTACGTCCGAACAGAACATAAAGGCATTAATACCTTAACTTCGCCATGTGAACAAACACGTAAATAATAAATCACCGTAGGCCTCCCCGAAGGCGCAGTGGTAGCGTCGTCGCCTTGTAATCAAGGGGTTCCGGGTTCAATACCCGGTGGAGGCACATACTGGTTCGGATCCCACTTCAAACTGTAGGCCCAGTCCCGATTAGCCTTACTGTGCATAAAGTGGACTTAAAACAATCAATCAATCAAAGTACGCGTACGAACAGGAGCGTAGGTTGGCAACACTGCAGGCAAGGGACAAATGTAAGACTTGTAATGTTGAAACAAAACCGTCGCGTTTAGGATTGCCAGAAATTTAGTCGTCACACGATACAAATTCCATTGTACGTACATTCCACAAACGTAAATTCACAGTCATTGCCTGCGATGTGATACACAGAACGCTTCACAACATGACAACAATACCGAACCACACGATGACCATCTAGGCCAATGAAATTGCATAACAAGAGCAAATTTGAAAGTGAAATATTTTAGCGAAAAACATTACGTCTACTTTTATTGTTTTACACTGCATTTCCTATGTCAGCCAAGGAATTCGTAGCTTTGATGAAATCGTGCCATGCCGTCTTGCTCCAGATACAAAATTCCTTAATTACTTTTGCATCACTTCTTAACGCACGCCCACCATAAAAACAGCACGTCATTTATCAAATCACTACCGTTAAAACATAAGCGAGAGATAAATATCTCAAAAGCTTTTGAAGCAGAGAAATTGTGACGAAAGACGGGAAAATTAGGTAAGAAGATTCCCCGAGCATACGAGCATAGAAGTGAAATCATTATTAACTGACCTTGTGGTATATGCTTAATGTACTACGAGATGGAGCTGTGATTGAGGCACAGTAAAAATGCTAATTGAAACAAGATGTCACCGAATAACACCAATAAATTTTCACAGGGTAGAGCACGATGCAGCGGCCAAAAATATATTTTCAAGAGTCGAGGTCTTGATCAGAACTCGTGAATAGCTTTTCAAACTTGTTTTAACTTCACACATGAATTAATATGTACTATCGAAATTAAAACAAACAGTAATAGTTCGATTATGTCTAGGCTTATTTATCAAAAGCTGTTCTGAAACATACGAAATATGTAATAATATATACAGGGTGTACACGATGAACCTTCGGGATTTGAAAGTGATGGGAAATCAAGACGAACACACCTGCACATTTTTTGGTAGTTTTATTGCAAAGAGCAGCTCCTCTAGTTTCTTACCAAAAAAAAAAAAAAAAAATTACCACATTTCTATGTGAGCACCTTTAGTGACACGAAGAATGCCTTCGCGCCACGTCGTCGTTGAGTAAACTGCGTCCTAAACATACTCCCAGAGGAAGAACATAGTTTGCGGCTTGCCTGATCGACTTCCGCGGGCTGCGGACGAAAATATCACGAACTTGCTGAACTGTCTCGTCCTACGCCTGGCTTCTTCAACACACTCCACGTTTCCATAAAAGTCCTGTACCATGCCCTGATGTTCTTGTCCGTTTTGTTAAAGAGACGCCGGAACTTACGCTGCACCGTAACAATTGATTTTGACTTCGCAAAACCATACCACAGCGTGTACTTTCTCTTGAGAAGACGCCATTTTCACAAAAGCGACGACAGCGCTGCCAAGCATGACGCGCGAGAACTAAAAAGAAAGACGCACAAACTTAAACGTATATGGCACCAAATACAAATGACTGGATTACCGTAACTTTACTTTCTGATTTTTAACATTGCGTCGAAACCCTGGAGGTTCATCGCGTACACCCTGTATATTAGAATATGCATAATATTTTCGTAGGCTAGTTTTCGGTCAGTTCCTTCGCTAACATTGTACTAAAACATCAACAGAGCAAACCATAGCAGAATTGAACAACACTATTATGTTCAGTAGAAATGTTACAAGTGCCCATATGCGTGCGCAAGGGGGGGGGGTAAGGGGGAGAGAAATTGCCCTCCCTAATCATGGAGTTCCGCAGTTATTTTGCACGGAGGGGCAAGAAAGGTATCTTTTCAAGGGGGCAAACGAGGCATATTTTCCCCGAATAATTTTAAATTATCACGTTCCTGCATTCGCATTATACGTGTGAAATATATACTTTTAGGTTGACATTCATTTTATAAGGTGGAGGTGTGGCAATTCTTCCTCCCACCATTCCAGAAGTCCATGCTCCTATATGATTGTACTTTCACCAAGAAATTTAGTATTTAGTGTAGAGGAATCTTATCAACGTTATTAATTCTTTGATAAAATAATGCTATTATAAAGAAAATGAAGTATTTTAATCATAGATCAAAGCAACTACGGGGGAGGGGTGCATTATTTCCTATGTACGTACTTGAACTTTCCCGCTTGTTTCTCTGGCAAATTTCTTGTTAACAGTTACACATGCTTTATTCGTCAGCAGTGCCGGCGATTAGGGAGCATGAGAAGGCAGTTGCCCCTCCACTTCTTGCCACCTCTGCCCCACTATGCTAAACCTTATGCACCAAGGGAAAGTAAACTGTCTTTGCCCCCCCCCCCCAAAGTTTGGCACCTTGTGCCCGGTTTTGGAACCCAACCGCCGCCACTGTTCGTGAGTTATGTTTCTACAAGGGTTGCATAAAAACTAATGGCAACACTGGTATAATTGGTACTTGACTGTCTTGGCAGAGGAGCACGTGTTACATTCCTTCAAAGTAATCGCCCCTCATCTCTACGACCTTCTGTCACACGTATGGAAGGCGTCGTACACCGTCAGCGCGTCCATCTCTGTCGATGTCCCGCAGTGACCGCCCTATAGCACGTATGATGGCTTCGCGCGTGTCGTAGTGCTTCCCGCCCAGTGGTTCCTTCATTTTGGCAAAAAGGTCGTAATCACACGGTCTCATACCGGCGAATACGGCGGATGTTCCAGTACCTCCCACTACCAGTTATGCAGGAGCGCCGTCACATTGTTCGCAGTGTGACACCTTGCATTGTCAAGCAGGATGATGGGACACCGTGCCGTCGCTTCCTTCTTAATGCGAGACGAAGGTGGTGTTGCAAGAAGGTGCAGAAGTAGGCTGCGTTGACCGTCTGCCTGAGAGACGTTGTTCTTCTAGCTTAAACATATTGTTAGGGCGCTTGCACTCTCGTCCTCTGCTTCAGAGCACTGCTGTTTTTGACTGAATAACATACAATCGCTCCCACTCGCTATACTTCCTCGTCTGACATTCCTTTATCAGCCACGAAACGCTTGTGGCGCTGTGACTCACCCCTTTCACGGGACAGCAGTGTTGCCATTACTTTTTATCCAACCCTTGTATATTGTTGTATTTTCATACGTATATGTATGTATATACATACCGGGTGGTCCAAAAGTCCTGGAACGGTCACACATCGTGCGAAATTCACATCGAATCGGAAAAAGAAAAAATACGTGTTTAATAAGTGAAAGAAAGCTAATCAATGATAACACACTTGATTCCCCCCTTCCATATACTCTATTGAAAGGTCTTGACGAGCAGATTCCGAATATGCATTCGCTTTCACTCTAGCTCAATTAGGGGCAGAGATACGTCCCTTTGATTTTTTTTGGGGGTTTTATGATTTAAATGTCATTAAATTTAAAATCGCCATATTTCTGTTCCTAATTAAGCTAGGAGGATGGTTCATAGCTCGTTGGACTCTGAATGAGGTCCTCCTTCCGATTCTACAATACAAAATGGTTTTTCTATTTAAAATTCCACAGTTGCCCCCGCCACACCCCCGGGGAGCGGGGGTGGGGAATCAAGTGTGACATCATTGAATAGCTTTCTTTCACTTATTAAACACGTATTTTTTCGTTTTCCGATTCGATGTGTATTTCGCACGATGTGTGACAGTACCAGGACTTTTGGACCACCCCGTATATAGACTTTCTGTGTTCTGTGTTCCATTTAATAACCCTGTCATGTAATGAACGAAAATAAATAAAAGCAATTCTGGTGTTGAATTTACGGAACAAAATTATAAATTATGAGGGATATATTTTTTGTTTATTCTAGTGACATGGTCTTAGTAGTATATTCAGTTCAACTGTTTCATTGTAGATATTTTGTATTTTGAAGTTTTTTTCTTATCATTGCCATTGACTTTGTTTTATCCGTTGAAATGTTCATGTCATAATTTGTAAGATTTGATTGAAGTTTGAAAACAGGTCTTTGTAATTATCTTCACCTGCTCCCATCAATATGTGGTGGTCTGCAAATATTACTCAGTGGCGGCGATTATGGGGCGAGGGGGCAGTTCCCCCCACTTTTCGCCACTTTTGGCCCCCGCATTATGCTAAACCTTATCTACAAAGGGAAATATACTGTATTTGCCCCCCCCCCAGTTTTGGCACCTTCCCCCCGGTTTTGGAACCCAATCGCCGCCTTAAAGATTTCCATACCTAAATTATTTTATCAAGAATAAATAATAATGGAAAAAGACATTGTTGTCTTAGTCCCTGATTTATTTCAAATGCTTCCATTGTTTATTTTCATTTTCACTAATGTAACTAAACAAAGGCTCTTTATTGCATTTATTAAATTTTTGGGACTTGATAATGCTCGAATACTTTCCATAATTTATGTCCCTTCACTCAGTAATATGCCTTTTCAAAATACAAAAATAATACATAAAATGCACAATTATATTCATTTCTTTCTTAGATTAATTGTTACAGTACAAATATAACCTCTACACAGGAACTACCTTTTCGAAAACCACAGTTTGAATACCTAAAGTCGAATCCTTCAATTTTTCAAGAACTAATACAGGGTGTTCCTAAAGTCCCGTTACCATTACAATCAAACATAACTCTGAAGCCATATGACATAGAGCAGGGCGGTGCAAAGTGTTCTACAGCTCAAAAAGTTGTTGTTGATGTTATTTGTGTTCTAAGACTATTTTTCTACGTGGAGGACAGCATTACAAGGGTAATTTACAAATTATGCTTGAACAGTACTCACTCCCCCAGGTGGAGGAGTTACAACCATATATTATTTTCCATCAAGACGGAGCACACCTCGCATTGGTCTCATAACTTTCGGGATATTCTGTATAGACATTACCTGGGAGATGGATAGGCCCTGATGGACCAATCGACTGGTCCCCACGCTCTCCTGATATCACCCCCTTGGATTTGTTTCCCTTCGCGGATAGGTCAAGGACTGTGTACGAGGGTCACTATTTATATTTTGAGTCTTGGCAACACTGATTGAAGTTAGGCACGATTTGACGTTTGCACGGAATCGTCTGGCATTATTGACCATAACGTACTTCAAATGTTTTGTCAATAGCTTCATTTGTGTTGTTTATGTTGCCTTGGAGATTGCGCGACAACAATAAAAGGGAATTAACTCGTAAACATTTTCGTGCGATGATTTTTTTACGATTTTCGACGTGGATTATCAAGACAAGAGTGCAACGATCAACTTAACTTTCACATTTGGCGATGAAGCCCCATCCTTTGCCACTGTGAAACGCTGGTATAACGAAATTAATCGTGGCCGCCATTCGCTCACCGACGAGATTCGCGATGGTCGTCCAAAATCAGTTGTTGTTCAAGAAAACATTGATGCTGTGCAAAACCTAATACTGCAAGTTCGTCATGTGACATACTGTGAGATTGAGGCAAGCATAGGCATTAGTTCCACCAGCATATATAAAATATTACATGATCATTTAGCTGTGAGAAAGGTATGTTCTCGTTGGATCCCACACAATTTGACAAAAACTCAAAAAGACGCTCGCGTCAATTGGTGCAAACAAATGCTCAATAAATATAATCGTGGTGCTTCAAAAGACGTATATAAGATTGTAACAGGTGACGAATCATGGATATATGCGTATGAGCCGGAACGTAAACAGCAGTCGACTGTATGGGTGTTTCAAGATGCACCCAATCCAACAAAAGTTGTTCGCGCTCGAAGCACATCGAAACAAATGGTCGCCTGTTTTTTTCGGGAAAACTGGTCATGTGGCAACTGGGCCTTTAGAGGAACGTAGAACGGTCAACTCTGAATGGTACACAACAATTTGTTTGCCAGAGGTCTTCGGTCAAATACGGAAAACAAACAAACGCCGTCGGATCATTCTTCATCAAGACAATGCCAGCTGTCACACATCTCGTCTAACAACCGACTTTATGAACAGTCAAAAAATCGAATTGATGGGTTATCCGCCGTAGTGTCCTGATTTGGCACCCAATGACTTCTTCTTGTTCCCGAATGTCAAGAATAAATTGCGTGGACTACGATTTTCGTCGGCGGAAGACGCCGTTGATGCGTTCAAAAACCATATTATGGAGGTGTCTCAAGACGATTGGAAAAACTGCTTTGACAAATGGTTCGAACGAATGCAAAAGTGTATTGACCATAAAGGAGAATACTTCGAAAAACAATAAAGCAGTTTTCAATGCCAAATTCCTGTTTTTTCATTGTTAGGCTCAAAATATAAATAGTGACCCTCGTATACCAAACCCCTGTTCCAGATTTTGTTACACTTCGCAGAAGGATCATTGCAGCTGTGCGAACAGTTGGTGCTGATACGCTGCTGCGTGTATGGGTAGAAGTGGAATATTGCCTTGACATCCTGAGGGCAAACAGACGGGCACACGTTGAGATGCACTGACGTAAAAAAAAAAAAAGATTTGAGCTGTAGAATATTTTGCAAAAAAAAAAAAACACCCTGCTCCATGTCATGTGGTATCAGAGTTATGTTTGATTGTATCTGTAACGGTACTTTATGGGCACCCTGTACTTTTTCGCTTTAGTGCAAAGAAATGCATTAATTAGTGTTTCCTTAATAAGCATAAGTAATTTACGAACGATACAATTCAGAGAACAATTATAAATGTCTAACAATGCCGAGCTTAACAAAAGAGTTCGGGTAAGCAATTCAAAATGCCAGTGCAATTATTCAAATTAATACTAATAGGCTGGGATATATGTTCAAGGCACAGGCCTCGTTAGAAAATGCTTGGTACTTAAGAGGCACATTTCCGCCGCGGAGAAAACAATGCAAATTGAGGTGGCGGTACGGGGAACAACAATACCCTTACTTTGATTGTTGAGATAGCAATCTCGGGGAAAGTATTACGAGAGTAATTTCGCCAGCTACGATTTCTCTGTTCAGGAGAACGACAGACAAAATGCTCCCGTTCTGATGGTTGCCATGACCTAATGCGGTTGTATGCAGTGTTGCCAAGTCCACGTACAAGAGCTGGAACACAAACTGTCAGGTCGCCCTCTGTGACGTAGATGTGGAGTAGCTAGCGCGCCAAGGTTACAGGGTTCGAGGCATGGATGTTCTTTGCGAGTCCCTTCATCTTCACTAATCCTCATCGTCGTGATTAGCCAAAAGTGGCAGAAAATTGATAGATTGATTTGATTTATTTTACTTCGCTTCTCTGTTACTTTCGGCTAATCGCGAAGATGAGGATGAGTGATGAAAGGACATACAAGGAACTTCCCCACTCCCAATAAAAAACGTTGATCGTGTTGCATATTTACGATTTTAAATAAGAAAAATAATAGCCTTATTTTAAAATACTTACGTATTACAGTTAAAGAGTTTGTTTATTGTAGGTATGTATTTACTTAATATCTACATAATGATATCCAAATAACACTAATCTCTTAGTTTATAATGCGTGCTTTGATTGGTCGCTTCTGGCGTTCGTAAATTTTTACTTTGTTCAGTACTTGTTGATGCGTGCCTAACAATTGACTGTAGGCTTGAACTTGTTGAATGATGAAAACCACTTACATTTTCCTCTCCATTTACAATCTACTTTCTACACATCGTCTACATTTTTTTTGCACATATTTCTATCATATTTCTACTTTCACTACATCAATATTTATCTTCCAACAATTTATTTAAATTTTTTGCACCTTGTGCTGCCATCTGTTGGTGTTTGCGCTTGTCAAGAAGTACACCCCAACCCTTAAATCGCCCCTGAGAACGCCCGATGCGCTGTGCTAACCACTCCGCCACTGAGATCGGAATGGTCGGGTGGTTGAAAATGACCCGAGTACTGACAATGTCCAATTCAATCAATCAATAATTTCGATAGTACATATTAAATTATGTGTAAAGTTAGAACAAGTTGGAAAGCCATTCACGAGTTCTGATCAAGGCATCAACTTTTGAAAAGATTATTATTGGCCGCTGTATTGTGCTCTACTCTGTGAAAATTTATCGGTATTATTTGGTGACATCTTGTTTCAATTAGCATTTTCGCTGTGCCCCAATCACAGCACCATCTCGTAGTACATTAAGTTTAAGCGCCACACGATATAGCTGTTGGGCTGATGTAGTCATACACATTGGCGAGGTATAAGGGAAATACCCTTTCTGGAGGCACCGAAATGTCAACCTCCCTTCCATGTAGTACACCCTGGACTCCATTTTGCAGACTAACGAGAGTTTGGCGGTCGGGACTGGCCCTACAGTTTAAAGTGGGATCCGAACTGTTATGTGACTCAAAGGCAACCGAGATTTCTGGAAAGAGTTATGTAAATCGAATGATGAATTATAGCGATATTTTATAACAAAATATATTGTTTTCTATGACTTACAGGTCGTACGTCACAGTGACTATTATTATTATTATTTTACAATAACCTTTGGCACGTAAAAACATGGATCAAAGGTACTATGAAGGACAGTAGCCTACATTAAGTGGTCCCCGACTCTGATTGATATCTGTGAATTGTGAAAAAGTACAACAAGGCAAACAAGGCAAAAAACTGTTCATCAACAAAGTGATAGATGTTTATTGAAAGGAAGAAAGGCGAATCCATTAGCAATAATGATAATAATAATACAAATAATAATAATAAAAGTTTCTGTGGCTCTACCATCCGAGGAAAGATATCCTGCGGGTGTCCTTGATGTGACTCCACCGACTGTCGAACCTGGGACCACTTGATTACAAAGGAGACGAGGACACGCCTTAGTCATACGAACCAGAACCTTAGATTAGCTGACTGCTGCAGATGGAAGTTTGGTTCCAAAATCAACAAGTTGGCAACACTGATTCCAGCACCAACCACCTCCATGAAGGTCGTTGTGGAAACCAAAAGCCAACGTTCACGATTCGGATCTATCTAATGTCCTTCGAGCGATGTTTAGATAGCAATAGTCTTTTTGTGGGGTCCAAAAAGCAAACCTTCCGCCCCCGCTCCAGTTGCTGCAACCTGTCGCCCACGAAAAGAATGTTTTTGTGGGAGTTGAAGCTGTGACTATCAGCTGAGTCTGAGCAGATCAGCGCTTGCATTCATCGTGCTTGCATCCAATGATGAAAAAAGGTATTCAGGTCAGGAATGAAGCGTGAAAGAATCCATATCAAGTATTTTTGGGCGTCAGCTCGATTCCAGGACAATGAAAACGGACGATTTGGGGTCCAAGGACTTCCCTTTCTTGAAAAAGGGCTGTGGAGTTAATCATCACTTTCCTTACTGAGGGACTCTTACGGATATTAGCTCCAATGGTCCAATAAAGAAAGTGTGGCCAAATGTCGCCATTCTATTCAACATCAGACAGTCTGGTCTTGGGAAGTTTTTTTATGGTGTTCTCACTTATCGCACATCGTATTGAGAACCTATGTCTATGATAAAGGTTTTCATTTTTATGTTAGGCATGTTCGATTTAGGGCACTTACCATAAATAATACCTTTTTGGTCAAGTCCCGCAAAATTGCAGTGTATTTATGCTGAGAGACTTAAATCTAACAATCCTAACCTAACAACGAAAGCAATCCGTGCTGATGTCAGAAGACGAAGGTGCTCAATACGGTGTGCAATAAGTGAGACCCGTTAATGCACTAAGGTTTCGAAACGTTTGAATTTTTTACACATTTTCCCCTTCTACATCAATGATTCCTCAGATATTGGTGCCTCCCGATGACGTAATGGCAACTTGGCCCCTTTATAATCAAGGAGTCCCGGTTTCGGTACCCGATGGAGGTTTTTAAACTGTAGGTCCAGCCCTGATTAACTTATCTGTGCAAAAACGTAAGTTTTAAAAAACAGGGGAACTTTGTGCTGCAGTGTGTAGATGGATAGATAGATTCATTTGTTTTATTTTACCTTGCTATTCTGTCACTGTTGGCCCCACCACGTCTTTGGATCCAATATGGCGGCCAAGTCATTATTTGTGAAAGATAATTGCCAAATAGGTGTTGGCAACACTTGTCTTCGAGGAAGCAACATCATGGCTGTATTACGTCGTTGTGTGTGTGCAGATTTATCCCTTGTCATCTTGCGACAGAGAATGTGTAATGTATCGAGACATATGTGTGTGTTATTAAACATGTATTTTACATAAGGTGAGTGTTCCTCCACTTTCACACCTGCCCAACCACCGAAAGTTTGGATTACAAACTGGAACGGGGCTACGCTCCCCGACAGTCACTTTTGATTAATCGCGAAGATGAGAATGAATGAAGGGACAATAACGAACACACATGGACGACAGAACAGAGGCCCCACATTGGATTATACTGACCGAGTCCAGAACTGATCACAGATTAGGCAAAGATAGAGAAGCATTGTGAAATCACAATACAAAATTACTGATTTAAAACCCAAGGGTCATAGATTTACTTTTGGGGCCATCGATAAAGAAATTCCTTTCCTGGAAAGATCAGAAACCTAAAACATTCCACCCTCACACGTTCCTAGTGGGTGACTGAAAGAAAAGCTTGGTGTTAGAATTTCAACATTGGCACGCACGTTTGTGCCTGTGTCACAATCATTACAGCTGCAAAAATATGTGCAGAATTGGATCACTTTAGCTCGCTCAAACTCGATCGAATCTCCCACGCTAGAATATATAGAACATCAAATATCATTTCAATCTAATAACCTTCATTTTCAATGGGACAATAATCGTACAAACGTACGTGTAAAATTCGTGCTGGTAATTTCAGCCCATAATTATCTATTCATTTTTACATATTGCTATGTATTGGTAAGATAAGACTAAATTACATTTTAACATGGAGATTATGACTATGTTTACTTCAGTTTCAATTTCACTGCATCTTTCACTGCACGAAGCATATTTGAAGGCCCACTACCACAGACAACTTCGCTCGATCGAAGAAAACAGCGTTCCGTAAGCCATCTAGCGTCATCCATGCGAACTATTAAACGATCGAGCAAGAAAGCAGCGATTGCTGGGCACGAGTCACTTCACGCTTAGACAAGATTGGGAGGAAGATAAAAATCGAGTTTGTATCTTAATGTCCAGAACTGTAGGCCCCAGCCGCATTGTAAATTCGAGCACCACCACACGATTAAAATCGATGACGAAACATGAACTGTTTTGTTACGTACGCAATGAATCATACATGATCCAGAAAAAGATGCATTATTCAAAGACCCTTCGGTTGCGTGCATCGTCTGACACCCAGCTTTCCCTTTCGTCCATCGAAGAACGTGTGATTGAAGAGCTCATTCCGAACGGAAAGAAACGAACACGTTATGTGGATCATCAGATAAAGCAGGATCGCCTATCTCGCCCACGCTATTAACTTCATATTGTTGCGGGTAATATGGGCTTTCCAAGATGTTGTACAGAGGATCTGGCCACATTGTTCAGCTGGCATGCTTTGTGAAGGCTGCTTCTGTGAACTACGACCCTCACGTCTCTTGCCCTTGCACCTTTTCATTAAATGATAATAACCTATATATAGAGCATGCAATGTTCATTGTTTCTTTTCATTTTTGATTGATTTGGTTCAACAATGCAGTTGATTGCGAGTTACTCTATTGGTTCATTTGTAAGAATGACTTACTGTTACGTACACAAGAGTATGCACAACGGTCAGTACAGCATAAAAAAAGTGTGGCGCACAGTAACTTGTAAATACTCAAGCTTGGTGAAACGAAAAACCCCTTTTGGTGTTACTGTGGAATTCGTGTCGTGCAACACCATCGTTGGTTCCTTGTTGCAACATTGACTGTAATGTTGCCACAAGAAGAAAATTTTCCCCCATCAGGGGGACATTCAGGGAGAATTTTTAGGTAAAAAGGGGAAAATATCAAAAGTGTAGAAAAAATTGAATATAACCAGGCTCACATACCGAAGCAAAGCTGACTGAAGTGTGGGAAAAAAAATTTTTGGCGTGATGTACATGCCAAATTTCATTAATTGATTGAAATTAATATCTACCCATTGTCATACTAACTTTTAAAATTATTGTAATAATTCAAAGTATAAGCCTAATCTTTCTAATAAATTTAACATTTTTCACATATTTCTTTTAAAGCCTTAATTTGTTATCAATAATCTTAGTATTTCTCGATCTTCATCCATTCAATAAGTCCTAACATTTCTATGAGTCAGTGGAAATAATAGTAATAATTGGATAACGACAGCTAAAATTGATAAGAGTTCATAAAGGTTTGTGATAGCGATTTCAATGTTTATAGATAAAGAGAAAATGTGGAAGAGAAAGGGAAGTTTTGCACCTTTAAAAAGGGATATTGTACCTTCTGGTTATGGCAACACTGGTTGTCAAACGCCAAGTAAAAGTTATTTAACACTGGAATATTTGATGCGTTAGATCAATCTATCCCTCGAGCGATAGAGAAAGTGAAAAAGGAGGGAGAAAGAAAGACGGGAATATAAAAGAATAGAGAAAAATGGAAAGAGAAAATCACATGCACACAGAAAGAAGGAGAGAATGAAACAAAATACGGATTCAGAGGTGCAGGAATAACAGACAAGAAAAGAGGAACAAATAAAGTAAAAACAAAGATATAGACCCCATCCAACGGAAATTGTCAGGCATTAGAATTAGCGGAAAGATTCAGTAGAAGGTTGAGAACTTAATGTTACCACATGACCTAGTGCAAGCACTACAAACATTCCTTGAACGAACAATAGTCTATCCAGTACTTCACGTCGATGTCTGTTGCAACTTTTAAATCGCCTATAAAACTCATTTGTTGGTATTGTGGTTGGATAATTAAGACGAAAGTGAGAAATTGCACTTTAGATTCTCAGGTGGCGCTCGTGATCCTGCTGCTGCGAGATCGTGAGCGCCCAGAAAACTTTTGATTCATTTCAACCTGAGATCTGGTACCACTGCGGTCTGAGCTATTCCTATACGTGGCATCAATCATTTATCTATCTTGAGTTGAACATTGAAAAGAGCTTGGGTTACATTTCGCAACACGAACATTCGCTGACGCTAAGAAAGTTAATTTTGCTTGTGCAGTATTACGAAAGAGACATTCGTTTTCATTATCGAGTGGTCGGTCTATATCTTTAAGTTTTCGATCAATTAGTGCCAGAGAGTGTGGGAGTTACTCTTTCTCTGGCTTGATTTATTTGTTATGATATCTGTATGTAGAGACAAATCTTTTGGTAAATAAGAAAGCAAAACGTAGGTACGAAAAACAGTCAATTTCTGGTTCAAAACCGGTAAATAAAATAAAATTTCGATGTTATAGTGGTTAAAAATCAAAAGCGGTACAAAAAATGAATTTTGATTTCAAAATTGTGAATATAATACTAAATGTAATTTAAAAACTGCACTTATTACACAAAATAAACAAATCCCTTCTAATAGCACATTTTATGTAGTTACCAGAGTATTAAGTGTATTCATGTATTATATAAAGGGGCCCATTTTTTGCTTCTCAACCTATTTACTGTAGAGTTAATCAATTTTCCTTGAATTGCATAACTCGCAGGATAATTCAAACTTTAGAAAGTATTTCGAATTTTGCAGCGCATTTCGCATTATTTCATGACACGACAGGGTAGGAAACACCTTTCAGAAGCTTGAAAAATTAACATTAAAATGTGTTATTTCACATTTCGTGTTTTCGTCAAAAATGAAATGTGCATGCCTCTTTCTGCTTGTCTCTTTCCCTCTAATTTCCCACCAATTAATATTCTCTCTCTCTCTCTCTCTCTCTCATTAGTAGTTTTAAAACATTTCATGTTATTTATGATTATGATAACTTGTGCAACACTTTTTTTTAAAAAGAACAAACTAGAATGTGTTTCAAGTAGATGACAATGTCCGTAATTTCTTGTATTTTTTGTATTTCCAGTGTTGTACAGTCACGGACACTTTTGGGTTGTAACAATCATATTCAAAGTAAATGGAATCGTTACAAGCCAGAAGTGTCAGTGATTGTACAAAGACATACTGTTCACAACACTTAAATAAATATATTTCAATTTCTATTCCGACTTCACACTATTCTATTAGTTTTCTTCCCCCTCCCTCCCTATGTCATTCTCTCTCTATAACTTTCTCTTTCTGTCGGTCAATCTATAAACAGCATAAACGATTTACCGTCGCATTATAATGCATCTATTGCCGTTACTACAAAATTTCTGATGCATTTTTGGGGGATGGGTTGGGTAAAGCTTACTTGAAATGGACTAGAGTCCATTCTAAGCGCAGGATTCGATTTCCAGGCACTTGGTTCCAACCCGTCCCCAATAAATGAATACCTGGAAATCAACTCTGAGCGTGGTGTTGATCACATCACTTCCACAAGTTACCGAGATCGAGAATGTGCGGGGTCCTACCTCCACATCTTCTCTATGTGCCTTCATGGCGCGGTGCAATCTTCACCTTAGCTTATTATTACTTTACGTAATCGATTTTGTATCAACTATTTGACCATCCTTACGAAAACGATATCACGTTTTGATATGTACCGAACACGCAGTAAACATAACTTGAACTTGTTTACACTAGGTAGCTGTAAAAAAAAATTGAGGATATTGAAACAAAACAAAACAAATTCCGTTGGCCAACAGTCCTTTGAGAACCAAGACCTGACAACCGGCGTTTTCGTTGGGTGACACGTGGTGAGTGCATTGAGTCCCATTGCCACTGTTTTTTGGTTTTGCAGACCTCACGTTGCTGGTCAGCACCGAAATTATGTAGCTCCACCTAGAATCGAACCCGGACCGCTAGCATCAAAGGTAAAAGCGCTAACTATTAGGCTACGCGGAGAAATTTCAGGACTAGGCTAAAGGCAAGATTGAAACAACACTCACCTGTGGAGGCTGCTCGCAGCAACCAAGCAAGACTAACTATTCTTTCGGTGTCTGCAGATTCAAAGCCCGCTCACCAGGTGGACAACTGTTTGCGATATCGTGGTTCTTTTGTCAGAAACACATTTGCGTTGGGAGCTATTTTGCTTTCAAAGCACTTCATTTGCGTCTATCTCTCTGTGTCCACCTGCCGCAACTTGAGAGAAAATTTTCGGCATTTCTGAGAAATCTCTCTTCTCAAATTTGCACATCGCAATGAAAGCTTGTTTCTTCTTGCATTCGTCTGGAATTCTGGTACAATGACCACTCGGCGTGGACCAAGAAGCATCCATTTGGAGAAAGTGCCTTTGTTTAAATTATTTGGCTTTTCTGAGTTACGTACAGTCGGTGGTAAATGTAATACTGGGCACTTTAATATTGCTGCTCTTAATGTTTTCTTTGGACCTTTATTTTCAAGTACAGATCTAGCTGGCAATGTTCGGAACTGAATCGCGACACTTACGCGCCATCTAGCTTCTAATGTATCAAACCTAATGGGCATTAGAGGTGACGTCATCAGCAGACAACTGAGCAAGATTGAGACCAAACAAATCCGTTATGTGGTGTTTTCCTATTATATAGCATTGGAATTTCCATCACAAACAGCAACTTTTAAAATGGTGACAGCAGTTGTGAGACAAAATTGTGATGTGTATCGTACATCAATGTAAAGATGAGATTTCTGAGAATACGCCTATACAGCGTGTATCATAATAGATTAAACAACTTATCAGGTATGTTGTTGAGAAAATCTTCAAGTTCTGTTTTCATGCGCAATACTTTTGTAAACACGGTCATTGTGACCCTGGTGTAATGTTAAAGAAAATTGTGATTTTTCACAGGTCCCCAGACCTTTTGTAGATATTAATAGAAACTTGAAGTTTTACTGATTGATACATAACAAATATCATTGTTGCATTCCATATAGTTTAGTCGAAATAAATTCTTAAAAATTGTTTACTATATTATGATTCACCCTGTATATTACACGTGCCTTGCAGAGGATAAAGTAAAGATCGTCGACGCACTGTAACTGCACCTGAACAAGACTTTTGGAACACCCTGTACAAGGAAGGGAAAGACAAAGAGGCCGATGACGAAACAGAGAAAGATGAATTTATGGAAAACCCGATCTATGGTGTTAGGTGCAAATGTCGTGATCGGGTGTAGTCTGGCAAAGCGTGCACGACGCAAGTCGTCTGGGGAATCTAGAATTCGGCTCCGCCTTGCTAATAGTCTTGTTTGCGAATTTGTTTCGATCCCCCTCTCCGCCCCTTGTGAAACTCTACCCAAGACATGGAAAGCCTTCCATTTTCGATCCACAAACACTGTAATTGAATATCATCGCCTGTAGACACGACAGAATGCTCGCACAAGACAGCCAACTTAACGCTTTCTCCATAATATCGCGGAAGGCGGCTTTTGTTTCACATTTACGCCAATAGATGGCACAGAAAACAGTATTTTTTGAAAACCTTAAATCATTATTTCCATCTGAGACAACCAGTACCATTTTTTTCCTTAATTATTACACAGTCTTTCTTTCTAGTAACTGTAGAAAGTGAGAGATAATGGTACACAATTTTAATGCAAATTGAATTAATATACAGGGTGGCGTATGAATAGTAGACACATTTGAAATTTAGATTCAAATATTACATGTGCGCATTATGACATACAGAATAGTCTGTCCGTGGAAAGTTCTCACTATATCACATGTTCAGTATGGCCTCCGTTTTGCCGAACAACCTCTTCAAGGCGGATGCGCACATTTCTTACCACTCTACGGCACATGTCTTCGTGAATATCACCACACAACTGAACTATCCGACCTCGCATTTCCATAATGTTTGCTGGCTTTAAAGGGAAAAGTTTTTCCTTTAAAAACCCCCACAGAAAAAAGTCACAGGGATTTAAATCTGGGCTTGAAGGCGGCCAGAAGAAACCTCCATTGTGTCGATCAGGATATCGATTGGAAATCACTCTATCACCAAAAACTGTGTTCAAAAAGTCCAACACAACATTAGCGGTGTGAGGGGAAGGTGGGGTGAGGTGAGGTCAGAGGGCTACGTGTCATGGCAACTCGAACAGCCTCAATGTTTTCAGGGGTCCGAACTGGAGCAACGCGAGGTCGTCTTTCTTCTTTCACGGTGGCTTCTTCCTCGAACGTACGGTAGAAACGAAGAATAGCGTTTCTTGTTGGAGCCCATCGTGTTTTGAAATGAGCTCGAAATTTCCGTTGCGTATAGTGTTGCCCACGAGACGAGACTTTGGCCTGTCTCGTCTCGTGGAAATGCTGTCTCGTCTCGTCTCGAAAATATTCGTTTGTCTCGGGACACATGGTCAATCTCGTCTCGTCTCGAATTTTTAAAAGCCTGTCCCGTCTCGTCCCGTGGGCAACACTAGTTGCGTACTTGTAACCCGGACTTCGTGCTTGACTCTCGTGGGGGAAGGTTGTGTGGTTGACAAGCTCGTGCGCGACGGTGCCAGGTTTCCGAGATGGGGGTGGACATCATCACTTGGAGAGTGCGGATCGGCCTGGGCGGCTTCGAGGGGGGAAAGAAAGAGAAGAGACGGCAAAAGGAAAGGAACCCCAAGTGAATGTATATTTTACTTATGGAATAGTGGTGCTAGTGTTACTCTTGCGTGCAGGGGTGGAATCTAACCCAGGGCCAGAAAGAACGCTGGAAGATATATATAATTTAGTGCAGACAGGACAGGAAAACCTGAAGCTAGAAATAAAAAAAACTCAGTGAAAGTGTGCAAAGTCTCATACAGAAGAATAGAGAACTGGAAGGATCATTGGCAGTGGCACGGAGACAAAACGAGTGGCTCTTCGACAAGGTGTATGAGTTGGAGGACAGATTAGACTCGATGGAAAACCAGAGCAGGCGCTCCAACCTGGTTTTTTACAATGTTCCGGAGAAAGACAAAGAATCATGGGAAGAATCTGAGGAGACGCTAAAAAAGGTGATAGAGGACAGTTTGAACATGACCGTTAGTGAAAGATTTTCCCATCGAGTACACAGGCTGGGGACAAAGAAACATAAGGATAAGCCACGACCGCTGGACCTGCGAGAGTTCGGCGTTAGCACCGCGGAAGACTTCTCCTATGAAACGAGGCAGTGCAGGAAGAAGCTAAAAACGTACATGTCCCAAGCAAGGTCGGAAGGATGTCAAGTGCAACTCAGATACAAAACGTTGTACATAAACGGGAGGCCATGGACACTCGAGGAGCTGCAGAAGAGCGACCAGACCCCGACTGCAAAGAACGGTGTGACAACGTCGCCTGGAGAGGAGAACGCAAGATCCATCGAGTATGTGGCAACGTCGCAGGAACCAGGCGGTTTAAGAAACGGGACAACGGAAGAACAAAGGGCAGTCCATCAGGAGACGAGAGACCCGCGCCTTAGAGATGGAAGCTACAGGGGGAGGGGGAGGGGTGGACCGCCCCCCGCCTAGGAGCAGGTAGGCGAAGTTCCTGAAGGCAAGGACCGACCGACGGAGAGAGGGAAGAGGAAGGTATCCAGGAGGACCGGGACGACGGGAGAGGAGGAGGTAAGGTCAGTGACTTTGAGGGGGTTGAAAGTGGGGTCATAAACATTCTATTTTGGAACATTGAGGGTCTCAGGGGGAAACTCTCGAATCCCTCGTTTGTAAATTTTGCGAAAGGGTTTGATATTTCATGTATGGTGGAAACGTGGTTGCCAGCAGGCGAAGCGCCGCAAGCGATGGACAAATACTCTCTCCTGCAGGGCGCACCAAGGTCGGGGAAGAGGGGGCGACACTCGGGAGGGATTCTTATTAACTTCGCTCATAATATCAGGAAGAACGTGGAAGAGATAGATACAGGTGTAAGGGGGTTATTAGCGTCAAGGATAAATATTGGAAACTGGCATTTATATATAATAGTAGCCTACAGGCAACCGAAAAATTCAAAATTTCATTCAGAAAAATTATTTGAGTACTTAACAAAATACGTAGAGGATATAACAGATAGCGACCCAACAGCAGGCATTATAATATTAGGAGATATGAACGCCAGAATTGGAGACGAAGAAGTCATATTGGAAGGGGAGGGGGGAGGGGGAAGGGGGGAGGGGAAGAAAAAGCAAGGAAAAGACTATCAACACGGACGGCAGATCGGGAGGGGGAGTATACATTTGTAGCTCAATCGGGGAAAAGTGTCATTGATTATGCTATTTGTTCGAGGGAAATAATAGGGGAGCTGAGGGACTTCTATGTAGGAGACAGAATAGATTCGCACCACTTCCCAATCATATTGTCACTGAGATCGGAACCACATGAGGTGAGCCTGGGAGAACAGAGAGCACAGAAAAAGGGAAAAGAGGTAGAAACTAGAAAAATTCCGAAATTTAAATGGAACGAGGCGGAAAGGGAAAGGATGGGAGAAATCATGGGGGACGGGCTTACGTTTATGATGGCAGAGCAAATAGAGAGAGAAATGGAAAATGGGGAGGTGGAAAGAGCCGTAGACTTGTTGCAGCACACTATTACAAGAGCAGGGAGGCACATGCGAGTGCACAAAATAAAACAACCAACGAAAAGAGGGTGGTACAACGGAAAATGCAGGGAAACAAAAAAGACTTTGCAAAAAGCACTGAGGGATTTTCGGATATTAAATAGTGAAAATAAAAGACAGCTGTATGTAGAACTCAGAAGAAAATATAAACAAATCATAGAACAGGCGAAGCAGGATTGGAAAGTAAAAAATACGGAGATGCTAGAAGCAGCAATGGAGACAAAAGACACTAGAGCGATATGGGGGGTGATAAAGAAGCTAAGGGGAAGTAAAGGGACCAACAGTACCATAGAGCCAAAAACATGGGATATATATTTTGCAGAACTATACAAAATACCAGAGGAGGAAGGGGGAAATAATGGCGTAAATGGAATTTTCCAACCAATCCTGGGGACACATATTCCCGTCCTAGACAATGAAATAACAGAGACGGATGTCAGACGAGCAATACAAAACTTGAAAAGCGGGAAGGCTGCAAGGGGGGATGGAATTTTGGGGGAAACGGTAAAAACAGGACTACAAAGGCCCAATATGGTGGGAGTAGCTACACGTTTGTTTAATAGTATGTACAACAGGGGATTATTCCCCGAGTGCTGGAGCCAGTCTATCATCTGTCCCATTTACAAAGGAAAGGGCGATATGGACAATCCAAACAACTATAGGGGGGTCTCGTTGCTTCCAGTATTAAGTAAAGTCTACACGAGCATACTGTACAGGAAAATTAAAAATGGACTGACATATTCGACAAAATAACGCCATTACAAACCGGATTTAGAGATAAAAGCACCACGTTGGACAATATATTTATACTCCAAACATTGATGGAAGAGAAACTGAAGAAAAAGGGAGGGAAGCTATATACCTGTTTTGTCGACTTCCAAAAGGCATTCGATACTGTAAACAGAGAAAAACTTTGGGACAAACTGTGGGAAATGGGAATGTCGGCCATGATGATAAACGCAATAAAGGCAATATATTCAAAAGTCGAATTCTGTGTACGGTGTCAAGTGGATACCGTGACAGAGAAACGAAAATCGGAAGCGGGGGTAAAGCAAGGATGTGTTTTGTCACCCCTGCTCTTCACTCTCTATATAAATGATATAGTGGCATATATAGAGGGTGAACAAGCCGACACCCCCAAGGTCGGGACGACAAGGGTACCGGCGCTGTTATTCGCAGATGATGTGGTTCTGATCTCAGAGACAAATGCCGGTCTACAAAGGGCTCTGGACGGGTTGGAAAGATACAGCAGAGAATCCAAACTGCAAGTAAATCTCTCAAAAACAAAAATTATGGTGTTCAAGAACGGATATGTATATGGAAAAGACGAAAGATGGACTTTCAGAGGGCAAGAATTAGAAACTGTGAAAAGAATAAAATACTTGGGATTCGTTCTCACTATGGCAGGGACATGGACAAGACATATGCAAACGGTACAAGGAAAGGCTGGGGCAATAATAAATGAAATAATGCGGACAGTATGGAAATTGGAGAAATACGATATACATTTTGTGGAAAAACTGTATCGTACATTATTAATAGGGTCAATAGGATACGGGAGGGAGATATGGGGAGCAAAGGGGGGGGATGCACTAAACAGAATCCAATGCACATTTTACAAGAGGGCTTTGCATATCAGCATGGGCACTGCAAACTGAGGCGTACTACGGGAACTTGGATTGGTAAGGGAGAAAACGTGGGGTATGTTGAGAAGGGTTAAATACTGGGCGACATTAATATCGAGAAGGGAGAACTCGGTAAAAGGGCAAGCGCTGATGCAACAGGTGCAAGGGGAGGAAATGGGAACATGGGCGAAAGAGATCAGAGGTAAACTATACGAAATTGGACTGGGATGGATCTGGGTGGGGGAACACGTCGACCAGGGGACGTTGCAATTAGTGAAACAAAGATTAGAGGATATAGATAGGCAGGAAATAATAGCGGAATGCGAAACCAAGAGATCGCTCGAATTCCAAAGAAGGGGACCGCGGGAATGGGGACAGGTACCGTACATCAAGAAGGTGAGCATGGTGGCAAGAAAGGGGTTGGCATGGATGAGGCTAGGGGGATGGAGACACAACACAGTAAAAAATGAGGAAGTGATATATAAATGCGTATTATGCAATGGTGATGATGGGACAGAACATTTATTCTTATGTCAGGACACGAGCGTTCTGCAGGAGGAGAAGCTACGCAACATCAGCTTGGAAACTGTGTTCAAATCAATCGTAGTGCAAAGGAACATGGAACTATTGGAAAAAGTGGGGGTTTATTTACAAACAGTTAGGGGGAAAAAAAGTGTTGCACAGAGACGGGATAAGGAAGAGGAATAAGTGTTAGTTTAAGTGAGAACAGTTAAAACGAACAGAACTGCTATTTAACACCTATACGGAATGTAATGGAAAGTGTAGTCTGTAAGAAAAATCATAGTTGTGTAATACGAATAGATGTAGTGCGCACAGCCGATGGCTCGCACATAAGATGAGCAATAAATACTTACTTACTCACTTTCTTCGCCACGGAGCTCGGCAAGAGACGAGAATGAGACAGGCTTCTTAAGTTCCCGAGGCAGTCGGTGATATTGAAAAAAAAGTACCTAAATTACTACACGACTTCCTCAAGCATACCAAAAGGATATATATCTACTATGTTTATAGTAACTGCAAAGTCAATCAGTGGCAAATGTGAACCCTGTGATGCCTAGTTGCTTATACAGGGTGATTATAAAGTTTCGATATATTTCTGTAAAAAAAAAAGAACATATTAGAATCAAACCAATAATGAGAATGGAAAACCTAACACTTAGTAACACATAATCTATCAAAACTTCTACAGATAATGTAATCCCAACCTCAGAGTAAAACATAATACATAACTGGTTGCACTGAGCCTTATTGTACAATGTTCGAAAAGGTGTTTCGTGCAGAAATGCGCCGCTGGGAATTGTGTGTGGACGTGCAGGGTGGTCATTTAGAATAAGGCTCTGTGCAACCTGTGATGGATTATGTGTTACTCTGAGGTTGGCTTTACATTATCTGTAGAAGTTTTTATAGATTATGTGTTACTAAGTGTTAGGTTTTCCATTCTCATTATTGGTTTGATTCTAATATCTGTTTTTCACATAAATGGATCGAAACTTTATAATCACCCTGTATATTCAAGAGACATCAAACAAACAAAAAAATACGAAGAAAAGTTGTTTGCACAAACTCTCTGCAATCACAAATTGTTTGATTTGTGTTATTTAGCGTCGCTTTTCTGCCACTTTTGGATAATCGCGACGACGATGATGAGTGATTACATGATGAAAATGATGGGACACTAACAAAGAACCCATATCGGAATTCGAAACCAGAAGCTCTCGCTTCATAGCGACATGCACTAAACACTCCGTTCGGAGATCTGCTGCGGCACACGTTGTATTACATATTTCGAGATCCAAGACTTCCCCCCTCGAGATCGATAGGTCGATAGTTACAAATCGAGACGAGACCAAAAACGAAAAAGACAGAACTCGAGATGGAAAACTTAAAATTAATGATACCCTAGGTTTTACAAGTTCACACAGGTACACACTTGTGGTCCACGTGTTTCGTCGAGACTTGCAATAATCGCTTGCGATAAGAGAAAATCACCAACACCTGTTTGCGAGGTTCATTCACCTGTCTTCGATATGCGAGATTATTATCTGCTTAATGAGATGTTTTGCATCCACATTACGCAACGAATGGTGTTACAATGTGCCTGGGACAAACGCTTTCACTCGTACTATTAACATATTGCATTCATTGGTCGTTTGCTTTACCTGAAATATTGCATAAACTCCCCTGACTTTCAATTTCTTTCGCTCAATAAAACTGAAAACCTCATCCAGGGAAATAACTGTTCCTAGTTTCAAACAAATTTCGATGATACAGTCTTTATTATGAATGATCATGCATAAAATAACTTGTCTGTCCTCGGCAGTATAAATTGTTGAGACCTTTCTTGCAGACTTCTTGGAGATTTTTTCTGTATTATGACGTTGGCGGCGCCACTGAACGATTCTTCGATATTAATGCCAAACAACAGTTTTGTGGTCAGGGAAATTTGTATTTTTGTTACTTGGCGTCGTTTTTCTGCCAGTTTTGACTCATGCATGAAGAGCACCCACCCATTCCCAAGCTGGGACTCGAACGCGGAATGATCGGAGAAAAAATATCCAATGCTTATTGTGATAATATTGACAACGGCGTTGTTTATATTTGCTCACGATATCTAAAAAAATATGTAAATTAATTCCCCCCATCGCCCCCGGCCGGATTGGTGGGGGATTTTTGGAGGCTGCGGGTTTGGGTCTCTATCTGCAAAGGACCTCCACTAGTTACAATTGCTTTTAAATTGCTTTTAAAAGTTATTCAGGGAACGGATTTCAGGAGGAACTAAAGCCGATTTTGCGATAACTTTTCGATAACAGATGGCACCACCATTTGTCATGGCAACCGAGTACCATGTAAATACATATCTTCATACGATGCAAAAATCAATTATGTATTATATTTCGGAAACGTGGTATGAAAGCTCAAAAATGATATTTTAATGTTCCACATTTTACATGTATTAGCTTTCAGCATATATTTTAAATATTTTAGTAATTTTTACATATAATTTTCAAATTTTGAAACATTTTTCGACATCCATGTTTGTTTTGTACTCTGTTGGTTTTAATCCTACCTTACCCGTGACGTACGAGAAACGTACGTGATGATTTTCAGTGTTATATATCAAGTTCATTGTCGAATTTATCACGTGGAATTGAGCTGATGAACATGGAACTGTCAAATATTAATAATTAGGCTGCCCGTCATGGATTATATATAAATTCCAATAAATCACAAGGCATATTAATTGGATCACGTCAGCTTCTAGCACATATAAATTCGGCTAATATGCCAACTGTACAAATAAACGGTGCATGCATACCATTTTCTAAATCTGTAAATAATCTAGGGTGATTGATTATAGATACAAACCTGACCCGGTCTGAACACATTAATAATATATGTAAGAAAGCCTATGCCTAATTACATCTATTATACAAATCAAAAAAATTTCTTCCTCCTGTTATTAAAGAACGATTTTCACAAGCTTTGGTCATCTCACATCTTGACTATTGTGATAGTGTATATGCTGATTGTAATGAAATGCTGGCAATGAGAATTCAAAAAATTCAGAACTCATGCATAACATATAGGCTATATTTAACCTTAAGAAGTATGACCACTTAACTGAATATTATAATAAATCAGGCTGGATTAAAATGAAAGAAAGACGGAGGTACAGAAAACTAGTGTTGCTATATAAGTTACTTTATACAGGAAGTCCTTTACATATCACAGACAGATTGTTTCCCTTAGGAAACCCAGAGTTATCACACACAAGATCCCAAAGTTCCAATCTTCTGACAATTAAAAGTCACAAAACTGAATTTTTTAGTAACTCTTTTAGTGTATCAGTGGTTAGGGACTGGAATGCACTTTCACATGAAATGAGAAAATCAATTTCCATAGGTATCTTCAAAAGAAGATTAAGGTTTTATGGAGTGATTTCTTTTTGTTTTTGTCAAGTAATTAATACATGTTTAATAAATATTTGTAGTGGCCTGTTATGTATGTAAACCTATGTATGAGTGTGTGTACATGTATATATATGTTTTATGTATTTCTTTGAATTGCATATTTTTACCGCTGTTGGTTTGACATGAAAGGTATATGTGTGATCGTTATTTGCAATGTTTATATATGAATCAATTTATGAATATGTTCTATATTATGAACTTTTGTAAGTGGTTGAGTGTAAGAAAAAGTGTAATCTCCGCCAAAAAAAATGAGACAAATAAATAAATAAATACTTATCAGAGGGGGGCTCACACAGGCGCACTTTTTTTAATCATTAAAATTCAAGAAACCATTTTGTTATTGAATCACTGCTTCCTTCGTTGATTATACATGTGAAGTTATTTATTAATTATAATAATTATAAAAATTATCGTTAATAAGAAATAATAACCAATTATTGCACGAATGTCGTACACATATTCACTAGACTGACAAAAGAAGATAGTAATTTCTCATTAATGCTTTTTATCTTTTTGGTTTATAGAGGTGTGGTTGTTCATAAATTATAATTATTACCAAAATTACCATTATTAATAACCAATTGTGCACTATCACTGGCATGAGAGTCTCAATTAACACGCATTCAAAGATGGCGCCTGATAGGCGCACCTAGTACATTTTCCCTTCTACTTACATTACAGTTATATTTTTTGAACGAAATTAATACAGGAACAGGATGTTTTTGTTTTTTTTAATAAAAAATGTAATAGTTGAAAAATCGAAGAAATATAGGTGGTGGGCCTGACAGCACCACCATCCACCTACTCTCGGGTATGTTAGGGTTAAATCTTGACTATAGATAATGCATTGGTCATTAACTTGTGTACATCACTGAGATAGTAGGTAGGAAAGAGGAACTGATTCGATGCACCGACCGGATGTGACGCATGGCTACTTCCACGAACTGCATCTACCTCTTCCTATATTCCTCGCTTCATTTGCCCAAAGTAACGGCGACTGCTTCTGGTGAATCTGCAGTAAAGGGTCATCGACCTCTCAGACCTCCTGGGAGGAAATACCTATCGTTCGCACCTTTTTCCCTCCCCCAAGGGTCGTCACCTACCGAAATTGAGAGTTGCCTATTCTTAGAACTCTGCAGGACACGGCTTACTCCAACGGAACAAGGTCCCATAGAGGACGGGACTTTTCAATGAGTCATCTGACGCCAGAAATCTTGGCATGTGCTACCAAGAATGCCACCAAGCCATAACGAGCGGTTCTTTTCCTTTACATGTTTTCAAAGCAAGTAACGTTTCTACAGAGAAGAAAAAAAAATGTTTTCTTCGAATCATCGGTGACGCGGAGGAAAAGTCAACAGCCCTAGAAATTGATATTTTTAAAATTTATTTATTTAACAGAAGATTTCAAATGCAGCATTATCCATTTTACGTACATTGGGACGTATAAACAACAACAATTAAAAAAAAAAATACATGTGATAAAATGACTTGCATACTTTTACTCTACAACCTTCTAAAACCTGCCAGATTTTCAAATATGTCTATTTGGTATCTTAAGTTATTCTAGTGGCTGGGCAATCTGTGCAACCACTGATATAGATATATATATAAGCATATCTTCATCTAAGGCAGGAAAACCGATGCACGGACCTCCCACTGAGAATCGCCATTCGCAAGAAGTTTTGTAATAATCCGCTAAGAGGCGCTGAGAGCATCACTCGCATTTTTCCGAAGATCTGCTTATATATCTTTATCTGTGGTGGAACTATGGCTTTTTAAAACCGAAAAGTTGAGTGTTTCTTGTGCGAGATGGCACTCGAAAGTGAATTTAGTTAGTATGTGGAGGAAGCTAGTGGATGGATAAAGAAATGAATGGAAGAAATAATAAACAAACATAAATAATAATGAACTATTATTTAATGCTGATATATTATTGTTCTTGTACTCGTGTACTGTTGCTTTATGTACTTAAACATATGCTTATGAATTACATACAAGCATCTCAATCTTAATTGTTACTATCTTAGAATTAATTCGTTTTGGTCCTACTATCGTTTACTACATTGCTATTGTACAGAAAGCCGTCACGATTATTTTAATAACTTCTACGACGACGAACGCGTTTATCTACCATGGTTTTGCTTTTCAATTTGACGAATATAAATTTTTGCGATATCCTGAAGGGGTAAAAGTTTGGCTCAAATCGAAATATATGATTACGGCCTATTTTGCCTTATCCCGTTTTCAACCCCCAATACAATTTCGCGTGATTTATGTGACACTAACTTTCTAAGGCGAAACGGGACATCCCATTTCGCCTTACACACAAAAGAAATTCCCACCAGGGAATATTATCGATCTTCCTATTCATCTTGCTGTGCCATCCCTCCTAAACTAACCTACCCTAACGCTGACAAGAACAATAACTTGATATTAACAAAATGTTTTTGCATACATTAATAATATTAATATAGTCGATAATATTCCCAGGTGGGAAATTTTTTGTGTGTAAGGCGAAATCGGATGTCCCGTTTCGCCTTAGAAAGTTAGTGTCACATAAATCATTTGAAATTGTATTGGGGAAAGTGAAAACGCAATAAGGCGAAACGGGAGAACGCGAAATAAATGAATTGCTACTTTTCTTGATTAGAAACAATTGCTTTTTTTCGGTAGTGCTTTATTTAATTACGTTCAAGTGTACGTGGTATCAAAAACTTTTTGGACGGATGTCCTTAACAGAAGATTAACTCTTAACTTGCACATGTACAGTCACGGACACTTCTGGGTTGTAATGAATACATTGACTACCAATGGTTTCGTTACAGCCCAGAAATGTCCGTGACCGTACACTTGGTCCCGAAATAACATTTGAAGAGAGAGGAAGTGAAATTTTCTTATTTACAGGGAAATTAGGACCGATTTGAGCGAAATTGAAAATTCGACAAAAAATACCGACAATTTAGGGAAATTTGAATACACGAGGTCAGTCCTCGAAATGGAAATGTTCTAGCGGGGGGTGCTTAGTCGAGTTTGCGGTATACATCAACATGGAGACAACGCAGTAGGTGGAGGGATGTTTGTGCATTTATCCTAGCTGGAGAAGATGCTTTGAAAAAATTTCATTAACAGAGGGGATAGCATCCCCAGCGTTCACCCCTTTCCCCACTTTGAGCACTACATCCGACTCATTGTTATATATCCATGACCATAATTTTCTTGCAGTTACTTCACATTTCCACTACTTTAAGAATAAAGTCCTGTGTGTCTGTTTTGCGTCCTCTCCTCCGTGCGGTGGCGCTGTGCTTTGGTCTCCGACTGCGTAACGGCATGGGTTCAGTCTCTGGGTTCTAGACCTGTGTTTGAATTCATTCATCCATATAAACCATATATATTGGTATTTGGAGGGTTCAGTACAGTTCATATAAAAAATATAATTACAAAGTTTCCATAAATTACAATATAGATATTCACTAACGCCATAATATTCCTTATTAATTAATAGTTGTTTTTTTTTAATTGTCTTTGAAACTTGCTTTTATATCATTTGGTAAATGGTTGCATATTTTAACTGCCATCTGTTCGGGTTCTTCTTGAACTAATGTTAGCCTGGTGAAGTAAGGCTTTAAGAGCTGTTTATTTCGGGTGTTATATGGGTGTTCTATTGAACTTCGTAGCGTAATATTCTTTCTCGCACATAATGCCATTTCATATATGTACAGTGAAGGGAGGGTTAATATTTTGTATTTCTTAAACAACGTCTTTGCACGATTCCCTAGTCGTTATTCCTGCTATAATCCTAATGGCTTCCTTTTGTTTTCTAAATGCTTCTAAACTTGCCGATGAGTTCCCCCAGAACTCAATTGCATAATTTATTAGTGCATGAAACATTGCATAATATACCTGAATTAGTGAATTTGAATTAAGTGTTTGTTTTAATATCCTCAGTGCAAATATTTTGGAATTTAGTTTTTTAACAAATATTTTTACATGGTTTTTACCAATTTAGATTTTCATTTATAGTTACTCCTAAAAATTTTGTCTCGCTAAGTAATAGTACTGGAAGATGGATATTCTTTACTACATCTTTAATTTTATTGTTTTGTTTAGTGTGAGAAAGCAAGTAATTAATGTATAGGACCGTTGGCAACCCACCATCGTGAGGAAATTGAGGAGCTACGAGTGAGTAGCGTAACCCGGTCTCTGAATTCTCCTACAACGGCTAAGGGTTCTACTTGCTGATCCCACGTCACCCCATTACTGGTTGAAGAACTCCACATCTCTAGGTAGGATTAAGGGAGGGAGACTGGCAGTAGGGAGATAGGCCAAGGCCCTTCAAGGGCTGTCGAGCCACGGGCTATGTTATGTTTATTTATGTATGTTTTATATGTCACTCTTCTATATCATCGGTTCATATCCCGACGATCAGGATTGATTAACAATGAAGTTATGAAATGCATGCGATGGTTAGTTCAGGCCAAAGGAAGTATAGGTAGAAACAGTACAGCCAGAGCGTATAGAAGGAATACAGGGTTATTCATATGTCAGTGTCACATTAGGGGAACATCGTGTGCGTGATGTATGAGACGTGCGAGTCCGAATCATGTAAGTATGGAATCAGAAACTCTCCAAGTTTGTGTCACGTGAACAGCGCATGTTGTGGTGACGCGGTTGACCGTTAGGCGGCAGCAGTGTACAATATGGCGTTCTCAGGTAACGAGAGAGCATTTCGGTGGCCGCCAAGATCCCCAGACTTCACACCTTGTGATCTCTTTCTCTGGGGATATGTGAAGGACAGGGTGTTCATTCCACCGCTTCCAGCTGATTTGAACGACCTCCGAGTTCGCATTACAGCAGCGATAGCAACGATAGACCGTGACATGCTGGTGCAGGTGTGGGCAGAATTGGACTGGGCAGAATTGGACTATCGCCTGGATGTCTCCCGTGTAACCAAAGGTGCACACATTGAGCACTTGTAAGGTATGATAAACAAACTTTTTGAGATTGTCTTTCTTTTCTTATATCATTCATGCTGATATGTCATGTACTTATTTCACAATAAAACTCCGAAATGTGACATTGACTTATGAATAACCCTGTAGTGTGTGCACTCCCTGAGTTGCCGTGGTCCACCGCCTAGATGGCAGTGCTGACGTTTGAGACTGCGCGGAAGATGCTCGCGTTGCTTACATAGCTAACTACATAAGAAACAAAAATGCATGTTACTTACATTTGGAGAAGAGCTCAGCAGCTGGATAGTTTGAAGAATTTCGGAGATGATTTTGCTGCCTTCGAGGCACTTAATTCCTTTCTTATCTCCTTGGTGCGGAAGAAAAATCGACATTTCAGATAGTGAAATACGAGTTTAGGTAGCGTACGCAGCACATGATCTTCACAGCATCCTAATTGCGAAGTTTTTGCAGCAATTATATTTAAATTGTCCAAACACTCAAAAAATATATCCCCCCATAAACTATTAGCACATGATAATTTCTCTGCAACAACATCTTCCACTCGTAACAGCACATCATAAACACTTTTCGATGCATAGGTAAGGTATTTACAGCCGTCACCCGAACCATAGTCTTGGACAAGGTCGCCGACTTGTCAAAATTATTGGGGGGAGGGGGCTCTGATCACTGAAATAAATTAATGAATGAATCACTCTCCCTTTTTTAAGTTTTGGCCTCAGTGTTCGGAATCTCATAAAAGCCCATGAATTTCTCAAAAATATCAATTTTAACAATACTCATAATTACATACTTAGTATATAATAATAAGTCATGTGTTTTGCTGTCTCTGGTCATAGCCCCCCCCCCCCCAAAGTTGATGGTTTAGCGGTCTCAGCCCCCCAAAGTTGATGGTCTAGAACATTTCAAATGTGAATTTAAAGTTAAGTTCATGGGGCACAATTAAGCCCCATGGAGTCGGCGCCTATGGTCTTGGATTAGCGTAAGTGAGGCAGGTATGTTAGTTGGTTCCCCGTGCAGAAAAGTTGTACACAGTTTACAATGCGTCACTTTTGAAATATACCGCACTGTGTATCCTGCCAAATGATACACCAAGTATTCTTTACCAACACTTTGTTCATTTAAGTACGGTATGTTGCTTTCCCAGTCCGGTATTTGAATTTCATCTTCAACAATGGAAATTTTTTCCCTTATTTTATTTTCAGGTTGCTTCTTCACCGAAAGATTTTTATTTTCGGTTGCTCTTTCCAGAGTTCGCATTTCATTAACAAAAGACGTCAGAGGACACTGTATTCACAGTTTCCGCCCGAAAATAAAGCAAGTTTTGCTGGTACGTAAATTGATTGCACATATGTAAGTGCAGAAAATCCACAGTGGAGGGATGATCATCACAAGTGAACGACCGCAATATACCAAAATGGCCCAAATTAATGATTAAATTTTCCTGTCAAAACGTACTTGTAATTGTTCTTCCAAAAATATTAGGACACTTCTAAAGTACTTTCTAAACTCACTCTTAAGGACTCTAGCGTTTTTTTTCTGAAGCGAAGGAATTTCGATTATCTCTAAGGACAGCATTCAATTTTATTAAGTTGTATGTGCTTCTGATCCTTTATATATTGCCTGTGCAGGAGTCATATCCAGATCTACAGCCGGGTACGAAACACGTAGGCATCTTGTAGTTTTCGCTCGCTGCTGTCTCAAACACAATAATAATGCGTTGAACACAACACAAACTAGTCACAACGGATCAATCACAAATATAACGACACTAAACTGAATAACGTAACAACGTTGTCATTAATAAAAGTACACAATGTTATTCTAGCACAACACAACACAACGCTCTACATAATGCGCGGCCGCACTGCAAGCAGAAGACGCTCGTCGCAAGCGAAGGTGCTGCCAGTGTTTCGGTGGGGCACCGCTCTATTCACTTGGCTTACGGGAAGAAACCGAAGTGCTCACACTTCCTCTTCTATACGCTCTGGTACAGCTATGCCACGCGGACCTGATTGCGATGGATATGTTATGATCCTTATGAAATTTCTCAAAACATCAACAATCTACATTTTGAGCATCTCGAAACGTGAACTTTGGTCCTTTTGAGAAAATCGCCTTCCACATGTTAGGCAATTAGTGCTCTTACGACAGACTCCAGGCTTGATTGATTTGTTGTTTCAAGACCACTTTACGCACATGAAGGCTAATCGGGACTACAGTTTAAAGTGGAATCCGAACCACTATGTGCCTCCACAGGGTATCGAACCCGGGATCCCTTGAATACAAGGCGACGACGTTACCACTACGCCATCGGGGAAGCCCCGAGATACTTCAGGCAAGTGGTGTTCGATCATATGCATTTCTGGAAATACGTTCCTTGTCCTGTCCTCATTGTTGAGAATGTTTGTGCAAAAGTTGCTTTTGTAAGACGAATATAAATATTAAACAAAAAAATTAGGTTTCCATTTAAAAAAATGAGTGACCTTCAAAATGGTCGTCTACTATAATATGTACAGGGTGTTCCGGTTAAAAGTAGTCCGGCTCCGATCAACAGTTCCATGCCAAGGATCATGAAAGGAAATTAAGTGTGTGTACTGATGATGACCTTGAGTATCTACCACGGTTGGCGTTACAATGGACTTTGCGCCGGGATACTTTTAATTAACTGGGACACACAGTATAATGGCATTTTTCCCCTTACAAGTCAATTAACTTCTATTTGAAACATTTATTTCGAAAACGCATCGTTTGTGAGATATTTCGAGTTATCAACTTAAATGGTCCACCCTGTATATACTTTGAGGCTCGTATCTCCCAGTTTGCAACACTTCTTTCGCCTCTAATTTTTAATTATATTGGCGCTAATGCAGCATCAGTTTCTTGCCAAATATGACAAGAAACTCAATAAGTTTGACGTTGTATGACATGAATGTTGAAGATTACATTACACAACTTTTGTTTTCAAAAGTTTTGTGAGAAAAGTAGTCAAATATTTCGTCTAGAAGTTTTATATCGTATAAGTGCAGACACGATACTAGGACCACCTCTATTGGTTGTTCACTTAACTAATTGTTTTCTGGGGTGTACACCCAATTGTCAACCTCACTTCCACGCAAGGTGGGTCCATTTAAATCACTTTTAAATAAATAATTTATTGAATAATGTACATAAAGATTTTGTTCATATCGGAATCACTTTTTGTAAAAATATATTAATCTCGTAATCATTTAATAGTGTTTATTAGGCTCAAAGAAAGGAAACAAAATATATTTACTGATGGGGTGAAGCTCATACAAAAGGAAATGTAATGTACACTAAATTTCTCTTGATTTAAAATCCAATAATTTTTATAGGCAAAATAGCAAACATTTTGTGTAGAAAAATGTACAAAATACTAATCATGTTAACCGTAAATAGTGTCATTATCATTAAATTATAAATAAACATGACAGCTGATATCTTGCAAACTATCATTAAAGCTACAAATACTTTAAAAACTATTCTAAGTTACAATTATAGAGTACATCCAGAATGTTTTGTTTTACTGGAAGAAAATTTCAGAAAACAACAAACATTTCCATAGTAGGATCCTATATACAGGATCAGAAACAGAAAAATGTGTATTTACAAATAATTTGTTTTATTTACTTTAATCAAACTATTCAAATATTTAACAGGGCCGTTTACTACAAAAAGCCTGTCTATATATAAAAGAAAAACATGACCCACCCCTCCCCTCCGTTCACGTGCGGTGCAAGGCGATGTGCTTTGGACTCGGATTACGGGACGGCATGGTTTCGAGTCCGCCTGGGTTCAGTCTCTGGATTCTTGGCCTGAGTATAGGACCGGCGGCAACCCACCATCGTGAGGAAATTGGGGAGCTGCGAGTGAGTAGCGTAACCCGGTCTCGGAATTCTCGTATTACGGCTGGGGGTTCTTCTTTAAAGCAATTGGGGAAGACATTAATATGTTAGAAAATATCCGTAGACTACTAGATAAGATTTTCAAAGAGGGACATTTCCCGAAGGACTGGGCCACATCAATAATTTGCCCTATATATAAAGGCAAGGGGGATAGGAGCGAAGCGGCAATTTTAGGGGTATCTCTTTGCTTCCAATATGGAGCAAAATATATACGCATATTTTAAACCGTAGAATACAAAAGTGGTCAGAAATATTTGATAAAATTTCCCCTTTACAAGCAGGATTCAGGAAAGGGCATAGTACCCTAGATAATATATTCATATTGCACACATTAGTACTTGAGCGAATTAAAGAGAAACGAAAAAAGTTGTACGCGTGCTTCATTGATTACGAGAAGGCGTTTGACAAAGTTCACAGGGGTATTTTGTGGGGGAAACTGCAAGAAAAAGGAATGTCGGCGCGCATGATAAGGGCGCTACAAGCTATTTATGAAAACGTACAATTTTGTGTGAGATGCGATGGCCACAGAGTATCATCATTACAACCCTCGCATTCCGGGTTAAAACAAGGATGTATCCTGTCGCCAATTTTATTCTCTCTCTTCATTGATTGGGTGGCGAACGAAGTATCATGGGAGCAGGGCGCAACCCCATCTATAGGGGAGCAAGAGATACCTGTACTCTTGTATGCGGACGATATAGTCATCATGTCGGAGACAATAGAGGGGCTACAAAGGGGACTAAATAGCATATACGAGGGGTGCCAAAAATACAAAATGACAGTTAACATTAAAAAAACTAAAATCATGGCTTTCAAAAATGGGTATACTTTCAGCAAACAAGAAAAATGGAATTACGGGGGGGAAGTAATTGAGCCTGTCAAGCGTTTCACGTACTTAGGAGTAACATTATCGATGACTGGAAGTTGGGCGCAACATATACAGACACGAAAAAGCAAAGCAAAGCTCGCAATAGACCAAGTAATACGTACCATAAGTAAAGTACCGCAAATGCCGTTCTCAGTGATTCAGGGTTTGTACAAGTCAATAATAACAGGAACTTTGAACTATGGGGTTGAGCTGTGGGGGGCAAGAGGAGGGAGCACAGTCGCAAGCATTCAAACAGAATACTACAAAAAAGTGTTGTGTGTAAGTAGAAGTACTGCCAATTGTGGGGTACTTAAAGAATTAGGTCTAAGCAAAGAGACAGTACAAGCTAGGATGAGAACTTTAAAGTATTGGCTTCAGCTAGCAAGGGAGGGTAACACGACACTTAAGGGTAAATGTCTGATAATGCAAGTAAGAGAAGAAAATACACGGAACTGGGCGAGGGATATAAAAAACATGTTGAACTCTATTGGGATGGGGTGGGTTTGGGAAGCAGGAGGGAGGGTAGATACATCAGTTGAAAATCAAATTAGAGGGAGACTTATGGACATAGACAGGCAAGAAACACTAGCCGACTGTCAGACGAAGACTTCACTAAGAGACCATTTGAAATCAAGGGATTGGGGGAAAGCAAGATACATAAACTTGGTAGGCAAAAAAGAAAGGGGAGGGATAGCATGGTTCAGACTGGGGGGTTGGAAACAAGTAAAAATTAAGAATGAAGCAGGGGAAACTATATGCTCTTTGTGCGGGGAGGGAGAGACGGGCGAGCATCTGCTCTCTGCCTGCCCCTCTACGCGTGATTTACGAGACAAGTGGGTTGAGAACGTAACAGAGAGGGAAATAATGGAAGTGGTAGAAGACAGAAGAGGAATCATAAGTGAGATAGTGCAACGAGTGGGGAGATATTTGTGGGAAGTGAGGGAGCGACGAGGAAAGGCGTTAGCGGTCAGCGATAAGAACGAAGAAACCGCACAAAGTGAACCGAGCGTGTAATACGTGTACTGTGGGTCTAGCAGTGTGCAATGTATATGTGTTTTGTTTTGTTCTGTTCTGTTTTGTTTTCCACATTATTCAACAAAATAATTCAAATTCAAGTAAGTCTCCAGACAGGAGGCCGAATGAACCGGACACACAACTTTATTTGCATGTGCAATATTTCGATTGTTAAAATATACTAATTATGTTTAATTTTTTCTTTTGTATCTGATCAACTGCTAAGAGTTATTTGTATACTAACGTAAAGAAGGTACAATATTAATACACGACTTTGAGGGAAGAGAAAGTGTGTGTAATGTAAAATTAATGTAGTGCGTACAGCGTACAGCTCGCACAAGGAAAATGTAAATAAATACAAATACAAAATACTTGCTGATCCGACGTCACCCCATTACTGGTTGTAGAACTCCACACCTCTAGGTAGGATTGTCAAAAGGAGACTGACAGTCGGGAGATAGGTCAAGGCCCTTAGGTGTAGAATCAGGGGTTATGTTATATTATTATAAGATACATATATCTATATGTATGGTGCCAAAAACCATACCAGCAATTTCAAGCATGTTTTTTTAAAAATAAAAAATCCGATTTAAATACAAAAAATTGTCAAAAATGTTTTTTTTTAAAATAAAAATCAGGATTATTTTATCCACCCTGCTTCCACGTAGTAACCCTGGACTGCTTTTTGCAGACTAACCAGGCTCTGGCGTCTGGACTACGGCAAGTATACGTAATCATCGTAGGGCTGTGTGTGTGTTGTCCTAGTTTGTGCTAAGTGCACCGTAACAGCCTCATCTTTTAACTGAAGTCAGAATATTTTAGTGCCAGGTCGCCACCAAAACTCGGATTTCATTTTTGTAATTTAGCGTCGTTTTTCTGCCACCTTCGGCTAATCCCAACGATATGATTAAATGCATTAAAGAACAGCAGCAGGATTCGAACCCGGAACCACTGGCGTCGTAGCACGCTGTGCTAACCACTCCGCCAAGAGGTCCGTTTGGAAAGCTAGTGTTAATACTAATAAAGTACTTGAAACCATTCCCTTCCCCAATGAATGAGGACCAAACTTTAAAAATCGTGAATATGAAAGTACGATTGTCCCTTTCGGAAAAAAAGTGTAGATTTTTAAACAAAAAGTTACCAGGAAATATATCTGTATGGGAGGCTTAGAGCCGTACTTTCAGAAATCAGCGAAGTGTGCAAGGAACTGGAGCATATTGGCGGAGAATGTCTTGTCCCCGGGAGAACGAAAGTCTACAGATAAGCTACGCGACAGACATTTTCTTTCCAATATCTTACGAGATACGATCTACATCATTGAGAGAATGCAGAGGCGAACAAACCTTTTCTTCCTGTTGAAGCGAGAGCCTGTAAAAACTAGGAAAATCGCATCAAGATCGGAAACAATATGGTTTCAATTAACATTATGTATTACGGCTGATCCAGAGTTGTTCAAGGTCCAGCAAGAATTTTAAATAAATTCAATTCCGGTCCAGGACAGAAAATCAGCTATCTTAAATGTGTTTTGGACCGTAAAAAACATTCTTATCTTTAAAGTATTTCAATTTGGTCCAGGAATCTGTTTTACCGGATGAATTTAAATAAGGTCCAGGAATAGTTTTTCAATAATAAAATACGCAACTTTCAAGCCTGCATTTTTAACGATGGGAATCTATAAGGGTATCGGCTCTGATCTAACTTATATCAATGGCGACTGCGAATTCCTCTCCAATGGCGCCTTGTAATCAAAGGGTCCCGGGTTCGATACAAGGTGTGCATATTTATTTCAACATCGTCGGAATGAACACTGCTGTTGAAAAACAAGAGAATATGAATTTCTCCCCATTTCTCTCCAAGCGGTTTCTACAGTTGATTATAAGCTAGACACGATGTTTGAAACAGGATGAGGTATTTGCAGAATCCCGTGTATTCCTTATGGAGAAACAACTTCAAGTTACAGCTAATCACATGGAAGTTTCGACTTCCCCCACCCCAAATAAAATCTTCAACATGTCCTCTTTCCGTTCATGTATTTTTCTACATGCATTCCGAAGTTTGATATTCCCTAGAGAACAAGTAATATAATACTCCCATAAGCGCAATGGTTTTCTCCCCCTCCTTGAACCATTCAGCGCACAGACCTCTCTTTCCCCAGCTTACCACGGGGAAAGGTTCATGGGGGAGGGGCGGTTTAGGTCTTTTCCAGAACCTCGTGTCTGTCTAGCTGGATACTGAAACTGTTCCTCGTGGCCTTAAAACTGTAGGCCCAGTCCTGAAGCGACACTGTGTCCAATCATTATATTCATTTAACAAGTTGAAATCGGCAATCACATAATAATAACAATAATAAAAATTATTATATATGGAAACGCGTTAACCAAACGCAGTAACAAAATATATGCCGCCTATGGTTAGCGGGTAGAGAAGCCAAAATGTACGAAATAGGATTATTGAAATATATTTTGCCACTTCCCGTTAATCGCGACGATTGAGTGATGGCATGATGAAAACAAACACCCATGGTCCGGCGAGGATTCGAGCCCGGAAAACCTGTGATGTGATGTACAAGGGGATATTAAGTTCAGACAAAAGCTACCAGCACCATATTTCGGTAAGCGTGTACAACACGTCTGCAAACCATTCTCCTTGTGATTGTGGGTAAAGGAGCAACAATTACCTTTATTTCATATCCACCCGCAGTGGTCCGTGAAAAGAAAAGGTGAAAAGGAGTGACATTTTTACACGTACTTTCACCTCGTTCAATTGGTACGATCCCCCTCCCTTCAATAAAAAAAACGAACCTGTCTTCACGCTTCTCCAACACACACACACACACACTAGCTCAAAACAAAAGAATTCTGCGAATCTTCGGACAAACATAACCACAATGATACCCATTGGATAAAATTTCGTAGAAAATACATAATTTCTACCGTCCAGTTATTGTCTGGAATAAACATGGCCGCACATCTAATCATCAGATCCGATGCAGGCTATGATTAGATAAAGTGTTGCCAACTATAGGAGGATATACCCAGGGTTGTTTAAGGTCCAGGAACCCATGAATTCTAATGGGTTCCGTAACAGGACCGGAACCTTGTTTCTCGCACAATTTAAATTCGGTCCACGTTGCTTATTGTTTAATCGAAAAAAGGTTCCTGGACCGAATTTAAATTTATCCTGAGAAAAGGTTCTTGGACCGAATTGAAATATTTAAACTTAAAAAGGTTCTTCACGGTCTAGAACCCATTTACACTTGCTGATTTTCTCTCCTGGACCGGAATTGATTTTTGATTAGCACACTAAGGCTAATCGGGACTGGACCTACAGTTTAAAGTGGGATCCACACCACTGTGTGCCTCCGCTGGGTATCGAACCCGGGACAACTTGATTACGAGGCGACTACGCTACCACTGCGCCAGGACCGGAATTGAATTTATTTAAAATTCCTGGCCCCTTAACAACCCTGGGTATACCTGACAATAAGGCAATAAAAATTATATAAAATTACGAAATACAAAATTTACCAGAGTTGATGCAGTTGCATATTTAGACTGTATTTGAATAGTTGCTACAGGTCCACTGGACTCCTGAGTAGCCAAATGGTGGTCACCGCCAGGAGTCCCGGGTTTGAATTTGTCCTTATTGAGAAACTTGAGATTTTAGTAAACGTGAAATGTAACAGAGAACGAAATTGACAGAGGAAACTACCGTTTAGGGGTTTTTCCGTTACTAAAAATTAAATAAAAATAGTTAGTGCTCTCGCTTTTAGTCCTGGGATCGATTACCTGCGGGAGACCCCAAAATTTCAGCGTCGTGAGGACAATTGGGAACCTACTTACAAAGAAGAATGTAAGGAACCATGCTATATTTTCGCGGTCTACCATTTAATCTAAAGAATAAATTATTCGGGTTTCCAAAATTCCAAAATGTATGTAGCTTTACGTCAGAGGACACACAACATAACCTTTATGAGTAAATTGTTCCCCCCAGCTTATAAAGCCTTTTTGAATGAGTTGTGTAAAAGTTAATAACAAAATACAATATCTATGAGTTTCCGTGCACTAACCGTAAGAAATTTAAAAAAATAATGGAGAACATTTGTGCCGGATATTCCCTCATATAGCGGATCGAGTAGCATCGTGTCCCCACTTACGTAATAACAATAATAAATTTGTAATATTCTTAATGTTAATTTATAATAGTCCTTATTGTATAATAATTAAAATCGTTGTCATAATTATCATTGTCCATATTATTTCTACTAATCAAGTTTTATGAATGGCCTCACTCCTCTACAAAAACTTCTGGCGACACCCATGGACACTATATTGTAGGGATATTTCTAAAACTGTGGCAGGCCACACTGATCAGGTGTCTATGATCAGATGAACCGTCTGGGTTATGTGGGGAGATTGTTCTGAAATGCAAGAGGACGAAAGCCAGCGACGCTAAGGAGATCGACGCAGGTGCAAATCGGAGGCGAGTCTCACAGACCAGCCAGGCACCAATTACTAGCAAAAAAAGGATCGCAAGGTCGCTTCTGTGTTTCACAGATTGAACAACAGTCTTCCTCACTTTGCCCTCAACTAGTGCGGTGGTGGGGAGGATTGGGGTTAGTAATTTCAGATCAGATGAATGGGTTCGAGTTTTATCATCCGATGATGATAACTTGGAAAGTCCAGTTCCGAGAGACAACTTTCGGCTTGTGATTTTTTTTAGACTTCCTCTGACTTCCGTAGCGGAGTGGTTATCACCTCGTGCTACGAGGTCAGGGGTTCCGAATTCAAATCCCGGCCTTGGTATGGGTGTTCTTAGCGTCTAACTCTAGCCTTCTTAAACCCGAAGGTTCATGCCTGCAGCAACACAATCCTTCCATCTGTCCCTATCCTGAGCAAGATCAATCCAATCTTTTCGATCCTTAACGATTTCCTTTAGGTTCATCTCAACGTTATCTTCGTCTTGGCCTTCCTACAGATCTCTTACCATCAGGCATACGCGTAACTTGACAATGGGCAAGGGGGGGAGCACTCGCCCTCCCAAAATTTTCAGGTTACTAAATTTAAAAATTAAGGATACTTTTCTTTACCTCCTGGAACCTGAGTAGCAAAGTGTTGAAGAATATATTTTATGATGGCGCAAATGGAAGTTATCAAAATAGTTCTGGACTTTTTATGGGATGGAAAACTTGTCAATTCTGGCTCTCAAAGTCCCAAGTTTGTTTCTGCCTCAAAGTTACGTTCCAAGTTTGATTCTGTCCTCGAAAGTTAAGTCCCAAGTTTGATTCTGCCCCTGTAAGTTAAGTCCCAAGTTTGATTCTGCCCCTGTAAGTTATGTCCCAAGTTTCATTCTCTTCCCAAAATTAAGTTCCAAGATTGATTCTGCCTCTGAAAGTTAAGTTCCAAGTTTGATTCTGCCTCTGAAAGTTAAGTTCCAAGATTGATTCTGCCTCTGAAAGTTAAGTTTCAAGATTGATTCTGGCACCCCAAAAATTAAGTCCTAAATTTGATCCCCCTTAAAAGTGATAATGGAAAAATGCTATGAATACAATATAGACCTGCATCATCTTTTCATAGACTTCAGACAGGCATATGACAGCGTCAAGAGAAACAGACTTCTAAAAATCATGAAAGAAATGAAAATACCAACGAAATTAGTTAAACTAACAGGAATGACATTAAGCAATACAACAAGTAAAGTAAAGATTGAAGGAGAACTTTCAAGAGAATTTCAAATAGAGATAGGAGTAAGACGAGGAGATGTCATGTCAACCCTGTTATTCAATATAGCATTGGAAAAGGCAATTAGGCATTTAAGCATAAATCCAGGAGGTACAATCTTTAACAGGATGAGTCAGTGCCTAGCTTATGCAGATGATATTGATCTTATATCACGAAACAAAGCAGAACTAAACAACGAATTTAAAAAAAATTAGAAGAGAATGCAGAGAATATAGGATTACAAATCAATGTACAAAAGACTAAATACATGCTCGCATCAAGAAAAGAGTCCACAGTTAATGAAAGAACGAAAAAGGTAGGAGACAAAGAATTTGAAAAATGTGATAATTTTAAATACCTAGGATCGATAATAAATAAAACAAACAATGTATCTGAGGAAATTAAGGCAAGAATAGTTGCAGGCAATATCACTGGGACTGAAGACAGTTTTCTCTCCCAAAGACATAAGCAGAAAAAACAAGATTAATATATACAAAACAATTGTACGCCCAGTAGTGACATATGGGTCAGAAACTTGGACGTTAGTGGAAAAGGACGAAGATTTTGAGAAGAATTTTTGGGCCAGTGAGAGAGGAGGAGTTTTAGAGGATGAAAACAAACGTGGAAATACAAGAACTATATAATAATTCAGATATTGTAACAGAGATTAAGTGTGGACGAATTAGATGGCTGGGACATGTATGGCGAATGGAAGATTGTAGAGTGCCAAAGAAGGTGTTAACAGGAGGACCAGGTGGAAGAAGAAGAAAAGGAAGACCTAGAAAAAGATGGTTCGATGATGTAGAGGGAGACCTGAGAAGACTGGGAGTCCGGAGATGGAGGAGGAAGGCGATGGATCGAGACGACTGGAGGCTCGTCGTGAAGGAGGCCAAGGCCCTGCAAGGACTGTAGCGCCAAGGAGTAAGCAAGTAAGTAAAAGTGAAGTCCCAAGTTCGATTTTGCCCCTCCAAAGTTGGGCCCCAAGTTGCGCCCATGAGGTTTCCCAATTCAATCAATCATTTTCACGATTTGCCAAAAGTTGCAGAATAGAGAAGTAAAATACACCAAATCTTTCAATCATCCTGTGTCTGAAGTGCGTCTGTCGTTGCTCGTACAAGATATAGAGCTTATCACGTCACAAACTTTCATGGCGTATAGATGTCGCTAAGTTAAAGAACTTTTCTTGTTGTAGTTTTGACGATACACACCTAGTTTGACGCTATGAACCCACCAGAAAAATTGCATTTTATCACAAGTCAGTGCAACCACTATGCACTTGCTCACATTCACAATGAAAGCATAAATTTGCAGAATGCCTTTTAGTGATTCATGGAATAAAAGTAATGAAAATAAATATTACTAATGTTGCTTGGTAAATATATGTAGTTCAATAAACTCCTGTAGGGTTATATTAGTGTTATAATTTTAAAAGTTGGACAAATTAAAATATGTTAACGGTTCCTAAGCCAAATATAAATTATTGGTCATGATTCTTGATGAGAATAATTTGAATGACTAAAGAATGGAAAATGAATTTCACACTTAAAACAGCTTAAATATAATACTTGAGGCTAACATCTCCAATTTTCCCTTCAATTTTGATATTTTATTTTCCCTTTTGATATAAAAATTTCCCTTCACCACGTGGAATTACCCTACATATGGCAACACTGGGCACCACAAAGGTAACTGACCTATACAACTCTGTAAACAATGAAAATTCTCTTTGACGCTTGTTTTCTAGCAAATGGAGAGGTTTTCCCCTCAAATATTTGCCAACCACCAACGTATAAGCTCTCTTCTAATGCCCTGTGAATCCCAGAAACTTTACAACCAATCACACACTCCCAGAGCATTAGCTGGAGGGACGCTGGTCAGAGATAGTGAAGCTGGACAAGAATGGAAACTTGGGCCGTTATTTTGGAAGGTCACCGACCACCACCGGAGGAAAATAGATCCACCTGAAGGTCACTGACCGATGTTCCACACGGTGTTCATTGATTTTGTAGCAGTGGCGTATCGGCGGCAGTGTTGCCACATTAAGAATTCCGGCAGAATTTCTAGGTGGAAAAGGGAGAAGGATAAATTTCCCGAAAAATATGACAATTGCAGGACAATTTTAAGGTAGACCCCACTCACATTGTAAATTCTAGTTAAATGAAATGTGAGATAAGATGTCCTTTCATTTTTTAGTCATTCATAAACCAACAATAACACTGGTTGACATTTTGAAAGAAAAAAAAAACTACCGGATGTTTTCAAGCCAATAGGTGATTCTGGATGTATCTAAGCTACCTTGCAATCAACCCACCATATTATAACTTTGAGTTCTGGATAGCTTGTGAAGGAAATTTTTATGAGAATTTCGAAACAGAAAAAGAAGACTTACATAACCAAATTCCATAAATTTTTATATCAATGAGTCACATGAAAGTAGAAAGTGAATTCGTGAATTAAATGCTTGCAATTCTGTATTCATTTATAGTTCAAAACTGGAGGATTTGTATTGTAGAAAATCAATATTTTTCCACCATCTGAACAGAGCCATCTATTGAGGAAATGATGCAGTTAATATGTTGCTGTTTTCTGAAAAAACCTGACGTGATGGATAAAAATATATTTCGTTTTTGGAATCGGCATATGCTGAAATTATTCCGACAACAGTGATCTGCGAGACATCCAAAAACCATGTCGACCAGTGTAAATTATCATCTCTTTTGAAAATAGTGGTAATAATTCGTAGTATATATTCTTCGCACATCAATATTCTTAATCCATTCAACAAATCCTAAAATTTATTGTGTGATGCTTGCTTGATTGATTGATTATTTTACTTTGCTTTTCTGTCACTTTTGGATAATCGCGAAGACGTTCTGCCTAGGCTTGGATTCAAGCCCAGCACCTCTTCGCATTCGATCTGGGACCTGTTCCAGATACGACTATTTACGAAAATGTTACTGGAAGACTTTGTTTTTTAATTCTATCAAGCGGTTTCAGGACCCGTTCCCGTTCGAGACACTGTGGTATGCATTCCTTTTAAAACCCTATCTCCAGTCCCGTTTAGCCTATAAGCAGGGAAGGACTGGGAACACCAATAGGGGGACGGAATTTCATTATTAGCTCGCCCCGAGTAAGATATACAAAATAGATTGGCGAATCGGCATGGCCCAATATGGGAATATAGGCTCATGCATTGGAGTGTCCAGTTCAAATACTAACTTAGAAGCTATAAATTGTCTTCAGAGTTGCTTTTCATTATTAGCCATTAGGCCTAAATCCGAGGAGGTGTCGTCCTAATTGCGAACACTTGCTGCCTGAACAGGAATAACACTGTATTACCTGGAAAAGCTCTGTCCTAACTGCGAGCACAATGTTTCTGCCATCTTTAACTAATTTTTGAAAGGGGCTCAGTTACACACTTGAGACTGGCGAGTGCCTTATCTGTCACAGTTGGAACATACACAATTCGACATGATTAAAGTCGTTGACGAAGTTTATATAATTTAATAATAAAAGTGTGGGCTATCTTTTATCCGACCACATACTGCACAATTCTAAGCTAAAAAGAGATTATTAACCACTGAGCTACCGAGCCGGCATGATGTGAGGAACCAGGCAACGTCGAAGTCTGCTGTGTTTCAAAGGCAACAGATCCCGTTGCGGTAGCACTGGCAGAGACTATTCCACGCAGGTACAACAGCGATAGGATTGATTGGATTGATTTGTTGTTTTAAGTCCACTTTATGCACAGTAAGGCTAATCGGGACTGGACCTACAGTTTAAAGTGGGATCCGAACCACTGTGTGCCTCCACCGGGAATCGAACCCGGGACCCTTTGATTACAATGCGACGACGAACAGCGATAGCGAAAGATCAGGTGAGCTCAGGCCGGCTCGGTAGCTCAGTGGTTAGAGCAATGACTCCTGAGACCCGGGTTCGAGTTCTGGTCGAGGCTGCATTTCTCGCTGAAAATTTATACGTAGTACAACTCCTGTGTGTGCCTAATCTACAATTACATTTCTTTATGTATGTAAATACATATACTGTGTCCCCATCTACTTGAATTTTGGGAGGCAGAAAGTGCCTTGCCTCCCCGTAGTCGGCGCCCATGCTGCCTCCTGTTGAAGCAGTTCCACGTCTCCTGGGGTTTTCAAAACATTAACACAGGAATGAAAGTCCGACTACGGCGACGGAACTGAAAAGCTGAAATGGCCTTGGAGGGATTTACAAAATAGAAGACCACGATAAGTCAATCAGATTGGCTATTGTTGATTGTCAACCAGCTGTCTCTCTGCTGTCACTACCGTTATTTGTTTCTAAAAACAGGTTTCTCAGTTCCATGTGTTCGTTAGGACATGGAATTACTTCTCATTTTTATGTGTTCGCAATTAGGACAATTTAGGCATTGTTCGCAATTAGGACTGTTCGGAATTAGGACACAACCTCTGAGGAAGCCCAAGTACCTTACATGATAGTCAATTAAAAGTAAAGAAATCAACAAGTAGATCAAAAGTCAAGAAATTATACTTGTAGTCAAGAATTTGTACTAGGCTATCATAATAAATTATTTACTTTTCTGCAGTCGTGTGTCTAGAAATACATTTCGGGGGGAGAGTCCGACCAAGTATCTCAATAACAATAATAAATAATAATAATAATTAGAGCCCGGAAGTTCAGGCATTTATTTTCATTAAAATAGGCAGGCAAAAAGGCATTTATAATGTGGTAAATAGGCACTAAAAATGAAAAAAAGGCAAAATAAACCGAAAAAAGGCACATTTAGAAGTCGCTTACTTTTATCTATAATTTCTGGCAAAATGTTAAAATCTAAATTGGGAAGAGCATTTCAATTTTCTCCGTCTTGATTGCACATAACTACAAGGTGTTTTTTAAAGTTCTCAACATTCATTGATAGTCGTCTGTCAGAGAGAATGTTTTTCATAATTGATATTGATATTGATATTTATTTATTGATATTGATACGAGCCCTTCGGCTGTGCGTATCTTACAATATTGTTACATAAACACCCCGACCTTAAACATGCACCCCATTTATCATACATTCAGAAACATTTATAAACAGAAACATTTGGAAAATAGTTACATACTATGTACATATATAAATAGCAATGTGGTCCTCTTCTTGCATTTGAGATTGTTCATTTTCACAACACTACATTACACTCTTCACCTACGCTTGAGCCCCAGCTGTTCCGTACCCTTCACTTTCACTGACTCCTTGCAGCAGTTTCCCGCGCTCCCTCCAAACTGCATGAAAATAGGAGCCCAGGGCTTTGATATTTACATTCGTTATACCATTCCTCTCCTCCCTACATATAGCCTGGATGGTCTGCTCAATGCTGTCCCTTGCACTGTCCCCCCATTTGCGTTGTCTGAGGGGTGCCGACCAAACACACTCGTGTAGGATGTGAGCCCTCGTCTCCTCTCCGCCGCATAACGTGCAGATGGCACGACCGTCCGGCCCCTTGAGTTTGTGTTGCCTCCACCCCCTAGCAGGAACCAGGCGAATCCAAGTCTTTGCTGGTACGTACACGTATCAATATATCGTTTTCTCCCCCATTCCACCCACACCCCTGGCGGTTGTGCGGCGACGAGCGTTACCTTCTCCCTACATTCTGCCATGATGTCTTGCCTGCTACCGTCCACCAACCTCTCCCTTATGATTTGCAACATCCCAGTTTCGCACCTCCCGCCCCTCACCTCTTCCCACAGTTCCCCCAGACCCATTCTGTACAAGTCCTTAATTCCACTTGCCCAGTGGCGTGCGAACCCTTCCTCAATCTAAACTCGCAGACACTGTTCTTTCAGTGAGTCTCCGGCCCCTTGTTCCAGCTTCATCCAGTACTTGAAACATCTCATCCTCGCTTCGACATCCTCCCTATGTTTTCCCATATCCCTCAGGACGCCACACGTGCTTGCACTCGTGCTGGTTCCCAGTATTTGTTTTAAAAACCGCGCTTGTATCTGATTTGCTACTCGCCCCCCTAACCCTCCCCCATAGTTCCGCGCCGTAAAATAGGGTTGCTTTCACCGTTGCTTCATAAATTTGGTCCAGCAATCTCACACTGACTGTAGGGACTTTCCGTTGCAGTCGTTCTACCTTGCCCAGCCCATAACAAGCTTTTCCCTTTCTGCCTTCGATGTGCTTTGTCCACTCCCCTGCCATACTCAGCGTGATGCCTAGATAGGTGAAACGTTTGACCCTTTCAAGCTCGGAATCCCCATAGGTCCACCGCTCCTTTGCTGCGAAAACATAACCTTTCTTGAACGCCATTATTTTAGTTTTTCGTGTATTTACCTTCAACTTCCATGTTGTGCAATATTGTTTAAGTCTGTTCAATCCCCGCTGTAACCCCTGTACTTCGTTTGATATTAAAACGAGATCATCCGCATAGAGAAGGATTGGTATCGGTGTCCCGACTATCTCCGGTGTTTCAGCTCCTTCTTCTCCCACGAAGCTAGCAACGTCATTAATAAAAAGAATGAAAAGTAAAGGTGAAAGTATGCATCCCTGCTTGACGCCTACCGTGCTCTCGTGATGCCCAGACACCACCCCCTGCCCACATTTGACACAAAATTTGACCCCTCTGTACATATTCATTAGCGTATTAATCATTCTAGCCGAAACCCCCATGTCCCATAACTTCCCCCACAGCATTTGCCTATTGATAGAGTCAAACGCCTTTTCAAAATCAACAAAACAACAATATAATTTTCCCCTTTTCTCGTTTAACTTGCTTTGGATCAATGTGTTCAGGACAAAAACATTATCTATAGTGCTATAATTGGACCTGAAACCAGCCTGCAGGGGGGTCAGTTTATCAAAAATATAGAAAATGATCTTTCTACTTCGACAGAAGTTATTGGAGCATACATATAACAAGCTAATGTAGCTGGACTCATTTTGGTAACAGCATTTTGACCTTTTAGAATATCACAAATTGTTTTCAATTGTTTCAAGTCCTCATTTGCACTCGCTACCCGTTTACACTTTTCCGCAACAGCTGACCCCTTTTCTCCTGGCACTTCCATCATCTGCTGCATAGATTCCTCGTAGATTTTCATGGATGCTATAATTGTAATTGTCTCTGGCAATGCACCATAATGTGCAAAAATAAACTTGAATAGCACAGGAGTTTTTCCACTTCAAGAATTGAAGCCGCTTCATTTTCTGGAAGAGCATCTACCACCTCACTGATTTTTTCAAGGTTGTTAGCATAATATGTAACTGCTGATATCCAGGTTCCCCATCTGGTTAAGACTGGTTGCGGAGGTAAACTAAGCTCAGATGCAAAAAAAAAAAAAAAAAAAAAAAAAAAAAAAAAAAAAAAAAAAAAAAAAAAAAAAAAAAGTGCTCCCCTGTGCATAGCACCACGCCATGAAGGCGTATAGGGGGTGTGGGGGTAACGCCCCACACTTTCTTGATCCCGGTCGTGAGTGGGGGTGATGTGATCAGCATCACGCCCCTGACCGCCTTTACCCCCCAGGGTTTCCCCCAGGTACCCATGTAATTCGACGCTGGGTGGGCGCCGGGGCCGCTTCCATCGTTAGAAAAGTTCCCGGATTTGAACCGGCCGGGGATCGAACCCGGGACCTTGAGCATGGTAGTCAGACGCGTTACCGACTGAGCCACCGCGGCCACTAAAGCTCAGATGCAACTTTCTTAAATTTTCGGGTTCGAGAGGGAGATTTCAGAAATATCTTCTTTGTGTTCGAAATCAACCTGTCCACTTCAGCAGTCAATCATGCACAAGGAAATGTTAACCGAAAGGCAATATCCTAACTGAGCATGAAATACTTTTTTCACACACTTTTCTCCTTCAGCAATGTTGAAACATGCATGAGTTCAATATTACTTAAATAAGGCGAAAATTATTCACATAATAAACGGAAGAAAAATAAATGCCAACAACGTTTTTTGGGAGAACAATAATTTACATACACATTTTTTTTAAAAAAATGGTCAAATTTCATTGAAAAAGGCAAAAAAAGGCATTATAATTAAAAATAGGCAGTGGGGTCCCAAATAGGCAAAATAGGCAAAATGAAAAGGCTTCTAAAACATTCGAAACAACATAAAAAACGTATATCCGGAAAAATTTTATCAATATATGCAGTAGATAAAAAGAGGCATTTTGCCAAACTTCCGGGCTCTAATAATAATAATTAATCAAATTGAAGTAATATTAATTAAATATGTAAATTAATTAATATTGTGTTATTATTACATAAAAAGATGGTAAAAGAATAGACGTATAACAGCATGTAGCTATATCTAGCTTCTGTATATTTAAGATCGCCAAAATTTGTATAAAAACAAAACAAACCCCAATGAGTACTTTCTTTATCCGAAGATCAAACGAGTTTTGAAAGGAAGACATTTTGATGACATTGAGGCTAATGCGACGACAACCCTGAAGGCCATTCCAGAAACAGAGCTCCAAAATTGCTTCGAATGATGGAGTAGGGGTTGGCATCCCAAGGGGAGTACTTTGAAGGTGACCACAGCGTATTCAGCAATCAGGTATGTAAAATATTTTCTAGGATAAGTTTAGGAACTTAACTGTCATTGGTTCTTGAATGCATGGGAGACAAATCAATTCACTTAATCTCCGATCTCCAATCTCTGATCTTGTGAATTCGTTGAAAAGTTTTTATTTCAGAAGATATGAAACTAAGAGAAGAATTGTATTACTATCAAATTAATCACACATTTAATTTTCATAATCTATTAGGTTCAATTACAGTGTGAAAAATTACATGTAATGATGATCGAGTTACTAGCTTTACCCTGAATTGCTGTTACCAATTAAACGTAATAATCTTATGCTGCCATCTATGAACGAAAATATAAGTTGTATATTTTTACAATGAAGCTTTTCATTGATATTTAATAGTATGTCTGAAACAGATGTGTTCGAGACTGTGTGCGAAATAACGGGGGGGGGGGGATGCCGGGGTTTTACCCCCTCAAAGAAAATAGAATTGAAAACACATAGTATAACATGTTTTACCTGCAAGAAACACAACTCAAAAATCATTCATGTCCATTAATTGTCTGTTGTGTACGCTTTAGAAGGAAAATTAGTTTAGTTTCGGGACGGTAAATTTTCGAAATTTCCAGAAGCGGTTTAAATCTCTAATCTCACACACTATTTGGTCATCAAGTGATTGTTTTTTTACACTCTTAATTTCAAGAAATATCGGACATTTATAGTGCAGAAAATATCAAGAATTAGCCTAAAATTCTTTGGAATTTCTCGGCTGTTTGGGACGAAAAATCTAGATCTGACCTCGATAATTCACACTGCGTCATTTTCAATTATTGCCTTTTTCTCTTACAGTACCCTTCGGCATGTAAAAATATGGATAAGTGGTATCTGATTGATATCTATGCTTTGTGAAAAAGTACAAAAAGACAGAGAACTTGATTGATTTGGTGTTTTAAGTCGATTTTATGCACAGTAAGGCTAATCTGGACTGAACCTACAGTTTAAAGTGGGATCCGAACCAGTATGTGCCTCCACAGAGAATCGAACCTAGGACCCCTTGATTACAAGGCGGCAACGCTACCACTGCGCCATCTGGGAGGCCCTTTATAGAAAGGAAGTAAGGCGAATTCCGATTCTATCTATTACATAGGACGCTTGAGTCTGAACTTGTACATAACGCCAAAGTATTTATACGTATAATTCAATTTGAATTTTGTGATTTACAAAGTAATAATAATAATATCGCAATACAATAATGTAACAACAGCAACAATAATAATAAAATAGTTTTATACGCACCGGGGTAAAAAAAAACTAGGCAGGTCATAATGAAGACTTTGGAAATTTGAAGTAACTTCGTTGTAAAACTAGAAGTCCCAGGTTCAAATCCTGAATTGAAATTGTTTCATCAGTTCATCATTTATATCATCGTTGCAATGGAAATGCCGAAATGGAAATAATAATATACATAAGACGAATGGGAAAATTCGGCGAAAAGGGGGTAATTTAGCACTAGCTAAAGGGAAACTGTACATCAGGTTCTGGCAACATTGCAGTTTCCCATGTACGTGATGTTCCGAATGTCTTCTTCAATGACTATTTAACGGTACCCAAAGCAAAATGCCCTACAGGGAAAGAATTGTTGCAGGGCATTTGCAGTCCTTTGAAACAGCATTTCTGTCAAAAATCCGTTGACATCACCCACCCCCGTCCCATTCCAGTGAAAGTTTCCAAATTTAGAATTTTCCGTTAATGACGCCTTTTGCCTTGTAGTGGAATGTTGATGAATAGAAACGGGTAGTGACTCAGTGTCGCCGTTAGGTTTGTGTGGTGCGTGACGCGTGCCACCGCACACGGCTTCGCGCTTCTAGGGAACGAAAATTTGAGCCAGGATTCGATTTGGTCTATTTTACTTACTTCTCTTCTCTGCCACCATTGGCAGGGGCGGTTCAAGATCAGTGTTGCCACATGAAGGGAAATTTCCCTTTTGCAGGGAAATTCGCACCCAATTTTAAGGGAAAAGGGAAATTCGATTAAAAATACCACAATTTCAGGGAAATTTGGAGACATCTCACTCCACATTATTACAGATCATGTTAATTTTCAATTTCATATCCGCATTTTAATTTTTCTGTTCCTTCTTATCTCTGCTCCTTTGAATATAAGTCCACATCTATTTATATTTCTGTTACGTTTATTGTACGTCTCTGTTATGCATAATAGCAACGTTGAGGATTAACGATTGAGTGGATTCCTGAGCAGGATTCGAACCTAGGAATCTGGCCAGGGAGCGATGAACTTGACATTTATGCGATTTTTTTCATAGCTTCTAACATGGACCAACGGAAATACTTTTACTACTACTACTACTACCACCACCGCCACCACCACTAATAATAATAATAATAATAATAATAACAGCTACTTCTGATGCTACTACTACTACTATTTATTATTGCTATTATTATTATCATTATTACATGATTTGTTTAGGTGAAGGGGAAAAATTGTCCAAAAAGGGAAATTTTGTCCCTTGGGAAGGGAAATTGGTTCCTCATATTGTGGCAACACTGCTCAAGATAAAAATTTTCACCCTGGCTAGGTGGAGTTCTGACGCCCTCCCCCTTACTTCCCACTTCTAATAAAAACCTTGACCGTTACAATTATGAAAATACGCAGTAGACATATTTTTAAATTTAAATATTACTGTTAAAGAATACGTTTATTGTACGTATGCATTTATTTAATACCTATACATAATGATATCAAAATAACACTAATCTATCTCTTGGTTTAAATTGCTTCAAAATTTTGCAATGTATGTATTATGTTGTGCAACACTAAATTCAGAAATTTCCTCCTTGGAAGGATGGTAACAATGAAGACAAATATTGTGATGCGTTTCTGAAGCCTAATTCTGAACTTCTTTGTTGTTGAATACTTGTTTAGGCGTGCCTTAGAGTTGACTACAGGTTTCAACTTGTTGAATGATCAAAAGCAATTCTATTTTCCTTTCGATCTATCATATATTTTTGTACATCTCCTTGGTCTTCTCTACATTCTTTTTCTACATGTTTACTTTCAGTAAAGAATACTTATCCGCCGACAATTTATTTAGATTTCCTAAATTTGTGCTGCCATCTATTTTTCTCTTTTGAAACTCCTTTTCCATTTCCAGTTCCCAATATGAAATAATTGGTTTGAACCAATTTTCAAAAAAGTGTATATGAGCATATAGCCACGCTTATATAAAAATCAAGGTTCTTCCGCCACTATTGGCTAATCGCGAATATGAAGATGAGTGATGATGTGGTGAAATTGATGAAGGGGGACACACAAAGAAAATCCATGGTTAGGTCTGGATTCGAACCGGAGACCCCTAGCGTCGCAGCGCGCTCTTTTAACCATTGCGCTAGGATTTCACGACAAATGGAACTTGTAACTTTTGAAAACATAAAAAGCCTCAAGTTTTCTATTGTAAGAATAACTAACAAGATCGACATTAAAATTGGATGCACGTAGGGGATTGGATTGGATGCGATTTTATGGAATAGAAATTAGTTTGGCAGAAGGTATACATTCATCTATATTTTCATAAACTATGAGAGTAATAGAAATGAGAGAAGAGCGAGTTCTATTTTATATATTTCTCCTTACGTTTAGTGAGCATGTCTTTAAGTCAATTATTAAGCTAAGATAAAGTTTAATGTTTTAACTCCAATGTGTTTCTTATGATGATTTACGCTGACTTTTCAAGATCTTATCAGTCGGAGCCATCTTTTGGCATTTTTTGCGTTAGCCAAATTAATTGTTCCTCAACCGTCCATGTGCTTTGTTAAATTATATTGACACAGTGTTACCACATGGAGGGAAATTTCTCTTTTGCGGGGAAATTCGGACCAAATTTCATTGGAATGGGAAATTTTATGAAAACTAGCTGATTACTCGGTGTTTCCCGCGTATTTATTTATCCCAATCTGGTATTAGACAGGAAAATAATGAATTCTAACTATAGTGTAAAATGTACTAATTAGCTCAGCGACTCCGAAAACTATGGATTCGACACTAATGTAGGTCATTTGTGGCATTTTATTTTTCACCCCCTCTCATCCCCCATGCCGATAGGTGATGAACTTGGGAGTTGAACCGCATTGGGAGTGTCACGAAAACTATGGATTCCATTCGCAACATAGCCTGAATGTTAGAAAACCCGAGAAACACTGTACAGTGACTCTCAAAAGTTTTAGGACAACGACATTTTAAACTAGGCAACCCAATTTACACAAGGCGTTGGTGGGTTGCGTGTAGAGTTAGGCTCAATTTCAGGGTTGCCACATGCACAATATATATTTTTAAAATACACGAAAGAAATAAAAACAAGTATTATTGTATATAAATATAAAAAAATATCACTATTATATCGCAAGTGACAAAATTCTTTCTCAAAGAAAAAAAAAATAGGTTTTCTAGTATTTCATCGCTGATGAGCCTAAGGAAAGGATAAGAGGTTAGAGGAAACAAAAGACGACAACGGAGAGGAGAAAGAGAAAGCGAAAGGAGAAGAGGAAAAGTAGAAAGAGAGGATAGACGAGGAGAGGAGAAGTAGTGAGAAGATAGGAAAAATCGAGGAGAGATGAGGAAAATGGAGCAAAGAAGAGAGGAGGAAACGGAGGGGAGAGGAGAGGAGAGGAGGAGACGAGAAGAGGGGAGTGGAGAGTAGAGTAAAATAGAGTAAAAGGGAAGAATTAAAAGAAGAGGAGAAGAGTGCATTGGAGTCGGAAATCTAAGACAGGAAAGGAGATAAGAGGAGTGGAGAAGAGTGGGATGGAGACAAGATGCGAGAAAAATAGAGAAGGTGATATGAGATAAAAGCAGAGGAGAAGGAGGGGAGAGATGAATAAGAAGGAGAAGAGAATGGAAACGAAAGGAGAGAAGAGGTAGTTGGAGAAAATATCGTCTCGGCGTCAAGAATTGATGCATTGATCAAATTATCGACATGAAACAAAACACTCGATAACGTTTTGAAACACATTGGAGAATGTATTAGATCGGTGCCATATGCGTTTTGGCTGAGTTCAGAGCAAGATGAAATCTTTCACGTAAGATCATTGATTTTACCTGCGATTATACCACTAAAAACGTGAATGAAATTTTAACATTTATAAGAATTATCCAATTTTTCTCGACTTCTCGGTTCGTTGAAATGAAGATGTAATTTAATATTTCCCCTCCCCCATCGTTAATCCCAAACTGAATCTTTCCGTTTCACACAGCGTGGATAATGAACACAATGGGATATGTCTAAAACTTACGAAAATTTTCTGCCACCGGAGGGGTTTGAACCTATGACCATCAGATTGACAATCCTTAACGGTAACCATTACCCTGAAGCCGTCGCTCCTGAAAGCAAGTACAAGGAGCTGACCAACGTGAAATGTAGACACAACTCTCCTCCTACATGTAATGTGCAAAGAATACTTGTTTGTAACAAAGATAACGAAGGCGCAAGCATCTCATGATGAAAATTTTTCAATCGATATTTGCGGAGGTATCCTTTCATTGAACTGGAGTGGGAATATGGGTAAAATTAGTATGTCATAAATTACCACAAATATAAATAGTTATTTGATTAATATTTGTCAATGTCTTTGAAGCAGTACACAATTATCGTTAGAGTATCATAATTCACGATCTTATACGTAAAAATATCCCTTTGAACATGTGTCAATTCATTTATTTGTTTAATTTTTTTTAGTAAATTCCAGATGCAGAATAATGTAGCTACTTTACACTGCTATTACAAATATTGTTACATTGCACTTGTTTAATAAAAGGAGAATTAAAAACAACACGTCGTAAGAAGAATCGAACCTGGGACCGTTAGATAGATGCCCAGTTGAGAACTCTAAGCACTACACCACGCCTTTACCTTTCGTTCAAACAACATTTTTTATATATTCAGTCACTCCAATATTGTAAATGTCGTTGGATATTCATGTAGTTGAACTTTTACTTTAATTTTGAATTGCTTTTCTTGTATTAGCAGCTATCTTCGAGAAAACAATTTCGAAGTGATGAAGAAAAACAAGAAGGTGTTGTGAAAATGCGACTTATTTCTTCTAAGTTATTATTGTGATTAGACATTGTTAATGGAAAATATCTAGAGGCTTCTATATTGCAGGACGATGTTCTCTTCCTGTGATACTGCAACAGACGAAATGCCTGTGTACTGACGAAAGTCTCGTGTTCAGAATAGTATTATGAAATGTATTTGTATTACAAATAATGTTACCATGCTCTTGTTTAATAGAAGGGGAAATATGTTTTCTAGTATGAAGGATCGAACCTGGGACCGAAGGGACCGCAATCAATGCTTTCAAGAACTCTAACCAATACACTACGCCCTTCGTTTCCCTTGGAGCAAAAATTCTTAATCATTCTCTTGCCTCAATACTGTAAACGTTATCCTGCAAAAGAAAAGTTCAATACTCTGATATATATAGCTCTGTACTTCTAGAATTACTTTATACACATGCATTTTACTCTGAATTTCTTTCTGCGTATTAGTATATCTAAGCTTGTGAATAATTTATTTGTAATTTCATAACGGTTACATGAACATTTACGATATAGTTCCTTACAACTTGGAATCTAGTAAATAGATAATTTCAAGTCTTCAAATTAATTTTAGACTACTAGATTTTTGCACGGGAATTGTATATGTGATCCGTTTCCAGTCATTCATTGCTGAAGCAAACGTTTTAAAACTCTGCGGAATTTTCATTCTGAGATAAGTTTCTTTACTTGCTACATGTATGCGAACTACACTCTGTCCCACTTATCTCTGGAGCAGGTGAACGAAAACAAGTATGAACACGTGAGAGGAACGGGATTGCGTGGATGGAGGAAAGCCACTGCAGTTACCAGCCTTCTCATCAGCGTGCACTGTTTCGCTCTGTCCAGTCGATCCCCCCTTCCCCCTTCTCCCCTCTCCCCTTCTTTTCTGCTATGCGCGGCTTTGCTCCAGAGATGCTGGGACAGGACACAATTAATTGTTTTCGCAAAAGTTATCTCTGTGTGCCAAACATTTCATTCTTACTCACATAAAAAAAATGTCAATTTGCATTCAGGGCTAGTTTCACAGTTACAAACTCTTTTGTCCTCGATGAGAAGTTTAGTATAAATAGGCATTTTGTTTATAATTTTGAAATTGAGGTCTAAGGTTAAAATCCTCATATTTAGGGCTTGAACTCGTAATCTAAGATTTTTGAAGATCCGTCCTCTTCTTTGTGCGTGACCTTTCTTATTTCTTTCTCTATTCATTATTCATCCTCATCATCGCGATTAGCCAAAAGTAAAATAAGAAAAGTCCCCCTCCTTGACTGTGCTGTCTAAGGCGCTGTGCTTTGGACTCCGACTGCGGGACGTCATGGGGTCATGGGTTCGAGTCCGCCTATGTTAGGTCTTAGGGTTCTCGGTCTGGGTATAGGACCGGTAGCAACCCACCATCGTGAGGAAATTGGGGAGCTACGAGTGAGTAGCGTAATCGGGTCTGGGAAATCTCCTATAACGGCTGGGGTTCGACGTGCTGATCCCACGTCACCCCATTACCGGTTGAAGAACTCCACACCTCTAGGTAGGTCTGTGGGAGGGAGACTGGCAGTCGGGAGATAGGTCAAGGCCCTTCGAGGATTGTCGAGCCATGGGTTATTAATATTATTATTATTATTAAAATAAGAAAATACAAGGGAATGAAGAATTTTTTTAAAAAAAAATATTTATCTATAATAAAGCAACCATTCAGTTTTATTTTGTTTTTCATGGATCTATTGCCACTACTACGCTGTAATCCTGATAAGTATCTTACATGTTACAGAATAAAGCACGTGTTACCGTACTATTCGAATACTTATTCAATAAGCTTTTTGTTTGTCAGGAATTATGACTTAAACTTATGCATGTTGAGCCAGTGCCCACCTAGCCGCCTCTGATGAAATCTATAATTCTTCAGACTCTTTTTAAAATTCGACTCTGTTCACTTGTAACTTGCTGGGTGCAGACGTTGTGCTCGACGCACAGTGTTTTGCGATAAGAAGCGGCCTTGAATATAGCGTGAGTCACTTTGAACGCGAGCAAGCTACGCTACCAAGCTTGTCTGCCTTTGAAAACCAAGTCATTTTTTTCACCGTTTCCGAACGCGATTGCTATTGTAGAAGTATATATTCTCTCAAAAGAGCAAGAAAGGAAATTCGATCAATGTTCTCCCGTCGTTTTCTAAACATAGAATTATAATGAATTTTCAATGGCGCTCGGACAATTTGAACTGTTTTGTAATCTCTCTCTCCATCCCTCCCCCCTCTCTCTCTAACTCTCTCTCTCTCTTTCTCTCTCTCTCTCTCTATATATATAATTTTGGGTCTGGCCCCTTCCTCAAAGAAATCCTAGATACGTACCTGGTCTACGTCAATGTCAATGACAGAAATGCAAGCAATATTTTTATTTATATTTAACCCAATTAAAGGAATGTGTAAGAATTTAAAAGAAATTAGAAAGAGTGGAACTACTGTTGCTCTACCTTAAAAATTGTTGTTCTTCGATGAAGAAAAATAAGAACCATTTAGTCCAGCACCTTAACACAGTGTCCCACGAGTATCTCTTGACAAACACTGTCAAATGAGAAGTGATTTCATGAATAAAATTTTTCCCCCGTCTATGTATAACGTTTCTCACATTTGGCAGTTCGCAAACATTTTTGCAAACGGTGTAATTATTTCGTGTTACCTTGCGCAACAGCAAATATATTTCATAAGACTGTTCTGGACACGAGACTTGCGTCAGTAAACAAGCATTTCGTCTGTTTCAGTATTACAGTTCTACAATGTTCAAGCCTCTAGATATTTTCTATTCCCATTCATAATATCTAATCACAATAATAAGTTAGAACAAATAACTCGTATTTTCACAACTACTAATATTCTAGTTTTTCATCATCCCATCAAATTATTTCTCGAAGATAGCTGCTATTGATTGATTCATTTAGTGTTTTAAGTCCACTTTATGCAAAGTAAGGCTAATCGTGACTGGACCTACAGTTTAAAGTGGGATACGAACCACTATGTGACTCCACCGGGAATCGAACCCGAGACCTCTTGATTACAAGGCAACGCGGAAAGAATTTACAATACCGGACCCTTCTGTAATTTCTATGCTACGTCTTATACTCACGAAATAATTAGTCGCGATGATTTATCTCAGGTCAAGATGTTTGGGTGAGGTGAAGAAATTGTTCATTAACATGTAGAAGTTGTAAAATAAGCTTTTCAATTCTCGCAATGACTCTCCGTATACAAGTATGGAAGCCATATTTGTTGATGTGAACAATTGACGTTCGTAATTAGTTACGCTGTCTACAGCGTTGCCATACTGTTGACTTCATACTTGGAGAGCATAAAAATGCGACGAGGATGACGAAGAAGACGACAGTGACAGTGGCAATAACGATGTGGAATGTGGACTGATTTGATTACAGGTAAGTTTGGCAACAGTGCATCGATCGTAAAATTGCAGGATACGAAAATGGAGTCTTCGATGATGAACGTTTCCCGTTAAAGTGCTACGAAAATAAGATTTTTTTTGGGTTCATTTTCACAATTAGCGCAAAACCATTCACGGATAGCCCCACTGACCATTCTCGGTAAGGTTAGGTTAGGTTAGGTTAGGCAAACATAGGTAAAATTTGGTGTCGTAAAACCATGCACGGGTAGACACACACGCCATTGACGGATAGCCCCACGAACCATTCACGGTGGGTAGATTAGGGTAGGGAAAGACAAGCATAATAGTAGTGTGATTTACGATATTATAAAATCGATAAATGATGAGGTGTTTTGACTGAATAGAAATACTTAAAACTAAGGCAAAATGTCTATAAAATTTCATTGTTACTGTGTAAAACCTACGATTTTTGTAAAAAAAGCTTCCGAGAAAAGATGACCCCCCCAAATTGATGTGGCAAAACCTGAATTTGCCAAAATTGCTGTTTATAAATTTGTTAAAAATATAGCTTTTCTCAATATTGTTTTCACCACACTTAAAACTAATCCAAGATGCTCTTATGAGCCACACCCACACACACCCACACCCACTCACACACACACACTTACCCATACATATATTTACTCACACATACACACACATGTCTACTTCTGGCATCATGTTGTGCAACAAATTATTATTCAATATTATGCAACAAATTATTAGACGTGTGTTGTTTTCTGATTGGCTAGTTATGACATCATGCGATGATAGGGTGTCTTCTGATTGGCTTACTGTTTCAGATGCGATTTGCGCTTAGGCTATTTAAAGAGTTCTTGCATTACAGTACAGTTAATATTGTGAGAATAGTTGAAGTGTACAGAAGTGTTGTTCTAGTGCTCCTCATATTATAGCTCTTTTTGGTTTGATATAGTGATTTTCTTATTATTTATATTAAACATATTTCTAGTATACTGAACAAGAATCTTATATTTTGTATAAAAAAGTCTGATATTTGCTACATTCAGCTGTAATTAGTTTATATTTAGAGTTTTGGCCTGCAGCTGTTGGAATCTGTTTCCGTGTGTTTTACAAGATCAATACATAGCACACGCTATTGGGTCACTGCCACCGACGTGCCTGTACTAACACGCAATTGAGGAAGGTCGCTGTTTTCCTGTGGATCAATACTTATTCCACCTTCGTGCACGTAAGCCATTGGCATTATAATTTGCGATAGTTTTATTAAGTATAAAATTTTGATTTGAATCCCGAGAAATCTGATATAATAAACCTAGGATAAAAATTAATAATATTAACATATTAAATATATACAATAATTATACAAAGTACACTGCTGAACCCAATTCATATTTTATATTAAATATAGAGTTTTAATTTAAACCCCAAGAAATCTTATAACTAATAACAAAAATGACAAATCAAAAATATTGTGATCAATGCAATACGAATATTTCTAGCCCCAATTGGGCTAGACACCAAAAGAATTGTAACCCCGACAAATGCAGAACTCCCACAAAAATTTGCCCTAAATGTCATAGAAAATATAGTCTGGAATATTTCTTATATAAACATAAAAATAATTGTTCTGCACAGTTTTCTACTTTATCACAGCCATCTACATCTTCATCTGGTCTAAAAAGAAAACTTGAAACCCCTATTAATTATAAACCACCAAAGCAGCTTCGCTATACACCTATTCATAGTAGTTTTAATAGCCAACTAAGTGATTACCGTTTTATATCAGCTCCAAAATGTGATATTGAGAATTTTTTAAACAATATAAATCCTGATATGCAAGCTATTCTAGATGTACAAAATGGCTCTTATAAACTGTCTTTCAAATTATTTGTACAATATAAGAAGCCAAATGGAACAAAATTTACACACCCCCACATAACAGAAACTGTAGTTATATATCCAAATACAAATTTAGACGAAATAATAAGTAGTTTGATAGAGCAATTAATTATTAAACATTCTGAATTTGCAGCAAAAGAATCCGGATGGAGTTTATGTGGAAGTCCACACAAGTTATATATTAATATTTCTAAATTTAACCCACTACAAGGTTCGACATATGTGCCATTACTTGCTAATATTAAGAACAAAAGAGCCGTGATTAACATAGAAAATAATGATGACAAACGTTTTCTATGGTGTATTTTAGCTGCTTTGTATCCAGTTTCAAGGGATCCACGAAGAATAACTTATTATAAAAAATATGAACACAATTTTATTGACGCAATGGAGGGCTTAGAATATCCAATGTCTGTTCAAAATATTGATAAATTTGAAAAAAAGGCCAGAGATATTAATGGTAAACCATTATCTATTAATGTATTTATTTGTTCTACTGGTGCTGGGAATTGCTTGATAGAACCTCTGAGAATTAGTGCACTTGATGATGATTTTGCTGTTCCAATTGATTTGCTTTTAATTGAAGGAGATGGCACATACCATTATACTTTAATACGCAATCTTGAAGCTTTAGTAAGAAAACAACTAGACAAATCTAATACAATATTCAAGTTGTGCCGAAGATGTTTAACTGTATTTGATGGTAGAAAAATAATAAATGGGATTCGTGAAAAAAATGCAGAAATTGCTAAAAACAAGTTAGTTGAACATTTAAAATATTGTGGTAATCATAAACCAGTTCATATGGTAATGCTTATGCCAAGTGAAAATGCCGAATTCAAAAAATTTGAAGCTTTGTTAGAACACCCAGCATATATAGTTTGTGATTTCGAATCAAACCTGAAACCTCTTGCATTCTGCAGCCCAGATCCTGATGAATCTTCAATTACATCATACCAGTTACATGAACCTTCTAGTTTTTGTTATATAATTATACGGGATGGTGTAGCTAGTGAACCACAATTATACATGGGACCAAATGCTATCAAAGAATTTGCACATAGAATAGAAAATGAGTGCCATGATATAGCATCTAATATTTTATTAAAATCAAGGCCTATGATGTCTTTAACAGAAGAACAAATTGAAAATTTTAAAAATGCAAAAAAATGTCTGATGTGATTGTGAATTTTCAGATACAAATATCAAGGTGAAACACCATTCCCATACAAGTGGTAAATTTTTAATGGCTCTGTGTAATAACTGTAATATTAAGATCCAGAGACCAAAATTTGTCCCGATATTTTGCCATGGTGCATCTAATTATGATTTTCATCATCTGATCAGGTACGAAGGGTTTGACAAGCAGAATTTAAATATTTTAGCAGAAAATGATGAGAAATATATATCTATTACCAAGATAATTAAAGTTAATGGTGTTCCTATTCACTTAAGATTTCTTGATTCATACAGAATTTTGTCGGCTAGCTTGGCTACTCTGGCCAGTCAATTATCTGATGATCAATTTAAAATTACTTGTGCCACGTTTCCAAATCAGGACTTGAAATTAATTAGGCGAAAAGGTGTATACCCGTATGATTATGTTACTGATTTTTCTAAATTTGATGAGTGTTCTCTGCCACCACAAAAAGCATTCTATAGTAAACTCAGGGCATCCGAAATCACTGATGAAGATTATCACCATGCTCAGTTGATGTGGGACAACTTAAAATGCCAGACATTTGGTGATTATCACAAGGCATATTTAAAACTTGATGTAACTCTTTTAGCCGATATACTTCAGGCATTTAGAAAATCTTCAATAGAAAATTATAAGCTAGATCCAATTTATTTCTATAGTGCTCCAGGCCTAGCATGGTCTGCAATGTTTTTAAACACTAAAATGGAGTTAAATTTAATCCAAGATCAAGATATGTACTTGTTTATGGAACAGTGTATAAGAGGAGGGATGGTGCAATGTTCTCAGAGATATGCCAGAGCTAATAACAAATATATTTCTAATTATGATCCAGAATTGCCATCAAATTATATACTTTATGTGGATGCCAATAATTTGTATGGGTATGCTATGATGGGTAAATTGCCATATGCAGGACTTGAGTGGGTTGAAAATTTTAGTATTGAAAATCTTCAGGATTTTGATGACAGTCGCTATGGTCTATTCTTAGAGGTTGATCTGATAATTCCTGAAGATTTACACAATAAGTTTTCTGATCTGCCCCCAATTTCTGAGGTTGAGTGTTCACCTAATTCTAAACAAAAGAAGTTGATGATGACTTTGGAATCAAAACAGGATTACGTAATATATTAAAAAAAACTTCAGTTCTTGATGCGTCATGGTGTTAAAGTAACTAAGGTTGGCAAAGTGTTGAGGTTTAGGCACTCAAGATGGTTAAAATCATATATTGATACGAACACCGAGCTTCGAACATCTGCAGTAAGCCAATTTGATAAAACTTTGTTTAAATTAATGATAAATTCAGTATATGGCAAAACAATAGAAAATGTTAGAAAGCATAGTGATGTTAAATTAGTTACCGACCCCAGCCGGAGCAAAAAATTAGTGGCAAAGCCGAATTTTAATTATAGAAGAATTTATGATGACAATATGGCACTTTTTAACATGAAAAAAAAACAAAAATTAAGTTTGATAAACCTATTTATGTACGGCAGTGATATTAGAATTGGCGAAATTACATATGTTAAAACTATATTATGATGTGTTAAAACCTTTTTATGGTAGTAGTATAAAATTAATGTACATGGACACAGATAGTTTTATTCTTAATATTCAAACAGAAGATGTTTATAAAGATATATCACATCCTGAATTATTTAAATATTTTGATACGAGTGAATTGCCAGGCCATCTGAATATTCAACCCCACAACAAAAAGGTGCCTGGCAAGTTAAAAGATGAGACACTTGGCGATGTTATTGTAGGATTTGCTGGGTTAAGAGCTAAAATGTATAGTTTTAAAACATGTAGTGGTGCTGTTGCCAAAAAAGCTAAGGGCATTGGTAGAGATACTGTAGATAAAGAGCTTGAATTTGAAGATTATAAAAATTGTCTCATGTCACAGAGGTTAATTAAAACATCAGAAAATAGAATTCAGGGTGTGGATCACTTGTTAACTAGCAATATTGTAAGAAAAGTAGCTCTAGACCCACATGACGATAAGAGATGTATTTTATCATGTGGCATACATACTCTACCATGGGGACATTGTGACTTGATAAGTGGTAATCAATGCCCAATTACAGAGCATTATTTAAAATAAATAAAACATGCCAATGAATTTATTTGGATTAAAAAAAGCTATTATGGACCTGCCGACACCAGCACCCTCTCCTGATATAATATCTAAACTAAGTGGTTTCTTAATTATTCATCTCAATAGCATACTTACAGATGTTGATGATAAAACAGGTAAAACATTATACATATTTAACAATAATTTAAACCACTACCAATTACCTATAGGTGGTCAATTACAATTTATTACAACTCCCGAGGGTGATGTCAAAATTTCAGTAGGGAGAAATATTTATAGAATTAAGCACTCAAACATGGTTTCTGGCACTGTATATACTGTTTCTGCTGGTGATTGTTTATATATTGAGGTCCCGGGATATTATGATAAACTTATACCTTTTTTATAGAATTAAGAATTAGATATTTTATAATAAATAACCACTAAAACAAAATAAAAATAAAAGTGCCTAATGATATATTTGGCCATACAAGACATGAAGATCACAGTGATGAGATTCTAATGCTTGATGTCAGAGAGAAAAATTAAGAAGTGATTTACAAGTTTTACAAACCACACTTAATGCCAGTCTTCAACTAGAAATTACAAATTTACAATCACAATGCATGGACCCTCTTCTTAAAATTGATTCAGAACTTAAATTATTGCTTCAGAAATATACTGATTTGGCAACATTGGATAATTTTCAAAATTTAGAGGAAGCTGTAGCAACTCTTCAAGCCAAATTAAAAACTCAGAATACTAACTCTGAACAATTGAAACAACAACTAGAACAGCAGATTAGTAGTGTCCAGGCACAGCTCCAAACAATTGTCAAAAGCATAAAGTCACAAGAAGATTTTGATCTAGTAATTTCGACTCTAAAAGAACAAATTCAATCACTACAAATACCTAATCTGGACCCCTTGAACAATGCCATAGCCGAGGTTAAAGAAAAAATTGAGACACTTGAAAATTTTATGAACAACTTACCATCTTCTGATGCTCTAAGTGCTATAACTCGCAGTGTTGCCAACATCAAGCTGCAACTTGAAACATATGAAGATTTTGGAAAAATTCAGAGTACCATAACCCACCTTGAGGGTACCATAGCAGCAGTACAAAGTGATCTGACAAATGTACAAGAAACTCTAGAATCCCGCTTGCCTGGTATTGTAGACACTCTTGTTAGTGTCCAGCAACAGATTACCAATCTTGAAAACCTCAACACCGAATCTGAGCTATCTCATTTTCATCACTTGATCGATGACATCCAAACAAAACTTGAAATTTTACAACAATCGACACCTACTCAGGCAGACATAACCCTGCTTCAAGATGCTATGCGTAGTGTGGCTGACGCTAGTGAATTAAATAGTGTGAAATTAGCACTTGAATCTTTGCAGAATACTGTATCCAATCTGCCTACATCTCAGGAACTTAAAAATATTAAAAGAGCTGTGAATCGCATACTGAAATCAGAAGATATCAAGAATATCCAGACAGAGATTAAACAGATTACTGAGACAGTGGCCACTCTACCAACTAATCAACATATTAATGAACTGCATGCTCTATTTGAGGATATCAGAAGACAAGTCCATGATCTTACTGCCCAAAATTCTAAATTGGCAGTTGTTGAAAATTTACAGCAAATTGTAGCCAACATCAAGCAACAACTAGGGACCATGGAATCCAACCAAGCAAATACTCTGTCTGTTTTTGCCACCCAGCTTCAAGAAATTGTGCAACAATACAAAAAACTTGCTGTAGACATAAGAATAAAACCAGGCCACGATGAAATTGTTAGGACTATCAATGAGCACCTTGAAACTGTAATAAGTAGATTGCTTACAGCAGAAAAATAAATAACTGGCCTAATCGAGAATCCTAAGCATACAGTAATTCTTGAATTAAACAGTATCCCTAACAATGAATATAATTCACCATTTACACCAGGTGGGAAACTGTATAAGCTGTCCCCTGCACAATTTTATTACCAGTTTTTTGTTGGAGGTACACTTAGACCAATCAAGATTAAATATTGACTACAACCACAAGCACACCACTATCCTACCTTATCAATAACGAATGCTGACAACAAACCAAAGGTCACCAATATAGAATTAGAAGATTTTACAGATCCCAATACATTAGAAACATCTTATGCTGAAGATGACGGTTCTCTGGAATTTAAAATACAAATAGGAGACAAATTATATTTAGAAAATCCTGTAGTATCAGCTGCTGAACACCCTATAGTTGCAATATTCTTGTTTACATACTATGTCTAGACAAACTATTGTTAATGAACTACACAATCCAGCCAGACGTAACTATAAGCGACTGCCAGTGGTTACAAAAGGCATAGATGATTTATGGCAGTGTGACTTGGTGGAAATGGCACCTCGCCTAAAGGCGGGACAGTTGAAAAACTTAGACAAGGTCAACAAAGGATACAAGTATATACTTACTGTCATAGATACATTTTCAAAATTTGCCTGGGCATTGCCGCTCAAATCTAAGACTGGAAAATGTGTTACAGAAGCTTTTAGGACAATTATTAATCAGAGTGGAAGATCACCTCGCTATCTACAAACAGATAATGGCAAAGAATTTTATAATTCGGTGTTCCAACAATTTATTAAAAACCATTCAATAAAACATTACTCGAGTTACAGTGATCTCAAGGCCTCTATTGTAGAAAGATTTAACAGAACTCTAAAAAATCATATGTATAAACAATTTACCCTGCAAGGTAATTATAAATGGCTTACTATCTTACCAAAACTTGTAGATAAATATAATAACTCAGTTCACACTACAGTTAACATGAGACCCTCTGAGGTAACTTCATCTGATGAGCAAAAATTAATTAGCACTGTTTACTATCCTAGATACCAACCAACAACAAAAAAACCTAAATACAAAATTGGTGATCAAGTAAGAATTAGTAAATATAAGCACTTATTTAAAAGAGGTTTTACAAGAAATTGGAGTACTTAATTATTTACAGTGGTTCAAGTTAAACCTGGGGCTCGTAACACATATATAATAAACGACCATCGAGGAGAAATTCTCAAAGGCAGGTTCTATGAAGAAGAACTCAGCAAAACTAAACAACCCGACACATATCTTATAGAGAAAGTCATTCGCAAAAAAGGCAATAAAATACTGGTCAAATGGCTAGGTCTCCCAGAACACAGTTGGATCGAGGCAGACAAAGTGATACTATGAACACCTGGGATGTTATAAAAAGACTACCAGATCCTGAACAGCAAAATAAGAGAAATGGCAAACTGCTGCCTGATAATATTAGATGTCTTATTGTTGGGCCATCGGCCTGTGGTAAAACTACACTAATGATTGATAATTTTTTATTGGCACCCAACTGGTTAGACTGGAAAAATAGGCATTTGTATGTATTCTCTAAGAGTTTAGAACAATTAAAATATCAGCAACTGATGAAGATATATGATGGACTGGATATAGCCACTTTTGAATCAGATGTTAAACCACTTCATGAATGTCTCGATAACTCTGTTGTTGTATTTGATGATATTATAATGGAAAACCAAAACAAGGTTAGAAATTTTTTTACACAGGGCCGACACAAAAACATAGATTGCTTCTACCTGGCACAAACTTTTTTTAAAATACCAAAACAATTGATAAGAGACAACAGCAATTTTATGTGTGTTTCATCAAGACCATACCAACCTCAAACACATACATGATGAATATGTAGGTGGTGACTTGAGCTACAATAATTTTTCTAAGTTTTGCAGTAGGTGCTGGAACCAGGATAGTTATGGGTTTGTCACAATTGATATGACAGGAGAACCTAATAGTGGTAAATATAGAAATAAAATTAACAATTTTCTAGATATTGAAACATATAAAAATAACCATGAAAAGACCAATTATTGATGATCTTAAATTAAGAGACTATCTTGTAAAAAGATTTAAGGGATGGAAAGTAGAGAACCGAGGTATCTATGAACAACACAAGCGCACAGAACAGCCGATTATTGATGCTATTAGTGAACTAGGTAAAATATCAAAACTGTTACAGAGCAAAATCAAAATTTGATCACAGAGCTTGTACCTGTAGCTGCTATGAACATATTAGATTATCCAATCACCCCACTTTCTAGTATTCATACACCTAGTCCTGTTGCTCCTCGAAGAATTGAAGCTACTCAGGATCCTATTGAATTAGGTCTTCTTGCTCAGAAATATTTAAGCACACCTAAAGACAACAAAGATGAGGTTTTTGGCTTATATGCTGACACAGATCGTGATGGTAGCATCATACATAGAATTGGCAATTTTAGAGTAACATTTATGGGAGATGATCTAATAGTATATTCAGAATCTCATCTTGGAGAAAGAGGTGGTTTTGTTAAGTATCCTGGAAAACCTGGATTGTGGGAATTGATGACTCGTAAGAGACCTGGCAGCTATACAGATCAAGACTATGAGCACTACAAAGAAATATTAATAAAATCAGATGCTCTATACCAGAACAATGATCCCACACAAAAAAGAGTCAAGTCTAGCAGTGGAGCAAAATACAACAACTTAATCAAGCCCATATGGTCACAGATCAAGACAGGTAGTGGGATCAAACAATACAACACCCTGCCTAAAGAATTTGTGTGGGTTGACGATGTCAGGAAACTTGTAGATAGGTTGCTGGTGATAGCTGGGGAAGAAAATGCCGGTAACCACAATTTTTACAATGAAAAGGTTGGAATTATGGACATGATAAGCACCAAATTGTTTAATTTTATAGTGAATGACACTAAGGGCATTGGATATCTTATAAAAATTATTAATACTCTACCACCTAAATTTCGGAATATCTCCGAGGGTCGGGGGCTAGTTAATGACATCATAAACAAGTTGCCATTTGAATTACATATACCAGGCTATCAGTATTGTGGTCCCGGTACAAAATTAGACCATAGATTAAACAGAGGTGACCCTGGTGTTAATCCTGTAGATGCTGCTTGCAGAGACCATAACATAGCATACAACACACATACCGACCTTGACAAGCGACATGTGGCAGACAAAAAATTAGAAGAGGCTGCATTTGGTAGATTTGTAAGCAAAGATGCTTCTTTGGGTGAGAGAATAGCAGCGTTGGGGACCACCATAGCTATGAACACTAAACAAAAACTGGGGTGGGGGTTGTAATATATTCAATAAATTAGTTACAATTTAATTGAACTAGTTAATCCCAAAATATGAATATAATAAACCAAAAATGAAGGCCAAAGGTGTTATGTATCAAATACCTTATGCAGGTCTTAAATCTCTTAAAACTATTGATAGTCTTCTAACCAAAAAACAGCGCAAGAAGAAAAGTTCTTGTCTTGCCAAGGGACATGGTATGAAATTGTTACTTAGTACCCCACAATTAAAAAAATTACAGCAATCTAGAAAAAATCACATATAGGTGGATTCATATTTAGTATCCCAGCTATTTTTAGCAGCATTGGGGGCCGTGTGGAGCTTGGCTGGGGTATCGGCTGCCATAGCAAAAACAGTAATAGATGCCATGAAGAATAAGGCAGAATTAGCTGAACAAAAGCGCCATAATCTGGCTATGGAAAAACAAGGCAAAGGTGTTAAGAAAGTTATGAATAAGTTAAAAAAAAACAAGAGCCGCTTACCAACCAAGATATTGAAGCTTTAATCAAACCACTGGGCATCAAACATTTTAGAGGAGTATACATGTCTGATTCTTTACCAGAACAACCACTCAAAAAAGAGTGTGGCATAGTTAATTTGGATAAGTATAAAAATCAGGGTACTCACTGGATTTGTTATCTTAAATATTTAAACAATGAGGCATTTGTGTTTGATTCATTTGGAGGTGTTCCACCTGAGAATTTAGTAAAATATCTAAAATCAACTAATCTTTATTATAATAATACCCGTGTTCAAAATTTCAAAGATATTAATTGTGGACATTTGTGTTTATCTATTCTTAAATATCTGTCTCAAATAAATAAACCATCAATTGAAAATTTTCAAAAAGCTTTGTGGTATCTGAAACATCATGGGGGTATTCCATCTCACCAGCCAAAATTCAATATTGAAGCTCAAACTACATGATGATATAGTATATCCCAAAACAATAGCTCTTAGAGCACTCTATGGCATGTACTTGATACCTAATATTACACACCACAACAACACAATCACAGATGGTGAACAAAAAATTGTTATCACTCCAGGCCAGTATAATTTGTCTACTTTAAATGCTCAGTTACCTAGAGGTATATTGTTAACTCAAAATTCTGTTACTCACAGAGTAGAAATTGTGTCTGCTACAGAGACAGTAGATCTGGGTACTATAGGAGAGCTATTAGGATTCGAGAACAACACAAAACTTGAACCAGCCATTAAACACACTGCTATTAATATACCTAAATTCTTAGCCACAGAAACTCTAAATATTCACTGTAATGTGGCCGAGGGTATGATCACCAAATCAAATGGCATAGGCACTCACAAACAAACTGGCATCATTGCAACATTCAAACCTAACTCTGAATTTATGGAACCGATCATCTATACTCCATCACCAACATTATATTTTCCTGTGTGCCATAATAGAATCGACTACATTGAGTTGATGGTCACTAATGAAAAAGAAGAATTAGTTGACTTTGCAGGAGCCACAACAACTGCTATCATAGAAATTAATATTTAAATAAAAATACATACAAAAAATAAATAAATAAATAAAATGGAAAATATTGAGAGTTATGAGTTACAATCATTCCCTCCAAACCGGAGGACCTTTGCAAATTTAAATCAAGCCAACACAGAGATTGAGGTTGACCTTGATGTAGGAGATGGATTTATACACCCTCACAGAGCAGACCTATATATTAAATTTGATGTTGTCAAGCTCGATGGTACAGATTATCCGGCAAATTCAAATATAAGACTGGTAGACAATTTTGTGCCACATCTATTCTCTGAAATTGAGATCAGAAAACATGGTGTTGTTATAAACAGAGTAGACTACCCTGGTATTACCACTACAGCTTTAGCCACACTAAAATTATCCAAAACCGAGGCCTCATACTACAAAATAGGTGGATTTGAGGCTGGTGATAAAATAATATCCAAGAGTCACACAGTATTGTTTCCTATGCGCCTGTTGCCAGGATTCTTCTCAGATTACAAAGAAATTATGTGGAAGGGTGGTTTAAGAATCACATTTAGAAGAGCTGCCAATGATAATAATGCTTTGATGAGGTACAGTTCATTAAACTCTACTGGGGCAGCTCTGCCTAATACTCTACCTGATGAAGGTAAATGCCTTATTCAGACTATGGAGCTAAGAATTCCAGTAGTTGAATATGAAGCTAGTTATGCTCTTAAATACAAAGCAGATATCCTAAAAAATCCACAGGTACCTTTACAATTTTATACATATCAATGTGTACAGAAGCCTGCCACTGGTAGCTATTATGAATTTGATGCTACAAACTCATTCTCCAGTATACAATATGACATGCCAGATTTTGTGGTGGTACTGTTTCAGACTGGAAGACACAATAATCAGGAAAAAAATTCAAGTAGATTTGATAACTGCAACATCAAGAACATATATCTTAAAAATGGCAGAAATGAGGTATTTCCTAGAGAAAATTATAATTTAGACATGTCCAAGGATGATTTTCTTAAATTATATGAGGCATTTACAGCATACAAAAGGGTCACTACTGGCAATACTGACATGTATTACACACCAGATGAATTCAAAGCACAGAGACCCATGTTTGTCATCAACACTTCAAAAAGGAAACAAGTTGTGGTTAATGACAGGACAAACATTAAAATTATCTGTGAATTCCATGATACACTCCCTGATGACACCATATGTAGTGTTATTCTTATAGGTGAAAAATCATATGTTTATGATGTAAGAAATGAGAGAGTCACAGAACAATTCTAGAAGAGTTTTGCATATTATATTTTCTTAGTATTAGATAAGCAAGTTGAGCCTAGTTTTAATTCAGAATATTACAAGTCAACATATTAACATAATAGTACGAAAAATATTTTTAAACAAGTATTTAAGATTATATTACAGTATACTACAGTATAATCAAAAAACTCTTATGAGCTTATTGGATTAGTTTTAAGTAAAGCTAAAATAGTGTCGAGAGAATCATATTTTTAACAATCTTATAAAAACAATCTGACAGATACAGCTGTATCCAAATTAATCTAAAAAAAGAGGTCATCCTTTCTCAGAAGCTCAAAAATCGTAGGTTATACACAGTAGCAATAAGATTTTATAGACATTTTGCCTTAGTTTAAGTATTTCTATTCAGTCAAAAATACCTCTTCCCTCTTCATCCCAGTAATATTGCAAAAAATCTTAAATTTGATAGAGGGGGACACTTGAATAATAAACTTTCATAGGCATTTTAGCCTAATTTTATACAAGAAAAATTTTGCGCCAATAATAGCATCATAATTAAAATCAGGAATGTATATTTCTTTTTTTTAAGTATTAGAAACAAAATTTTCCGGTAAATAATGAGCAATCGTGCCGATCGCGGACCATTCAATTTAGCTTATTTTGCAATTTCTACACGTGACCCCCAAATTTTAACTTGAAATTCGTGATTAGGAAGCCTCAATTAGTGAGTATGTGAAATATTACAAAAATCGTGGAGGGGTCCGGTATTGTAAATTCTGCGCCATCGGGGAGGCTGATAGCTGCTATAGCAAGTCAAAATTAAAGTAAAAGTTTAACTACATGTATACCGAACGACATTAGCAATATTGGAAGGACAGAATACTTAAAAATTGATGTTCAACGGAAGGTAAAAGCGTGTTGTAGTAGCTAGTATTCTCGATTGGGCTGCCAGCGGTCTTAGGATCGATCCTCCTTACGAAGTGTTCTCTTTTTTTCGATTCTCATTTTATTAAACAGCGGCATGGTGGCATTATTTGTAATAGCAGTGTATAGTGGCTACATTGTTCTGCATCTGGAATGTATATATTAAAAAAAATGAATTGACACACGTGCAAAGGGATATTTTCATGTATAGGATCATGAATTATGATACTCTAACGATAATTCTGTACTCGTTTAAAGACAATGACAAATATTAATGAAATAACTCTTTATATTCGTGGCAATTCAGGATATACTAATTTTACCCCTTTTCCCACTCGAGATCAATGCAAGGATACCTCCGCAAATATCGAATGCAAAGTTTTCAACATGTGCAATTCTCCGTTAAATGTTTTCGCCGATTCGTTCTACCTTCGTTTTCTTTGTTACAAACAAGTTTTCTTTGCACATTACATATAGGAGGAGAGTTGCATCTACATTTCACGTTGGTCAGCTCCTTGTACTTGCTTTCAGGAGCGACGGCTTCAGGGTAATGGTTACCGTTAAGGATTGTCAATCTGATGGTCATAGGTTCAAACCCCTCCGGTGGCAGAAAATTTTCGTAAGTTTTAGACATATCCCATTGTGTTCATTATCCACGCTGTGTGAAACGGAAAGATTCAGTTTGGGATTAACGATGGGGGAGGGGAAATATTAAATTACATCTTCATTTCAACGAACCGAGAAGTCGAGAAAAATTGGATAATTCTTATAAATGTTAAAATTTCATTCACGTTTTTAGTGGTATAATCGCAGGTAAAATCAATGATCTTACGTGAAAGATTTCATCTTGCTCTGAACTCAGCCAAAACGCATATGGCACCGATCTAATACATTCTCCAATGTGTTTCAAAACGTTATCGAGTGTTTTGTTTCATGTCGATAATTTGATCAATGCATCAATTCTTGACGCCGAGACGATATTTTCTCCAACTACCTCTTCTCTCCTTTCGTTTCCATTCTCTTCTCCTTCTTATTCATCTCTCCCCTCCTTCTCCTCTACTTTTATCTCATATCACCTTCTCTATTTTTCTCGCATCTTGTCTCCATCCCACTCTTCTCCACTCCTCTTATCTCCTTTCCTGTCTTAGATTTCCGACTCCAATGCACTCTTCTCCTCTTCTTTTAATTCTTCCCTTTTACTCTCTTTTACTCTACTCTCCACTCCCCTCTTCTCGTCTCCTCCTCTCCTCTCCTCTCCCCTCCGTTTCCTCCTCTCTTCTTTGCTCCATTTTCCTCATCTCTCCTCGATTTTTCCTATCTTCTCACTACTTCTCCTCTCCTCGTCTATCCTCTCTTTCTACTTTTCCTCTTCTCCTTTCGCTTTCTCTTTCTCCTCTCCGTTGTCGTCTTTTGTTTCCTCTAACCTCTTATCCTTTCCTTAGACTCATCAGCGATGAAATACAAGAAAACCTAGTTTCTTTTATCTTAGAAAAAAATTCGTCATTTGCGATATAATATTGATATTTTTAATAATTTTATACAAAAATGCTTGTTTTCATTTCTTTCGCGTATTTCACAAATATCTATTGTGCATGTGGCAACCCTGAAATTGAGCCTAACTCTACACGCAACCCACCAACGCCTTGTGTAAATTGGGTTGCCTAGTTTAAAATGTCGTTGTCCTAAAACTTTTGAGAGACACTGTACATGTCTACCCCATCCCGCCCCTCCCCTTGGGGTGCCAGGGTTGTCTTACCCGCACAGTATTTATTTCCAGATTGCAAGTGATACGTGTACCAAGTTTGGTTGAAATTGCTCCAGGCGTTCGAGAGTTATGCCGGAACAAACGAATATACACACCCACACATACAGTACATCCAATTTTTATATGTATAGAAGATAGATAAAATTAGTTTATGACAGACTCAATATTGGCGCTATTGCTTCATAAGGGAAAAAGGGGCACCTAGATCCTGACATACTCCCTTCAATGCAAGGTCTTTTGTGTGCTGTCTAATTTTACGGCGATAAGTGGATGGCAACTTCTACCACGCCGGAGAGTTAGACAACCCACACAACGCCTTGCAGGGAAGCGAGTATTTCAGAATCTAGGTGTGCCATTTTTATTGGCGGTGGCTGTACATGGCAGCAGGGGTGCCCATCCAGGGGTGCCCATAAAAGGCCTATGACCAGTGATGTGCGTCTACGTGTAAACAACGATAGTCTACATTCTACACATAGACTATTTTATACACGTAGATTACGTAATCTATGTAAACAACATGGCAAAAGATAACTTAGCAAAGGGCGCCCTGGAAGTAAAAGAAATATATACTGCGTATCAGTTCCTGATGTGTGAGGAGAACTTTTCATACTATTTCTTCCAAATTCGAACAATTTCTCACCTAGGAAGAAACCTAATATAGGAAATATTCTAGTGTTTTATGGGGAAAATACCACTCTTGCCTCACGACTGCCATCTGTTGTTGTTTTTTGCATACTACTTATCTTTCTTCCATAGTTGGTAATAGAACAGAAGAGAAATTTTGTTGTAAATAGGGTACTTTTCATTTCGTTAGGAACCAATATAGTTGAAAATGTCACTTGCCTTTCATGAAAGCCTTCAAAATTAATTTGAATGCTCTTTAGATTGTCTACGTAGTCTATGTCAACTACAACCCTTTTTAATCTACGCGTAGATTACGTGTAGACAACGCATTTAGACGTAAACTTATAGTCTACGGCACATCACTGCCTATGACGCACTCCCCCAAAAGGTGAACATTCCCCCCCCCCCGCCCCCTCCTTTATGTCTAATTACTGAAATTATTTTGGTCAGACGAAATTTATGGAACAATACAGACATGTTTAACCATGTCTACTTTAGGTATTGTTTACAATATAGACATTAACATGTATGTTGTATATTACTTTGACATTGTCGTCGTCGCCTTGTAATCAAGGGGTCCCGGGTTCGATATCCGGTGGAGGCACATAGTGGTTCGGATTCCACTTTAAACTGTAGGTCCAGTCCCGATTAGCCTTACTGTGCATAAAATGGACTTAAAACACTAAATCAGCATTGATTGAAATAGCATTTTACATACATTTTATACTTATCAATTCAATGTATCATTTTATTATTGTATAATCTTTATATTATCTTTATTGTATTATCATGATCAACGTGTTTCTTTTCTTTGTTTTTATTTATTTGTTGTATCTTTGACAAGGGTTCTATTTTAAATGATAATAACTACAGACGTTGCAAAGTTGCAGCAAACTTGTTGATAATTTCCTCAGGCTCACATCATTGTTAGTGTTCATAACATTTTGTCTGCTTGACTAAACTAAACAAAATTTTATAGTTTACCTACCAATTCTACATACAGTACCTTCACACAAAAAGGAGGGGATCGTTTCGTGTGATTGACTATCTTGATTTTTAGTTATGGTTACTATGTATAGTTTCCTACCTACCTGTGAGTGATCGCTGCGATGGGGTTCTAATGCCTTTGGAATCGGTTTGGAAGGTTGCGAAGTGCTGTTCGCATTATACAGGGTGATTCTAAAGGTATAGTACAAACGAAAACCACAGATACCTCCCATGAAATAGAGACGAAAGTTCCCCTTCCACTTTGCCGAGAGATGCCTCCGTGAGGAGCTAGACAACGGCGAAAACGTGTGAAAATGAACTTCACACCTCTGTACAGCCAGTACCAGTGAAGATAGAAAGGCGGAACAAACAAAGTCAAAAGGAACACCAAAGTCGCCCATCCGAAAAACACTAGGCGGCAGCTGCGCAAAGCATGCGCATGGGGTTCCACAAAGGAAATAGGAGTGTCCCGCAAGACAAGTGAAGGGAAAGGGTAGCGATCGACAACGGTAGGGAGAAAAGAAGCTATGAAGCATGAAGTAACAATTGCACAGCGGGAAACAAACACCATGACTGAAGCAGTGCAGTCGAGAATAGTAGTGCGGGGTTGCAGAACCACGGGAGGACGACGTAGGATGTAAAAACACACCGAGAATGCAAGCAAAGTGGTCCGTGACACTCGACAGGCAACAGACGCGTACATGGTTCGGGCCAGAAATGGCTGCGCTGGCGGTGCAGCGCAAGGGGAGTCCCCAAAACACAGTGGGGAGACACCGCAGCAAGAACAAAGCACGGTTCAACAAAAGAGAAAGAGGACCGGACGGGGAATGGTACCTGCCAAGGAGACAACAAATGCGGGACGAGGGATTCCCCGTAGCAGCCCCGGGGGGATGTCACACAGAGGTCGTGCGCCAGCAGGACAAACACAGCAACTACGGGCACAGGAGGTTATTGCTAATGAAAGGTGCACGTACAGATAGGACCACGTACCCCGTACTGACGTTGTAACAAACGTCGTGATGGGGCCCAAAGTGGTCCGTGACACTCGACAGGCAACAGACGCGTACATGGTTCGGGCCAGAAATGGCTGCGCTGGCGGTGCAGCGCAAGGGGAGTCCCCAAAACACAGTGGGGAGACACCGCAGCAAGAACAAAGCACGGTTCAACAAAAGAGAAAGAGGACCGGACGGGGAATGGTACCTGCCAAGGAGACAACAAATGCGGGACGAGGGATTCCCCGTAGCAGCCCCGGGGGGATGTCACACAGAGGTCGTGCGCCAGCAGGACAAACACAGCAACTACGGGCACAGGAGGTTATTGCTAATGAAAGGTGCACGTACAGATAGGACCACGTACCCCGTACTGACGTTGTAACAAACGTCGTGATGGGGCCCAATCAGCCTCTTAGAAATGAAGCCGGAGGCACATCGCTGGGTGGGAGCGGGCGAAAGGCTGCTGGAGTGTCCTACGGATTCCACCACTCCGTACGGTGGACGACACTAATGGACGAGGTCGGAATGTTTCCATCCCGATCACCAGGTCCACCGTTCCCAGACCTGACGCGGCTGCTTGCTTCCGAGCGCAACCCCAGCCGAACAACTCGAGTCCCTCCTCGGCCGCAGCCTTCCGCTCCGAAACCAAGCGTGGCCTCACACCACCGCAGCCGCACACTGCCGCGTGGGTGTGAGACCGGGCCGAGCAAGGCTGGACAGATAAACTGCGTGGGACAATCGTGTAATGATGCTATGTGGGGGTATGCACGTCTGTTCAACTGCTGGGTTATCCAAAATTGGTGTACACAAACACCACACGATCGTACGTAGTGCTCCCTCGGCTCGAGCAAGACGGACGAAGTACGTGTTGTGGGTGAATGGGGCAAGAATGAAGGACGCTACATGTGTTCCACGATGACAAGGCCCCAGAGTACATGGCCCCACCTGACGGCAGTGGTCAGGTAGTGAAGAGCACAGGCACGGGTGGCTCAGGAACGTCAGCTGATTGTACCACAGCGCCGTGCGGACGTGTGGGCTGATTGGAAGTGCAGCGTCAGGGAGCGTGTCAGTGAAAGAGCCGGTGCGGTGGTGGTGTGCTTGACGTACGACAATTGAGTACGTTGTTTCGAAGCCGCTGTGACCAGTGTGTGTGTGTGTGTGCCACCTGTGCACTGCAGTACAGTATTCCATAATTGGCACTATCCTCACCGTACCATGGAACGCTACACATTTGTAGAACTGAGGGACATGCATTTTGTCTACGGCCTTGCAGATGGCAATGGCCGAGCAGCAGCACGCCTTTATCGCGGACGGTATCCGGAGAGGCGACAACCCGACAGCAGGTTGTTTTCGAACGTGCACCGTACCCTTGGTGAATCGGGTGTGTTACGTGCAGGCCATCATGTCGGTCACCCAAGACATGTGCGCACCGCGGCGGTCGAGGAGGACGTACTTGCTCGCGTGGACGACACACCGTCCACTAGCACCCGTAGCATTGCACGTGCAGTGGGAGTATCACAGTCGACAGTGTGGCGTGTCCTTCATGATGATCTGCTGTATCCCTATCATCCACAGCGAGTCCACGCGTTGCAGGCTGGGGATTACCCACGACGTGTGGAATTCTGTCAACGACTGTTGCAGTTTTGTACCGACGATCCCCGTTTTTTGCGCCATGTGCTTTTCACGGACGAGGCAACATTCACCCGTGAGGGCATCTTCAATTGCCGAAACAGCCATGTGTGGGATAATGAAAATCCACATGCAGCAGTAGAGGTGCACCATCAGACCCAGTTTGCAGGGAATATCTGGGCAGGTAATATCGATGAACAGATTATCGGTCCATACCTACTGTCACCACGTTTAAATGGCCGCCTCTATCGCACTTTTCTTGCATCAGTCCTTCCAGAGCTGCTAGAAGATGTACCCCTCAACGTGCGACATCGTATGTGGTTTCAATTGGATGGAGCGCCTGCACATTTTGATGGCACAGTGCGAACCCTTTTGCACCATACCTACCCACATCGCTGGATCGGCAGAGAGGGCCCCGTCCCCTGGCCCGCCCGTTCGCCTGACCTCACACCAATGGATTTCTTCTTGTGGGGCCATGTGAAAACACTCGTCTACGAGACCCCGGTGCCTGACAAGGAAACATTGGTAGCGCGGATACTTGCAGCATCGGCCGAAGTGTGTACCATGCCAGGGATTTTTGATAGGGTTCGCCAGAATTTCCTGCGACGCTGCAATGCCTGCATTGAATGTGGTGGTCGTCAATTTGAGCAACTTTTGTAACAACGTCAGTCCGGGGTACGACTACGTACTACGTACTATTCCTATCTGTAAGTGCACCTTTGCGTGGCAATAAACCTCCTGTGCCCGTAGTTGCTGTGTTTGTCCTGCTGGCGCACGACCTCTGTGTGACATCCCCTCGGTGCTGCTACGGAGAATCCCTCGTCCCGCATTTGTTGTCTCCTTGACAGGTACCATTCCCCGTCCGGTCCTCTTTCTCTTTTGTTGAACCGTGCTTTGTTCTTGCTGCGGTGTCTCCCCACTGTGTTTGGGGACTCCCCACGCGCTGCATGTGTTTGTTTCCCGCTGTGCAATTGTTACTTCATGCTTCATTGCTTCTTTTGTCCCTACCGTTGTCGATCGCTACCCTTTCCCTTCACTTGTCTTGCGGGACACTCCTATTTCCTTTGTGGAACCCCATGCGCATGCTTTGCGCAGCTGTCGCCTAGTGTTTTTCGGATGGGCGACTTTGGTGTTCCTTTAGACTTCGTTTGTTCCGCCTTTCTATCTTCACTGGTACTGGCTGTACAGAGGTGTGAAGTTCATTTCCACACGTTTTCGCCGTTGTCTAGCTCCTCACGGAGGCATCTCTCGGCAAAGTGGAAGGGGAACTTTCGTCTCTATTTCATGGGAGGTATCTGTGGTTTTCGTTTGTACTATACCTTTAGAATCACCCTGTATAATGCGAACAGCACTTCGCAACCTTCCAAACCGATTCCAAAGGCATTAGAACCCCATCGCAGCGATCACTCACAGGTAGGTAGGAAACTATACATAGTAACCATAACTAAAAATCAAGATAGTCAATCACACGAAACGATCCCCTCCTTTTTGTGTGAAGGTACTGTATGTAGAATTGGTAGGTAAACTATAAAATTTTGTTCCCTCCAAAAAAAAAATCCCATGATGCGCGTGGCGGAGAAAGTGTTCATGGAAGTGACCCACTGTTGCCGCGTTTACCGACAAATAAACTTGCTGTCAAACAATTAATTAGGTCTACCGCTGCCTCCCTGTTTGGGCAACAAGCGGCAACCTTAGAATCTTTCCTCCACAGCCAGCAGGATTTTGTCAAAATAGCGCAGTGAATCTGGCCCGGTTCTTACAGCGGCTGAGGTATAGGTCCCAAACGGACGCGACAGCACACGTCGCCGTCGAAGCCATTACGGTACGCGTACTTACAACATCTATAGTACTGCAGAACATCAAGCGATATTTGGCTTCTGATTGGCTGCCATTCCGGAAGTTGATGCAGCGTTCCTTCAAGTTAACGCTAGATGGCAGGGTTCAAATTAACAGTGTAGATTTCAAATATCCATTGCAACAAGATAAGAAACCCATTTATACTAAGGTTGATATTTTAGCACAATTATTTAAATCAATGTTTTAGAAGACAGAAATCAGAACTCATCTTGAAGTGAATGATTTTTCTATTTAAAGTCACATCAGTGCAAACATTGTAACTACCAATGACAATTGAGAAAATTATGTATGTTCAACGTATATCATTTTAAACGTATATTTCTTAACATAATTTCAACAATCTGATTACAAACTTTATTACTATACAGTGATGTGCCGTAGACTATAAGTTTACGTCTACATGCGTTGTCTACACGTAATCTACGCGTAGATTACATTGGGTTGTAGTTTACATAGCCTACGTAGACAATCTAAAGTGCATCAAAATTAATTTTGAAGGGTTTCATGAAAGAAAAGTGACATTTTCAACTATATTGGTTCCTAACGAAATGAAAAGAATCCTATTTACAACAAAATTTATCTTCTCTTCTATCAACAACTATGGAAGATAAATAGTATGCAAAAAACAACAACAGATGGCAGTCTTGGTGGTCTTTTCCCCATAAAACACTAGAATATTTCCTATATTAGTTTTCTTCCTAGGTGAGAAATTGTTCGAATTTGGAAGAAAGAGTACGAAAAGTTCTCATCACACATGAGCAACTGATACGCAGTATAATTTTCTTTTGATTCCACGGCACACTTTGCTAATTTATCACCTTTCGCCATGTTGTTTACATAGATTATGTAATCTACGTGTATAAAATAGTCTACGTGTAGAATGTAGACTATCGTTGTTTACGCGTAGACGCACATCACTGTTACTATATAATCACGAGTCTTATTTTTCCATACGATGAAACAAGGAACAACGGCCATAAACACTTCCGGTGCACACAGCCAATAAGAAAACTTTATATACCTCTGGTTCGGCAGCACTATATTGTTTGTAAATACGCTAAAGGTACGAACACGGAGCGGCGGTACTCTCGTGAACGTATCTCCGAGTCACGCATTGAGAAGGTCGCCGCCACCAATTCACCCTATGCCACGATTCTTTTCTTCCAGTGAAATCAATCAGAGGCGTGCAAGTGTTTGCAGTTGCACTCTTCGGGGGAGGGGGAGAGAGGGAAAGTGTGTCACTGCCACGAAAGCCACGACTGCCCTCGCGGTTTCTTCCGACACCAATATGTCGCAAGGTCACTCAGCGAACGACATTTGCTGTTCAAGCAGCGTTCGTGGGCCAGCCTAATTCTGTCTTGTGTAAGCACCTGAGAAAAAAAAAAGCAACTTATTTGTTTAGTTTTAATGGGTTTAACAAGTACACTGTCCCACGTCTAATACAGGGTAAACCAATGGTGCAACTTTACACAGTTATTATGCGTTGCTATTTATTATAGAAAATGAGACAAGGCATCAATATAAAGAAAAGCTCTAACTAACTAACTACAGCCCGCATCACACGGAACTGGATTTCCAGTAGGTATGCCCTAGTTGGCGCTGGACTTGCTATCAATTTGCTAGTTTCGCCTCACACGATACTTATCAGCGTACTTGTCGATAGATTTTTGTTCCCATACGAGGGAAGTTGTAATGGCGGCCGCGTGAGAAGTAAACAATGTATCACTTCACATTTTTAAAAGCCGATAACTATTCAACCGAGAGGAATAACGTTTCGTATAAAACGTTATTAGGTACAAAACAATGGCGCTGCTTAAATACATACTTTACAACGTTTACTGTTCACGTATGGAAGAATATTTTAGTTGTTTCAAATGTAAACACTGTGCACTCAGCATAGATGGTGTAACTCAACGCGCCTTTCATGCTGTATACGTTATACATTGCTGGAGTAACACTCTGAAACTACAGACAAAAGCGCTCCTTTGCACACTCACAGATTATCTTCACGTGGCGAACCTTTGATCTGATTGGCTGTTCCACAGAATCCAGTCGAGGAAAGCAAGTAGCAAATAGAACATGTCCTATTTCTCCAAACCAGTCAAGCAGTCAGCCAGGCGGCCATGATTGCTACCTAGAAGGTTAGTTCAACGCCAACTAGGGCATTCCTACTAGAAATCCAGTTCCGTGTGATAGGGGCTTAACTCTCCAGCCTTCTTAAACCCGAAGGTTCATGGCTGCAGCAACACAGGCCTTCCATCTGTCCCTATCGTAAGCAAGATCTATATACTCTTTTCCATCCTTACCGATTTCCTTTACGTCCATCTCAACGTTGTTCCTCCATCTTCGTCTTAGCCTTCCTACAGGTCTCTTACCGTCAGGTTTCCCAACAAGAATCCTGTAAACTCTTCTTTCCTCTCCCATTCGTGCCACATGGCCTGCCCACCTAAGCCTTCTTGATTTAATTATTCTAATAATATCTGGGCAGGAATTCAAATTATGCAGTTCTAAATTATGTAACCTTCTCCACTCACCTGTGTCCTCATCCCTTTTAGGTCCATATATTTTCCTAAGGATCTTATTTTCAAATACTCTCAATTTATGTACCTCTTTCAATGTAAGGAGATATACAGGGTAATTCAAGATGAATTGTGCAACTTTACACAGTTATTATGACGTTACAGTTTATGATAGAACATCAGACAAGGCATCAATGTAAAGAAACACACTGGAAGTTCTATTCCCACTTAGCGGGCTTATTCTGCTTAGCCGATGCTCCACCAGGATCGCCAGTGTCGCAAAATGGCTAATGGCCAGTAGAAGGCGCATTGTGTGTTGGGGCTATCGAGAACTGATTCAGTCACAATGGTGCAAAGACATTTCCGCATGCGTTTCGGTAGTAATGTACATGTTTCACCCTTCCGAAAGATTTGCCAAAGTTACAACTGCGAATTGTTAGTGCCTTCGAAACCGTTGACAACGACTTGTCTCGTGCATAGCAAGTACTTGATTGTCGTTAGAAACCTTTTCCGCGTTTTACGTGGTTCCCATGTTGAATCTTTATAATGTGAGTCATGTGAGTAAAACTTCCAGAGTTCTTCTTTATATTGATCCTTGTCTGATTTTCTATCATAAATAGTAAAGTCATAATAACTGTGTAAAATTGTACCATTCATCTTGAATTACCCTGTATATCTCCTTACATTGAAAGAGGAACATAAATTGAGAGAATTGAAAATAAGATCCTTAGGAAAATATTTGGACCTAAAAGGGATGAGGAGACAGGTGAGTGGAGAAGGTTACATAATTTAGAACTACATAATTTGAATTCATGTCCAGATATTATTAAATCAAGAAGACTTAGGTGGGCAGGCCATGTGGCACGAATGGGAGAGGAAATAAGAGTTTACATGATTCTTGTTGGGAAACCTGATGGTAAGAGACCTATAAGAAGGCCAAGACGAAGATAACGTTGAGATGGACGTAAAGGAAATCGGTAGGGATGGAAAAGAGTGGCTTGATCTTTGTTGCTGTAGCCATGAACGTTCGGGTTTAAGAAGGCTAGAGAGTTAGTTATATCTCCTACGCAGTACAAACCTAAAACTATAGCTACTTCGGGAGGAGTTTCTTGCACGTTAACTGGGCCTGCCCGATGACGTATGGTAACGTCGCCTTGTAATCAAGGGTCCCGGGTTATACCCGGTGGCGGCACATAGTGGTTCGTATTCCACTTTAAACTGTAGGTCCAGTCCCGATTAGCCTTACTGTGCACAAAGTGGACTTATAACACCAACTCAATTACAATAACATGTTGGCATTGTGGAATGAAAAAAGTTGAATGTAGGAACCCACCTCCTTAGCGGAGTGGTTAGCATACTGCACTACGACGCCAGGGGTGCCGGGTTCGACTCTCAACCTTGGCATAGGAGTTCTTTGTGAGTGTTCCTTCATAGTTTCATTCATATGATGTATTTATTTATTTTACTTCGTTTCTGCCACTTTTGGCTAACTGTGAAGATGAGGATGAACGATAAAATGAAACAGTTGATGGGGCAGTAAGAAGCACATATGCCCAGCGCAAAACACACGTCCCACAGAGGATTACACTGGCCAAGTGTCCAGACGCGAGAGCCTCGTTAGTCTGCTCAATGCATTCCATGATGTGCTACGTGGAAGTGTCATTTGGGTGTCTTCAGAAAGGGTCACCCTTTCATCAATTTCATATCAGCCCTCATCGTCATCGTCGCGATTATACAGGGTGGCTGAAAAGCGACGTAAAAAACAGAATTCAGTCAGTCATCCTAATCCAAAGCCGGGGGAGGAGGGGAGTCCTATTTTTGGTCTACAACCTTCAGGCAAGGGCGTATTTGGGGGGGGGGGGTTCAGGGAGTACGCCCCTTCCGAAAGACTAATAAAGTTTAAAATGAAATTGGAAAAAATGCTTTCTTCATCTCTTCATGGAATGATAACAATACTTACCATTATGAATTTACCTAATGCTCAGTATTATAATGATTATTAATTTACCTATTTAAATATCGTTATTATTTGAATCTTATTAATCTATTGATTGTAAACGTTATTATTGTTAGAATTAAACTTAGTTGATTAGTTTGATTATTATTGTTATTATTTTTACATGCGGGGCAATTGGTTCAGACCAAGGTTGTTGAAGTTTCAAGAACCCATAAATTGTAATGGGTTCTATTGGGCTCCGCTGCAGCACCAGAACGTTTTTTCTCAATTTAAATTCGGTTCAACTTGCGCATTGTTTCATTGAGAAAAGGTTCCTGGACCGAATTGAAATACTTTACAGATAAAAGATTCTTTGCGGTCCAGAACCCATTTATACGCTTGCTGATTCTCCTGGATCGGAATTGAATTTATTTGAAATTCCTGGACCTCTAACAATCCTGGTTCAGACCTACCGAAATATAATTCTTGATATGTTCCTGGTTTCATGATAATCGTGGAAGACAAATGACAGTCGAAGCAGCAGAATGAGATCCGAAGATGCTGGAGGCGGCTGTCAGGGTCGGACGAAAGAAGTGACCCAATTCCTTTGCACCAATTCTGCCGCGTCATCGCCACTCACGTGCGTGGTTCCATCCGTGGAATTGTAGTGGAAGTTCCGAAGTTCTTGCACAGAGAGAAGTTGAGAAACTCCTCTATCCGTGCGTGTCAATCATTTGGAAGGTGGTTGGCAGCCATTTCATCATGTGCAACACCTCACAGATTCGAGCATCAACAATTTCAGATCTTTCCGAGCTTCGCTATCTAGACAATGCCAGCTAAAGTTCCCACTGCACAAATTTCACCGTGCCATGAAGGAAAGATGTGGAGGTAAGGCACCACAAATTCTCGATTTAGGCCATTTTTGGAAGGTGATGTAATCAGCACCATGCTCTGGCCACTTTTAACCCAGGTACCAATTAATTTGAGGCTGGGTGAGCCCCAGAGGTGCTTTATGCAGGGACAAGGGCGGAAAAAATTTCCACCCCGGAAATCGAACCTGGATCAGGAAAGAACCTTCAGCAGTCACACGCCCTACTGTGTATACTACCAGGAATCGTCTCCTTACGTTGAGATTTTACTGAACATCCTGACAACACCACTGGTAACAATACACAGTGGCCTAGTTCGCTGCACTCTTGATACTATAGCAGATGACTGTCGTCCCTTGATAATTTCAGCTTGCTGTTTCCAAAAGTGAAATCCATTTTAACCCATCACGTCTAGTTTTTCAGAAAACAGTAATATGTTAACTGCCTTAATTTCACAATAAAATGTGTAGTTTTATAATTTCCTCAATAGATGGCTCTGTTCGGCTGATAGTAAAAATATTGATTTTCTACAATACAAATCCTCCAATTTTGAACTATAATTGTAAGCATTTAATCCACATTCCATCTTCTCAAAACACACCGACAAGGAAATTGTAGTCTTTGATTACATAAGTTCAATTTTCGTTATCCCTCATAAACTCTATATTATAATGTAGAAGGTTGATTGAACTTAATGACGTGGAGAAAGATCCTGACATGATTGGAAAGAAGTTATCTCGTATCTGTCATCGACATTCAAAATACTTCTAGAATCACTTATTGGTTTGTAAACATCCGAAATGTCCTTTGTTTAAATTTATTTTGTTGCGTACGTGATTGGAAAAAAATGGATGTCATTTCCGTGATCAGTATAAACTTCCAGAATCACCTATCGATTTTAAATCATCCTATTCCCCCCCCCCAAATGCAGGGCTGTGTAATCTGTCCCCGGATTCTGTGAAGCAAATCCGCGCATAGCGGCAGAGAAGGGGGTAAATCGAGTGGGCAGAGCGCAGCAGTTCACGCTGCTGCGAAGGCTGGTAACTGCAGCGCCGTCCCCCCTCCACGCAATCCCGTTCCCTCTAACGTGTCACTACTTGCGCAGAGTCTTGTTTTCGTTCGCTTGTTTGGTAAGTGGGCCTCCTGGATGGCGTAGTGGTAAAGTTATCGCCTTGTAATCAAGGGATCCCGTGTTCGATACCCGGTGGAGGCACACAGTGGTTCGGATCCTACTTTAAACTTCACGTCCAGCCCCGATTAGCCTTTCTGTGCATAAAGTGGACTTAAAATACAAATTCAATCAATCAATCAACTTTTATAATTTTTCGGAGTGTGAAAGCATCTACCACATTTGGCTTATTGCGACAATGAGGATGAATGATGATTAGCTGGAAATGATGAAGAGACACTCGGAAAGTACACCCATGTCCGGAACTCGAACCCGGGACTTCGGTGGCGAGATCAACCAGCTTGGAGTTCGAAAGGAATAAAAACATCGAGACAGGAAATGGAGATTTGGGATGAGCGATTTTAAGTCGATAATAACAGAACAGCCCGAAGAACCAGTTCGCGAACAACACGAGGACCTTCAACTAGTTTCCAAGGGTATTTTTGAACAACTTCCTCTTTACAAACAACTATAACAGAGAAACAAAGAATATCTTTTGACTCCGAAAATAGTTATTTTAGTTGTTCATGGAAAAACGTCAACATGGACTGGTTTCTTCAAAACACGCTTAACAGTAGAAAAACGTGTCGACAGATGTCGCATCTGTTCTCTTAAAACATGTATGTCGATATTACTTTGCTAATAGAAACTAACCATTACTAATGTAGTTTCTTGCTTACTCTATTTCAATTCTATTTTATTCTATTTCTCCTATGTGACACACTAGCCACAGACAAATTAATAGGCTCTAGCAGGCACGTATTATCTAGAAATATAAATTGGGGATTTTTAGAAATAATACTAATAATAACCATGTTTAAATAAATATGTTAAAATGTATCTTAACATTAGGTTATATATCTATTCTTAAATTAAATTGTATTTTTACCTATTCATGTAATAACAACATTACAGTACGTATAATTTACATGTTATTATAGACCTATAAATAGCTTAACATGTAAATAATACTGTAATGCTATTTTTACATGAATAGGTAAAAGGACAATAAGAATAGAGATATAACAATACCTATTCATTATCTAGCTTACGTGTACTTAAGATCGCCAATATTTATATAAAGACAACTATCTTGTCAAAAATATAAATAATTGAATAACAAATAAATGTTAGATCCTGTTGACGAAAGTAAAGTTCCCGATTAACATTTTGTGCATATTATTATAAGTAGCAGTGTGCATAAATATTCATTGGTAGGATATTTACTGTCAAAACCGTATGATCCCAGTCTAATCCTTGTCTTCAAATAAGATCGGCGGAAATATATTACCCTATTCTATAGATTTTGCAACAAATGCTATTAAAGGTATACGTATTTTCAATATTCAATTTTAATACTTTGTAAGTCTTTCGGGAGGGCGGGCCCCCTGGCCCCCTAAATACGTCTTTGCGTTCTAGGGAACAACAATAGAGGATACAATGCAAAATACTTTGGGTTCAGGAATTTTTATGTAATTACTTAATTTGTCCTTCGTTTGCAGCCAAGTAAAAATGACAAATGTAGGCGAATTACTAACTAACTAACTAACTCCCTAGCCTTCTTAAACCCGAAGGTTCATGGCTGCAGCAACACAGGCCTTCCATCTTTCCCTATCTTGAGCAAGTTCTATATACTCTTTTCCATCCCTACCGATTTCCCTTAGGTCCATCTCAACGTTGTCCCTCCATCTTCGTCTTGGCCTTCCTACAGGTCTCTTACCGTCAGGTTTCCCAACAAGAATCCTGTAAACTCCTCTTTCCTCTCCCATTCGTGCCACATGGCTTGTCCACCTAAGTCTTCTTGATTTAATCACTCTAATAATATCTGGACATGAATACAAATTACGTAGTTCTAAATTATGTAACCTTCTCCACTCACCTGTCTCATCATCCCTTTTAGGTCCAAAGATTTTCCTAAGGATGTTATTTTCAAATACTCTCAATTTATGTTCCTCTTTCAATGTAAGGGACCAAGTTTCGCATCCATATAATACTACAGGCAAAATTACTGTTTTGTATATTTTAACTTTTAGTTTCTTAGATATTAAACGAGAAGACAAAAGTTTATGAAGAGAGAAGTAACATGCATTTCCTGAATTAAGCCTACTTTTTATTTCCTCTTTAATATAATTTTCATTTGTTAATATTACTCCTAAGTATTTGAATTTGGAAACTGGTTCAAACGAGTTGTTATCAATAATTAGATTTTGATTATTACCTAACACTTGGTTTCGGCCTGTAAGCATATATTTAGTTTTCTCTTTGTTAACTTCCAAACTTATCTCTTTAGCTGTTTTGAAAAATATTTTAGCATTATTCTTAATTGTATTCACATCATCCCCCAGTAAGTCTACATCATCTGCATATGCTAACAACTGAGTTACAGTATTAGGAATATGATGCATGAAATTCAAGTAACATATTTGTACATATTTTGAGGTATATTGCATATTTCCTGTTTATAGCACATATACTTACATAAATTGCTGCATTTGCTTTATATTCTTTAGTTTTCCCTGAGTAATGCTGATATACGAGGGATATATTTTCGGAACAAATTTTGAAGAAAATGATTTCTCTAAAGTGTGATATTTTTTCGATTAATTTAACTTAATATCGCCTCCAACTGTTCTTTTTCTTAACTTTTCTCATTTACCAATAATTTTTTTTACCATGTTTGTTGCATTCTTTATCATTTTTGAGGATTCCTTTTGCTCCTGTCCTGTTGTTTGATGATTTTTTTAATACATTTGCTAGCATACTTTACATATTTAAATTTAGCAACATTATGGTTTTTAACAATTTTGCCATTAATCGAAAATATGGTCATTGAAACAGCACAATATTATTTTTTACTGAAATCTTTGTCAATGCATTCAATAATTAATTTCGGTGAAGCTTTGTTTGAGATTTCCTTGCTGGCCATTATTATCGCTATAATTTGTGGTTTTGAAGTAAAATTAGTAACAACATAAAAAAATTAAATCTGATACACACTGAAAGGAGGTGAATGAGTTATTCAGAAAAATCTTTGCGGTGTATTTTTTGTAACCTTGAACTTAAAAAATAAAGATAACTACAATAAAAAATAATAGCTTGATTCCCTTTGCTTCGGTAGTTTAAACCGCCAATGAGTTTATCAAATTATTTAAATATTCTCATAATTTATGGAAAATCAAGCTTTCAAGAGCGAAAATTATTTTTAGGTCATTTTTTAAATAATTTTTAAGGTCATTCTGTAGGTCATTTTTTAAATATTTTATTGGTCATCAACTTTCGAGCCCTACTTTTGCAAAAAAAAAATACGTAAAACATGAAAAATACAAGTTCGTCTTTCCCGCTCACAACGCGATAAAATTCGAACATTGTTTCCCGGACACCCTGTACATGAAAAGCGATCACATTCACTTCTTGGAGCGGTGAATTATGGCTGCAATTCTTAATGAGCTTATTCTTTTGAGTGTCTGCCTGTCCTCCCATCCTTTGGGCTGTTCTTAATCTGCCAATCGGCGGGACAACTGAACCGTTTCCAATCTGGGAGAAATTTTTGAAAGCTTCCTTCTCGCTGTCACGGGTCGCGTGTTCCGGAGCAATTTTCCCGCCAGTCTTTTGTTCTTGCCACACATCGCCTGCCGCCCGCACTTTCCACAGATGGCGCGCATGACTGACCAATCCGTGCTTGCAGTCAGCACCTCGGTACTGTACAAGGGTGACTGGCAAATTTAACAAGGGAAGGGGTAATTTTTAAAAGGCATTTATTCCTCCTTCTTTCGGCTTCCGCCTTCGGAAATTAGGGCACTATGGAAGCCCACGCCCCCATCTTACTGGAGAAAGACTCTCGAAATGGGGCTTCTAGTAAAAACGTGTGATTTCTTTCTGCATCTAAATCATTTTACACCACGTAGGTCGTCAGCTTTATACGAAAGCATTTCCCTTAGCAATTTTCTTAACATTTATGCCATGACCAAAATTCTACCCTTTAAAGTGAAATAAATCAGTGGCATAGCAACATATCATTCTTTAAATTTGAAATCTCAATGTGAATTGATACAATATCTGCAGGGATACGACTGCAATTTTTATCATATTTAAAAAATAATAATAAATTACTGACGAAAGTGATATTTTATAATTTCACTCACCCTAAAAATGTATTTCAATCCAACAGCATTTCGGATCTTCCCTTTGTTTCAAATTTTCTTTCACCCTCCCAAAAAAAATCCTGGGTACGGGCCTGCTGTATGAAGCAAGGAAGGATTGATTGAGTTTATTTTACTTCGCGTTTTGTGCCTCTTGGCTAATTTGCGAAAATTGGGATGAATGATGAAATGGATGAATGAACATTCACAAACAACCAAGCCCGAGCGTGATTCGAACCCGGGACCCTTGGCGTCGCAGCGCGATGTGCTAACCACTCGGCCACAGGGTCCGGCGGAGCAAGGAAGGAAACAACGCAAGCAATTAAATGCCTCACACTTGCTTCGTGGAAGTGGAGGTACTTTATTGTTAACTTATTAAAATCAGAATTGTAAGGTCAAGGCAAAGAAGAAATTACAAGACGAAGTGCTTTTTATTCAAGAAAAGATTAAATGGGTAAAAATGTCCAAACAAGTTATCGTGAATTTTTGCGTAAATGTTTCACATGAGAAATACGACGATAATTTCTAGTTTTTTTTCTGGCCTACTCAGTCTTGGTCAAAATGTTTTAATTTTATTGCCCACAAAAATTAGCCCTTTCCATTTTTCTCACTTCTATTTATTAAAGTTTTCATATGAACCGCATGGGACGCGAGGCCCCGGGCGGTCGCACAATTCGCCCACCCATTGCTACGCCACTGCATGGCATATTTCATGACATTTCTCAAGGATAGCATCGGTCCTATTTCCGTAGCATAACCAATCAGAAGCGTCCTCTAGGTCACGAGTGCACACGTAATGGTGGCCGAGTGAGATGTAAACAATCACTTCACGTTTTTAAAAGCCGATAACTATTCAACCGAGAGGAATAACGTTTCGTATATCAAGGTATTAGGCACAAATCAATGGCACTGCATAAATACATACTTTATAATGTACACAGTCCACGCATGAAAGAGTAAATTAGTTGTTTCAATTGTAAACACCATGCACTCACCATAGACGTGTCATTCGTACTGTATATATTACACATTGTAATCGCAAAGCTAACCGAAATATTCCGGCAAATGCTTCCCTGTAAAATACTATGTGTTATAAGATTTTTGGAAGCATTTACATAGCATTTATGCTAGCAAGGAAATGCTTTCGGCTACAGCGGATCTTGTGCTACATTACTTGTAAGTTCACTTTATGCAAGGATAGGGTAATGGGGGACTGTAATTTTAAAGTGGGATCCGACCCCGAACCATTGTGCCTCCACCGGGTATCGAACCCGGGACACCTTGATTATAAGGCGACGACGGTACTACAACACCATCGGGCTGAATTGAACCTGAATCTAATAATGTGTATCTTGCAATTATTCGATAGAGTGAATCCGCAGGATTTTTTCCAGGGAGAAGCAAGCTAAATATTTTGGTGGTGGGAGAGGCATCGGAACGTGCATGATAATTTTAATATTTTATTACCGTGACCCGTGCAGTGATGTGCCGTAGACTATAAGTTGACGTCTACATGCATTGTCTACACGTGATCTACGCGTAGATTACATTGGGTTGTAGTTTACATAGACTACGTAGACAATCTAAGGTGCATTAAAATTAATTTTCAAGAGTTTCATGAAAGGAAAGTGACATTTTAAACTATATTGGTTCCTAACGGAATAAAAAGAATCCTACTTACAACAAAATTTCTCTTCTCTTCTATCATCAACTATGGAAGAAAAATAGTATGCAAAAGAGAACAACAGATGGCAGTCGTGAAGCAAAATTAGTCTTTCTTCCATAAAACACTACAATATTTCCTACGTTAGGTTTCTTCCTAGATGCGAAATTGTTCGAATTTGGAAGAAAGAGTATGAAAAGTTCTCCTCACACATCAGCAACTGATATGGAGTATAATTTTCTTCTAATTCCACGGCGCCCTTTGCCAAGTTATCACCTTTTGCCATGTTGTTTACATACATTACGTAAGCTACGTGTATAAGAAGGTCTACGTGTAGAATGTAGACTATCATTGTGCGTGACCCACACTTCTTTGTTCATGTTATATCTTATATCTTGTTGAAATCATTGAACTACACTGTTGTTCACATACGTATGTATTAGTAGAAATGGAAATTTTATGTGGCTATATGTAACTACTACTACGTTTTGATAAAACATCATGTGGCACAAATTCTATGTGTAGGCTATGTATTATGCAATAATATAATTAATAAAAATAACCCGTGGTACAACAACCCGTGAGGGCCAGGCCCTACTTACCGACTGCCATATGCCTCAGCAGAGGAGGGCGATCATCCAACCAGTTACGGGGCGACGTGTGGTCAGCACGCCGAACCCCCAGTCGCTGTAGGTTTTCTATGTCCGGGTTGCTACTCATTCGTAGTTTCCCAATTTCCTCATGATGGTGCGCGGCCACTGGTCCCATATACAGGGTAAAATCTCAGGAGAAAAGTTTTTACGCTTCCCCAAACAATATTTATAAGCCATATTAAGTTATACACAAATAAATTAACACCCACTCCCAATGAAACACGTTTCTCATCTCCAGTGATGTACCGTAGAGTATACGTTTACGTCTACATGCGTTGTCTACACGTAATCTACGCGTAGATTACATTGGGTTGTAGTTTACATAGATTACGTAGACAATCTAAAGTGCATTAAAATTAATTTTGAAGGGTTTCATTAAAGAAAAGTGACATTTTTAACTATATTGGTTCCTAACGAAATGAAAAGAATCCTATTTACAACAAAATTTCTCTTCTCTACTATCGTCAACTATGGAAGAAGATAAATAGTATGCAAAAAAGAACAACAGATAGCAGTCGTGAGGCAAGAGTTGGCTTTTCCCCATAAAACACTAGAATATATCCTATATTAGCTTTCTTTCTAGGTGAGAAATTGTTCGAATTTGGAAGAAAGAGTATGAAAGGTTCTTCTCACACATTAGCAACTGATACGCAGTATAATTTTCTTTTAATTCCACGGCGCCCTTTGCTAAGTTATCACCTTTCGCCATGTTGTTTACATAGATTACGTAATCTACGAGTAGGTGTAGTGCCCCGGTTGACCAACCTCTATTGAGGCTCGCCTTAATGGACTTGTCTCGTAAGGCAATGAGCCTCATTTGATGGCAGTGTTGCCAGCTGCTTACTCGAAAAAATCACCAAGAGTTTTTTTTGGGTCTAACGTAGCCTCAAGCAAGGAGCTGGCAATCTTGCTTGAGGCTCGCCTTAATAGATTTTTCTCGTAAGGCATAAGCTTTATTTTCTCGCAGTGTTGCTAATATTTTACTCGAAAAAAATCACCAAGGTTTTTTTTTGGGGGGGGTAAACCTAGCCTAAAACAAGGAGCTGGCAATCTTGCTTGAGGCTTGGGGTTACACAGTGCATAAAGCAAGGAGCTGGCAACCTTGCTTGAGGCTTGGAGAGAGAGAGAGGGAAGAGTTAAACAACCGACAGCTGCCAACACCCACCCTAACCTAACCTAACCTAACCTACCCTAACCCAACCCAACCTAACCTAACCTAACATACTCTAACCTACTCTAACCTAACCTAACCTAACCTAAAGCAAGGAGCTGGCAATCTTGCTTGAGGCTTGCCTTACAGTGCATAAAGCAATTTGCCAACCTACTAGTATTTTTGCCATGGCTTTTTACAAAAAAAAAGAGAGGAGAGAGAGAGGAAAAAGTTAAACAACGGACAGCTGCCAACACCCACCCTAACCTACTCTAACCTAACCTACTCTAACCTAACCTAACCTACTCTAACCTAACCTACTCTAACCTAACCTACTCTAACCTAACCTACTCTAACCTAACCTACTCTAACCTAACCTAACCTAACCTAACCTAAAGCAAGGAGCTGGCAACCTTGCTTGAGGCTTGCCTTACAGTGCATAAAGCAATTTGCCAACCTACTGGTACTTTTGCCATGGCTTTTTACAAAAAAAAAGAGAGAGGAGAGAGAGAGGGGAGAGTTAAACAACCAACAGCCCACCTACAGTTTTTTTGTCTAACCTAACCTAAAGCAAGAAGCTGGCAACTTTGCTTGAGGCTTGCGTTACAGTGCATAAAGCAATTTTGCCAACCTACATATACTAAACAAGAAGATAGGTTAGGTTAGGTTAGGTTAGGTTAGGTTAGGTTAGGTTAGGCAACAAACATATATACTGCCGTAAAAGAGAAAGAGATGGATGGATGGATGGTAATATAGTATGCGTGTGCGTGTGTGCGTATAATATGTAGCATTATTAACTAGAGTGTGTTGGCAATTTACTTACAACTAAAAAAAATAGAGATGCCAACTTTGCTGTAAGATGAAGAGAGAGAGATTTATGGCTGGCAACAGTGGTGAGCGATGTTCTCTCTCTTCTGTGCAATATGACATTATGATGTTACTGTAGTTTTTGACGAGGATTACGAGTTAACTAAAAAAAACTGCAACTAGAGAGAGTTGCCAGCACATACACGCTATTGTAAGAGAGATGGATGACTGGGAGGGGGGCAGCATTTCTGGCATTTCAGCAGGTCTGGCAACTGTTGAGAAATAGTGACGTCAGTTAACAGCATTGGTAGCAGTGATGCGATGCGATGCATTAACTTGTGAATTTTCGAACTCGTAAAATGATGTGGCTGAAATATAGGGGGAAGAATGGCTATTCACAGTGGCGGATGTACTTCCTGTTTTTTCAAAAGCTAACAATAATGATGGAATTTCATGCTGACGCATTTATTTTGTTCAAAAATTCGCGTTCAGCACAAATGATGCTATGTAATTTTCACATCAGCTCAGCCAACTGTTGAGAAATAATGACGTCAGGTAACAGCATTGGTGGGGGTGACGTGATGAATTTACGAAAATAGGAAAAAATGACAGTGCTAAAAATTGAAGTATAGAACTATTTTCTAGAGCATACACATGATGCTTAGGTTACAACAGCTGTTAACATCAGGTCTGGCAACTGTTGAGAAATAGTGACGTCAGTTAACAGCATTGGTAGCAGTGATGCGATGCGATGCATTAACTTGTGAATTTTCGAACTTGTAAAATGATGTGGCTGAAATATAGGGGGAAGAATGTTCTAGACTGGATTTCTACTAGTCCACGTTGTTAACCTACATATTACTCCTCGACTAATAAACTAGAAGCTCGAGGGGCATCAGGTCTTATTTTTTATTGTGAGCTGCAAGAAGAACATTGTGATTGTGATTGAAATTAACTAACGTGAGTAAATTTGTTTGTTAGCTTGCATGAGTTGGCTTTGTGTTATATAAATAGGGTAGTGTTGCTTCTGTGAGTTGATTCTGTAATAACCAAACAAATGTAAAGAAATTGTAGATAAAAACCAAACAATTCTTAAGCATATTGTGGAAGAAATATATACTCGCAAAGCACGCAAAAAGAAGAGAGAGAAAGTATACAAGTTTTAAGTGTGTTGCAAGTATCTCTTTTTTTTCTTGCTTTTTTTTATATATATATTTATTACATATTACTATATACACCAAGCATATGCAAAATAGCAATATGCAGGGGTGTAAGAGGACGATTTTTTGGTAAGATGCCCAACAGTTAACCTCACTTCCACGTAGTACACTCTGGACTGTAGAGTAACGAGGCTCTGGCGTCTGGCAGACCAGTATAATTTTGCGTGTGTTAGCCTGTTGTTTTTTTGTGCCTTTGATATTTAGTGGGGGGTACATAGTGTTTCGAATTTTATTATTATTTAGTTTTATACACAGAAAAGATATTAAACATAAAATTAAATAAAATAATATCTAATTATGTTTTTTTTTATCACAACAAGCATTCACAAAAAATAACAATAATGTGGTTTAAAGTTTTTTAACGTAATTGCTACGTAAACAAAATGGCCGACTTGCAATGAGTGTGTCAAAGTTTTTTAAGCCTAATTGCTACGTAAACAAAATGGCCGACTTGCAATGACCGTGTCAAATATGAATAGATTGAGAGATGGAAAGAGAAGTTAAATATGCTTAAATAAAGTGCTCCTCTGTGCATAGCACCATACCATAAAAGCATATAGGAAAACTGCCATGTTTAATGCATGAAACTTAAATATACATATAAAATTAAAATATTTGGTGCTGACCACATCACACATTGCTGATTTTGCATTGTACTTTCCTATATTCACATATGTACAGTAAAACTAATCGGGACTAGGCTTTTAGTTTTTTTTAAAATAGGATCCGAACCACTATGTACTTTTATCGGGTTCGAACCTAGGACCTCTTGATTACAAGGCAACAACACAACCACCGCACTTTCGAACCCTAATGAATATGTAGGAAAAAACAACGGTATATACATAATCCAAAATTGCGTGGTTCTAGGCCCCATAGGAACGGAGAAAATCAATGTCTTGGAAAACATCTTAAGATATTTGTCTTAATCTTTAAGAAAGTCGACTTCCGGTCTGTCAAGATGTTACTTCCGGTCTGTCAAGAAAATTTTCTTAAGACAAATATCTTAAGACGTTTTCCAAGACATTGATTTTCTCGGCTCCTAATTGAGCTAGGATGATGATTTTAGGTTTGTTGGATAGGATTTGACGAAAACTATACAACTAGCAAATAAAATCGATTCCACCCCCTCAAGTTTCGAAAATATAGACAATTTTTTTTATTTTTTGAGAAACTTGATTTGCTGGCTTAGTTTTTACCCTATTTCGAAAATTTTAATGATATTTGATAAAAAATTGAATGTACTCTACAACCTATTGGAAACATAATGATTAGTGCTTACTGTTTTCGAGTTATTTTAAATTTAAATTTCAAGATGTAATTTCTAAGTTGTTTTGTAAGTCGTAAACTATGGGTCGTAGAAAACCCATTCTTGTTTTATCTGCTATTGCCCGACAAATACTATAAACACAAATAATGTTTATTGTTTGATTTAAAAAAAATCGAAAATAACTTTGTTTTCTGAAAATAAAAAATGTGTGTATGGAAAAAAAAAATACGATTATATCAGCCGAAACAATAGAATATATATAAACAAGTATATTTTCATAGTGTCATACCTCTACTAGATTGGTAGAAAAATATACTAATGGGCAATAAAATCTGAAGATTCGTGTCTAGCAAAAAATAAACTAAATAGAATTACACATGCATACAATATTTATTGTGCTTTTTTTTTCTATCTACAATCATATTTTTCTTATATATTTTTTTAAATTTTTTTACAGGGTTTATTAAAGCACATATTTGAGGAAAACAAAATTTTTCTCGTAAGGCATTTTTTTTGTAAACACTCTACCACCAACAGATCACATATAAATAAACATACCCCCCAAAAAAATGCGCTCCATGAAAAGTTGCCCTGTGTGCAAAATAAGCATATCAAGCAGAAATTTTGCAAGACATTGTCGTACCTGCGTGCCAGGCAAGCATTTGGCTGCTAAAAAATCATGTCCCAGGTGCGGTATACATATTACCATTAATAATTTAAAGAGGCATATAACATCATGCAAAATTGTCGTCGGAACACCTGTTCCACAACCGTCGACCAGCTCGACCAAGAGGAAAGCGGAAGCAGCCTCCATCAATGCACCATCCGCCAAACGTGTCAAGCCTGTGGCGAAAGCGAACCGGACTGCTTTCGAGCGTTTGTTGGAGGATTTTGTCATCACTTCGGAGGGCTTATGCGACGTGCGTAGCTTTTTGGAGGAGAAGCGAGCAGAGATAATTTCTATCCTCGGTGATGCGCTTGCAACGCACTCCACCAAATTCTACGCATCGCTACGTTGCCAGTACAAGAAGCCGTCCGATGAAATTTACAGCTTCTGCCACAACACCAAGGCGAAGACGCTGCATCTGGCGGATGTCGACAACCTCGAGGTCATCTACAACCAGTTTGCCGAGGAGCTGGTGGTTAAACAAGAAGAACATGAAGCTGAGGGCTCGGGGGGTTCGCTGTGTGGCGGGCCTCACGAACTGTGCGTCAAACTTTGCAAGTTTACGCCTCTCTCCGCCTCCAGCTACGTCCCCTTACCACCTTCCATCGCGGCAAAGAAGGCTGTCCTGAACATTCAGAACAGTGACGCCAAGTGCTTCGTATGGTGTGTTCTGGCAGCGTTGCACCCTGTCCACTGGAAAAACCAACCACATCGAGTTAACCCTACGAGCCAGAACTGGAAGTTGCCATGGCTGGGATCGACTACCCGGTGGAGGTCCCGGATATTCGCAAGTTCGAGGCCCGTACACACAACCCTCGGTTGGCCATCAACGTTTACGGCCTCACCGACAAAAATGTGGTGTACCCCATCCGGGTGAGCGATGTAGACGACGTTGATGCTCGGGAAATTCACCTTCTGCTCATCAAGGACGAGACCCATCACCACTACACCCTTATTCGCTCCCTCTCTAGACTTGTTTTGAGTCAACGGAGCAGTGAGAGTCACCACGTCGAGGTGTGTCGCAGGTGCTTGTCTATATTTCATAATCGAAAACAGCAGGATTACCAGCGCATCAGAGGTCCCAACATCGCTGCAGAGAAGCTCGCTCGCCACAAGTTCTACTGTAGTAACAACGAGCCTGGGGTGGCAGTCTTGCCCAAACCTGGCACCGTGGAGCGTTTCCGCATGCACGGTGCCATGGTGGAGCATCCCGCTATCGTCATCGCGGATTTCGAGGCCTTCCTCAAACCCCTGTCCACTTGCGATCCAGATCCCGAAGTTTCCTCCACCACCCCTTACCAACTCCACGAGGCATCCAGTTTCGCATACGTTGTGGTGCGACGTGACCAGCACATCGCCCCCGAGCCCTACGTGTATCGCGGCCCCGACGCAGCCAAACACTTCCTCGAGAGGATGGTTGTCGAGGCCAACGAGATAGGAAAGGTACTGTTGGCCCCCAAGTCTATGCTCCCACTGTCCCCCGACGATCAACGTAGACACGACGAGGCCATCGCTTGCCCTGTCTGCGTCAAGAAGTACACCGCCAACAACCGTAAAGTCCAACACCACGATCACTTTAACGGTAGGTATGTTGGTCCTTGGTGCAACGATTGCAACCTCATGGCCCGGGACCCGCGATTCATCCCTGTGTTTTTTCACAATGGCTCGGGATACGACTTCCACCACCTCGTCAAGCATCTTGGGTACGACGACATGCGAATCAACGTCCTGGCGCAGAACGAGGAGCGTTATATTAGCTTGAGCAAGTGGGTGCGAATCCCAGGATCACGCTCTACCGTCGAGCTTCGCTTCCTCGACTCCCTGAGGTTCCTCCCGGCAAGCCTCGATGCTCTCGCGGGGAAGCTTAGCGACGAGCAAATGCTCATCACCTCAGCAAACTTTCCGAACTTGGACGCCGGCCTCTTCAAGCGTAAGGGGGTCTATCCCTACGAATACATCACAGACCCTTCCAAGTTCGCGGAGACGTCGCTACCTCCCCAGGCGAAGTTCTACAGTCAGCTACGAGGCTCGAACATCACCGACGAAGAATATCACCATGCCCAGTCCATGTGGCGCGAGCTGGGCTGTCGAACTCTCGGGGACTACCACGACGCCTACCTCAGACTTGATGTGACGCTCCTCGCCGACGTGTTCCAGACGTTCCGTGCGACCGCAATGAAGATCTACCAGCTGGACCCCGCCTACTTCTATAGTCTCCCCGGACTGGCGTGGTCAGCCATGTTTTTGGTGACGAAGATCGAGCTGGAGCTTCTTTCCGATTATGACATGGTGCTGTTTGTGGAACGCAGCATCCGGGGTGGCATGGTCCAGGTGTCGCAACGGTACGCGCGCGCCAACAACCATCACATGGCTACTGGCTACGACCCCTCACAACCGTCCAGCTACATCATGCACACGGACGTGAATAACTTGTACGGACACTCCATGATGCAGCCACTCTCTTTTAGAGGGTTCGAGTGGGCCGACCCCTCCAACTTCAACATCGAAAGCTTCGACGATTCAGAACATGGGTTCTTCGCCGAGGTTGATCTGCAATTCTCCGAGAAGCTGCAGGATTTGTTCAACGATCTCTCCCCTGCACCCGAGTTCAAGTGTCCACCCAATTCCAACCAGAAGAAGCTCATCATGGATTTCGAGCCCAAGAAGAATTACGTCCTACACTACCAGAATCTCCGGTGGTTGATGCAGCAAGGGATCACGGTCGACGCAGTTCACCGCATCCTCAAGTTCGAGCATTCTCCGTGGTTGCGTCCATATATTGAAGTCAACACCAAACACCGCACCGCAGCCACGTCCGAGCTTGATAAGGATTTCTTCAAGCTTATGAACAATGCGGTGTTCGGGAAAACCATGGAGAATGTACGGAATCGTGTAGATGTGAGGCTAATATCAAACAAAGCACAATGTCGCAGGCTCGTAGCAAACCCGTTATTCAAATCGAGGACCATTTATAACGAACAGCTTGCTCTGGTGCATATGAGGAAGGGGGAGGTGAAGCTCAACAAGCCAATTTATGTTGGCGCCTCAGTATTAGACCTGAGCAAGCTGCACATGTTTCAAATATATTATGGGATACTACGCCAGCACTATAACGACAATATTAGCCTACTCTACATTGACACGGACAGCTTAATATACCACGTTCGCACAGCCGACGCGTACAAGGATATGGCCACGGTTCCATCTTTCGTTGTCCTCTTCGACACCTCAAACTTTCCCCAGCCGAACCGATACGGCATCCCGGCTCGCAACAAGATGGTGGTCGGCAAACTCAAAGACGAGAAGAAAGGTGATTTAGGTCTCGAGGTTGCAGGTCCTCGCGCCAAAACCTATGCCATCAAAGCCGAGGGCAGCGTTACCAAGAAGGCCAAGGGTGTCGGCAGACAGGTGGTTCAGGAGAATCTCACATTCGACGACTTCTTCGATTGCGTCAAGACCAGGTCGCCGGTTCTAAGAGCAGAACAGCGCATCCAGAGCGTCGACCATGTGTTGACCACAAACAAAGTTAGAAAAATTGCGCTGGATCCTGATGACAATAAGAAGTGCATCCTCGAGTGTGGTATTCACGTATTGTCGTGGTGGTACTATCGCTTAGCAAAAAGCAAAACCTGCAACATATGTCCATCTTCAACAGAAGATTCATAAAAAAACAAAACAAAAAAAACACTTTGACTGTCATTACAAAAAACTTTGACCGTATTCTTAAATAACCAGCATGCCTATGAATTTGTTCGGTTTCAAAAAACAGATCATTATGGAAACCATACCAGATCATGAAGTCTTACCTTCCGTGTTACCTAAACTCAACGGTCTGTTGATTATTCACCTCAACAGCATTTGGACGAAACTGAATGACGATGTGGGCAAGATGTTTTATGTTTTTAATAACAATTTAGATTTCTACGAAATTCCGATCGACGGGAAACTTCAAATCACCGTGAATCCGGAAAACGCAGGCGAAATCAAAATTTCTACCGGCAAGAACATTTTTCGAATCAAGCACGACAAGATGCTTTCTAACATTACGTACGATGTGTCTGCAGGAGATTATCTTTACATGGAACTCCTCGGAGATTACGACAAACTCATTCCTCTTTTTGTAGAATTACGAATCGTCTATCCTATTATAAATAACCGTTAACCAAAAATGCCTAACGACATTTTCGGCAACACCAAGCGTGTAGACCATGCAGAAGAGATTCTCATGTTGGACATTCGAGTTAAGAAGTTGAGGACTGATTTGATTGCTTTGCAGGAAACCTTAAACAAAAGTTTAGAGTCGGAAATCGCTACGCTCCAAACGCAATGTCTCGACCCCATTCTGAAAATCGATTCCGAACTGAAGACGCTGATAAAAAATTATGTCGACGTACCTTCTTACGACAACGTTCAAAATATACAGTTGAGCGTGGATTCGCTTCAAAATGATTTGGCCAAATTACAGCAATTTCAATCGAAAAATGAAGATTTGGAAAAATTGAAACTCGAAATCGAAGAACGAACTTCCGCAATAGAAAAGAATTTCTCTGAACTTCAAACCGTCGTGAACGATATTGATGTAGAACGCTTGCATGTCGTCGTTTCCAAATTACAAGAAGAATTCACCAGCACGTTGGAAGAAATTAAATCCAAGTTGCAGACTTTGGAAGATACTATGACGAACCTACCATCGTCGGACGAACTGCAGGTCATCGGTAAAAGCGTCGCGAACATAAAAATTCAATTGGAGGCCTATCAAGATTTCGAACACATTCAAACCACCATCGCGACGCTTCAGGCATCCTTGGAATTGATCAACGAAGAAATTAAAAATATTCACGCTGAAGCGAGAGCGTTGACGAGCATTCAAGACACGTTGAGCACGGTTCAGCAGAAGATCGAATATTTAGAAAATTTGAACGTCGAAACAAATCTCGCTCATTTTCATCACGTACTCGACAACATACAGGGTGACTTGGAATCGTTACGGACGAGCGTGCCTTCGAGCGAAGATTTGGAAAAATTGAAAACGGCGGTGACGGCACTATCCGATTCGAGCCACATCAAAAGTTCGTTGAGCGATCTCGAGAGTAGGGTGGCCAATCTCCCCACCTCCAAAGAATTGCACACTTTGAAAAAGAACATATCACGTATGCTGAAACGACTGGAAACAGAAACGGCGAACGTGGAACAGATTCGAGACGAAATTAGTTCGCTGGTGTCGACGCTGCCCACTTCGCAGAGCGTCGCCGACCTTCACACGCAGTTTACAGAGATGCGAAGCATCGTGAACGATCTTACCGAGAAGAGCTCGAAATTGAATCAAGTCGAGAACCTTCAGAACATCGTCGTCAACATCAAAAATCAAGTTGGAGTGCTGGAATCCACGCAGGAATCGACGCTGGCCTCTTTCGGTGCCAAGTTGCAAGAACTCAACGAAAACTACAAGCAGTTGAACGTGGAAGTGAAAATCAAACCGTCGTTTTCTGCCGTAACGGATACCATAGTCGAGCATTTGCTGCCCATCGAAAATAAACTCGGACAAGTTCACAGTAATCTGCTCGGCGTCGACACTAAATTCGCTAAACTGCATTCTCTGCAAGCCATCGAAATCAACAGCGTACCCAATCAACAGAGAATCTCCACGTTCGTCGAAGGTAACAAACTGTACATGTTGCATCCTTATCATCCGTACTACAAGTTTCTCCTCGATGGCACGATTCAGATAAACGAATTTTCGTACTGGTCTCACGGTAGAAAAGCTAGCGTTCCCACCATGACTTTGATATCGAATCGTGGTGTCCAGAAAGCAGGAAACATTCCTCTGGCACGTTGGAACGAAACGCGCAACATATATGAAATACACGAAGACGAAGATCTCACCGTTTTCGACGTGAGTGCCGGCGATAAGCTGATCATTCAAAACACGAGCGAAGTGCCCCCCCTCTTTGAATCCCATCACGCTTGTGCTTCTCTTGAAACGTAATCTCTAAACAAAAAAATGTCTAGGCAGGCCATCGTCGAAGAATTGCATAAACCTGCACGCCGCAACTACGAACGTTTGGCTGTGGTAACCAAGGGCATCGACGACCTCTGGCAAAGCGACCTCGTGGAGATGAGTAGCGGCAATTTGAAAAACGTACATAAATTGAACAAGGGCAACAAGTACCTCCTCACCGTCATAGACACGTTTTCGAAATTCGCATGGGCTCTACCTTTGAAGGCGAAAACGGGATCGTGTGTCACGGAAGCATTCAAGACAATTTTTCGCGAAAGCGGCGGCAGACGACCTCGGTTTCTGCAAACGGACAAGGGGAAGGAATTTTACAACGCCGTATTCCAAAAATTTATTCAAAAACACAAGATTCGACATTATTCGACCTTCAGTCACATCAAAGCCAGCATCGTGGAAAGATTCAATCGAACCTTGAAAACACACATGTGGAAACAATTCACGCTTCGGGGAAATTACAAATGGGTCGACATCCTGCCGGAACTCGTCGACACCTATAATGATACGGTACACAGAACGATAGGCATGAAGCCAGCCGACGTTACCAAGTCCGACGAGCAGCATTTAATTTCTACAGTTTACTGTCCAAAGTACACACCCACGACAAAAAAAGCTAAATACAAAATTGGAGACAGGGTGAGGGTCAGCAAATTCAAACGCACCTTCGAGAAGGGATTCACAAAAAATTGGAGCACGGAACTCTTTACGGTGGTTCGAGTTTTACCCGGAAACCGACACACGTATATAATAAAAGATAGTAGCGGTGAGATTTTGAAAGGAAGATTTTACGAAGAGGAACTCTCTAAAACGAAACACCCCGACACGTACCTCATCGAGAAAGTATTGCGTAGGAAAGGTGACAAACTGTTTGTCAAATGACTGGGACTTCCGGAAAAAAGTTGGATCGACGCGAACGAAGTGATCTTGTGAGTACGTGGAACGTGGTGAAGCGTCTACCGGATCCGGAAAGTCAAACGAAGAAAAAGAACGGCGAGTTGCTTCCCGACAGCATCCGCTGTCTGATCGTAGGTCCTTCGGGGTGTGGGAAAACGACACTGCTCGTGGACAATTTTCTCCTCGCACCGAATTGGTTAGATTGGAAGAACAGGCACCTGTACGTGTTCTCGAAAAGTTTGGAGCAATCCAAATACCAGCAACTGATGAAACTGTACGATGGTCTGGACATTGCAACGTTCGCCTCGGAAATAAAACCACTCGACGATTGTCGTGAAAATTCAGTTGTTGTGTTCGACGACGCCATCCTGGAAAATCAAAATGAAATTCGCAACTTTTTCACGCAAGGTCGTCACAAAGGAATGGATTGTTTTTACCTAGCTCAAACGTTTTCCAAAATTCCAAAACAGTTAGTGCGCGACAACGCTAATTTCATATGTTTGTTTCGTCAAGATCACACCAACCTCAAGCACGCGTACGATGACTACGTAGGCGGAGACATGAACTACAATCAATTTTCGGAACGCTGCTGCTCTACTTGCTGGAACGGTGACGATTTCCGATTCGCTACGATCGACATGACGAGGAAACCCAACGACGGAAAATACAGAAACAAAATCAACGACTTTCTAAACGTTGCAACGTTGTGAGAAACGACGTGTATAAATAACATTATGACGAAACGAAAAATTGAGGACGAAAATCTCAAGTTGCGAAAATACCTCGCGAAACGCTTCAAAGGTTGGAAATCCGAGAATCGCGGATTCTACGAAGAGAAGAAACGTCAGGATCAACCCGTGATCGATGCCATCAGCAGTCTAGGTAAAGAAATTAAAAGTGTCACGGAACAAAATAAAAATTTGATCAACGAACTCGTACCGCTCGCAGCTAAAAGTTACGCCGTACCCACACCTATTTCGAGCATTCCTTCGACGCCGTTCGAACTGAAGGATGCACCGGCACGACGTCGAGCCATAGGCAGCACGTCGTCGTCTTCGGATAAAATCGAGTTGGGACCTTTGGCACGAGACTACCTGAGCACGGGGAAATTCGACAAAGATGAAGTGTTCGGATTGTATCCCAGCATGGAAACCAGCGAAGGCGGCGGTGTGGTGTGGAAGATTGGGAAATCGAAGGTGACCTTCGAAGGCAACGACATTAAAATTAATTTAGGCGACAAGGATAGTTGGAACAGGTATCCGGGTACGGTGGGACTGTGGGAACTTGTCGCCAAAAAGCAGCCGAAAGATTACACCGACGAAGATTACCAAAGTTACAAGGAAATTCTGATCATGACGGATGCCTTGTACCAGAACAACGACGCCTCGCAGAATAGGGTGAAATCGAGCAGCGGCGAGAAGTACAGGAATCTCATCAAACCGATTTGGAACCAGGTCAAAACAGGCAGCGGCGTCAAACGCTACAACACGTTACCCAAAGAATTCGTTTGGGTGGACGACGTTAGGAAACTCGTGGACCGATTGTTGGTGATAGCCGGCGAAGAGAATGCAGGCAACCGTAATTTCTACAACGAGAAGGTTGGCATCGTGGACATGATCAGCACGAAACTTTCCAACTTCATCGTGAACGACGACAAGGGCATAGGTTACCTGATCAAAATCATCAACACGCTGCCTCCGAAATTTTGGAACGTGGCCGAAGGAAAGGGACTCGTGAACGACATCATCAACAAGTTACCTTTCGAGATGCATCTACCTGGCTACCAGTACTGCGGACCGGGTACCAAACTCGAGAAAAGATTGGAGAGAGGAGACAAGGGTGTGAATCCGTTGGATGCCGCATGCAAAGATCACGACATCGCCTACAACACCACGCAGACGGATCTGGACGCACGTCACGAAGCAGACAAAAAATTGGAGCACGCAGCTTTCGAAAGGTTCGTGAGCAGAGACGCATCGCTGGGTGAACGGGTCGCCGCACTGGGTACCACCATCGCCATGAACACGAAACAAAAATTGGGGTGGGGTATATAAATAACATACCGTAAAAAACTACACAAGAAAAAATATCAGAATATATATATAAATAACATACCGTGAAAATAACACATAGAGCATCAACATGAAGCCCAAGGGTGTCGTGTACCAGATACCATACTCCAATCTTAAAAATCTAGGTGCTCTCGATGGGTTACTCACCAAGAAACAACGCGAGAAGAAACGTTCTTGCTTGTCGAAAGGACACGGAATGAAATTGCTGCTCAGCACACCTCAATTGAAAAGATTGCAGCGTTCGCGGAAACAGCAAAAGGTCGGAGGTTTCATATTCAGCATCCCGGCCATCCTGGCAGCATTGGGGGCCGTTGGAAGTTTAGCCGGCGGAAGTGCCGCCATCGCGAAAACCGTCATCGACTCGAAGAAGAACAAGGCCGAGTTGGAAGAACAGAAACGTCACAACCTGGCCATGGAGAAGAAAAAGGGGAAGGGCGTGATGAGAAAGTTTAAAAAAAAGAAACAGAAGCACTCACCAACCGAGACATTGAATCTCTGATCGAACCGTTACAAATCAAATACTTCAGAGGAGTTTTCATGTCCGACTCGCTACCTTCAAGCGTTAAAAGAAGAGAATGCGGAGTAGTCAACTTGGACGGTCAAGAAAATCCAGGCACGCATTGGATATGTTACCACAAAAACGATGATAAAGCATTCGTTTTCGATTCTTTCGGAGGTGTTCCACCTACAAATTTAATTTATTATCTGAAAACGAACAAAACCTCTATATACTACAACGACGAGCGCATTCAAAATTTCGGAGACGTGAACTGCGGCCATCTCTGCCTCTCCGTGCTCGCGTTTCTCTCTAAAATAAATAACCCTACGATCGAGGATTTCCAGAAAGCATTGTGGAACCTCAAACAGCATCACTAGGATGGGCGTGTTCCATCTCACGAGCGAATCTTCAATCTTGAAACTCACGCTGCACGACGACATCGTCTATCCTAAATCCGTGGCTCTGCGTGCATTCTACAGCATGTACCTCATACCTAATGTTACGCAGCACAACAACAAAATTAGCGTCGGAAGCGAACACATCGTCGTCACGCCAGGCCAATACAATCTTTCAACTTTGCAAGCTCAATTACCCAAAGGCACGTACCTTTCTCAAAATTCGGTCACGCACAGAGTGGAAATCCTATCCGCGACGGAGACCGTGGACCTGGGCACCATGGGAGAACTTTTAGGTTTCGAGAACGACACCAAACTCGAAGCTGGCATCAAGCACGTAGCAACCAACATTCCTAAATTCTTGGCCATAGAGACTCTGAACGTACACTGCAACGTGGCGGAAGGTATGATTACGAAATCTTCGGACGGATTGTTAGGAAGTCACAAGCAGACGGGAATCATAGCCACTTTCAAACCAAGTTCCGAGTTCATGGAACCGATCATCTACACGCCCTCTTCGCCGATCTATTTTCCAGTATGCCGCAACCGCATAGACGACAGAGTTGGTGGTGACGAACGAGAAAGGAGACGTGGTGGATTTCGCAGGTGCCACTACGACGGCCATCGTGGAGATCAACGTATAATAAATAACCATACATGTAAAATGGAGCAAATCGAAAGTTACGAATTGCAATCTTTCCCTCCCAACCGTCGCACGTTCGCCAATCTGAACGAAGCGAACAGGGAGATCGAATACGACGTGGACGTAGGCGATGGGTTCGTTCATCCTCACAGAGCGGACCTCTACCTTCAATTCGACGTGGTGAAGAAAGAAAGCGGAGACGCGTTTCCCGCAGCAGCAAACTTGATACTCGTGGACAACTTCGTGCCACACCTGTTCTCGCAGGTGGAGGTGAGGAAACACAACACCGTCATCGACAGAATAGATTATCCAGGCATCACGTCGACGGCGGTGGGAACATTGAAATTATCCAAAACGGACGCAGCGTACTACCAGGCCGGGGGATTCGAAGCCGGGACCAAAATATCGACGAGAAGTCACACGGTGCTTTTTCCCATGCGTCTGCTGCCTGGTTTCTTCTCGGACTACAAGGAGATCATGTGGAAGGGAGGACTGAGGATTACGTTTCGAAGAGCGGCCAACGACAACGACGCACTGATGCGATACGCTACTTTGGGTCCGGACGGCACCACGCCGATAGCCAACACTTTACCCGAAGCAGCGAAATGCGTCATCCGGAGCATGGAATTGAGAATGCCGGTGGTGGAATACGAAACGAACTACGCCCTCAAGTACAAAGCGGAGATCTTGAAAAGTCCGCAGGTGCCGATTCACTTTCACGGTTACCAGTGCGTGCAGAAGGTGGCATCGGGAAGTCACATGGAATTCGACGTGACGACGCAGTTCAACAACATACAGTTCGACATGCCAGATTTCGTCGTAGTGCTTTTTCAGACCGGGAGGGACAAGAATCAGGAAAAAGATTCCAGCAAGTTCGACGACTGCAAAATCAAGAACGTTTATCTGAAGAATGGACGTAACGAAGTGTTCCCGCGTGAGAATTACAACCTCGACGTGACCAAAAACGATTACCTCAAACTTTACGAAGCGTTCTCGGCTTACAAACGCGTGACCGAGGGAAGCGTGGACATGTACTACACGCCCAGCGAGTTCAAAGCACGGAGACCCATGACCGTCATCAACACATCTAAGAGAAAGAAGGTTGTGGTCAACGATCGAACCAACATCAAGGTCGTCTGCGAGTTCCACGATGCCTTGCCCGAGGATACCCTATGCAGTGTCATCCTGATTGCAGAGAAGTCCTTCGCCTACGACGTGAAGAACGAGAGGGTCACAGAGCAGTTTTAACAAGTTTTTTAACATCTTTTCTTGCACAAATAAGAAATTTTTTGTACTAGCACAATCAGTTACAATAGCACAATACGAATTTCATAGTTCAGATCAGTTACAAATGTCAATTTCGTTAGTTATCAGTTACAATATCTTTTTTGCACTATAGCACGAGACAATCAGAAAATTTGCACAAAAAAATTTGTTGTTGTTTTTTACACGTGAAAATTAACAATAAAATTTCTTTTATCGTTTCAGATGCTGTCGAAACATCAAAAACACATACACACACACTAAAAAAAAAAGCATGCAACTTTATTTGTAACACACACATATTCTCCATCTTCATCAAGAAAATATTATAATAAACATAATTATTTTTATCTATATCTCACAATAAAACTCTATATCCAAAAATATCACAACATCAAATAGCACTAGAGTCGTTAGTACACGTTGCATGCATTACGGAGGTCCTCTGTAGGGTTTCATGGAAGTTTGGGGGAAAAAAAACACGTGAAACCCTACAGAGGTGCGGTTGTAGATAACCGCAGCCGTTAGAACCTTTTTGGGTTGGGCACCACGCACCCTGGCGGGGTTAGGGGCCAGGTATCCTAAAAAACAACAATTATTATTTTGTTTGTTTGTTTGCGTCATAATACATAAGCGCGCACGCGTGTGTGGCACATTGTTTCCCCGAGAGAAGTTTACAAAAGTCACAATATATAAATATTGTCCTCTTTTTTTTTTTTGGGGACTTGGAAAAAATTTACAATAAGAGAACATCGCTCACCACTGTTGCCAGCCATAAATCTCTCTCTCTTCATCTTACAGCAAAGTTGGCATCTCTATTTTTTTTAGTTGTAAGTAAATTGCCAACACACTCTAGTTAATAATGCTACATATTATACGCACACACGCACACGCATACTATATTACCATCCATCCATCCATCTCTTTCTCTTTTACGGCAGTATATATGTTTGTTGCCTAACCTAACCTAACCTATCTTCTTGTTTAGTATATGTAGGTTAGGTTGGTAAAAATTGTTTTATGTACTGTAACGCAAGCCTTAAGTAAAGTTGCCAGCTTCTTGCTTTAGGTTAGGTTAGACAAAAAAACTGTAGGTGGGCTGTCGGTTGTTTAACTCTCCCCTCTCTCTCTCCTCTCTTTTTTTTTGTAAAAAGCCATGGCAAAAGTACCAGTAGGTTGGCAACCTTGCTTTATGCACTGTAAGGCAAGCCTCAAGCAAGGTTGCCAGCTTCTTGCTTTAGGTTAGGTTAGGTTAGGTTAGGTTAGAGTAGGTTAGGTTAGGTTAGGTTAGGTTAGGTTAGAGTAGGTTAGGTTAGGTTAGAGTAGGTTAGGTTAGAGTAGGTTAGGTTAGGTTAGAGTAGGTTAGGTTAGAGTAGGTTAGGTTAGGTTAGGTTGGAGTAGGTTAGGTTAGAGTAGGTTAGGTTAGGTTAGAGTAGGTTAGGTTAGGTTAGAGTAGGTTAGGTTAGAGTAGGTTAGGTTAGGTTAGGTTAGGTTAGAGTAGGTTAGGGTGGGTGTTGGCAGCTGTCGGTTGTTTAACTCTTCTCTCTCTCTCTCTCCTCTCTTTTTTTTGTAAAAAGCCATGGCAAAAATACCAGTGCTTTATGCACTGTAAACCAAGTCTTAAGTAAAATTGCCAGCTTCTTGCTTTAGGTTAGGTTAGACCAAAAAAAAGCTGTAGATGGGTGTTGGTACTTGTCGGTTGTTTAACTCTTCCCTCTCTCTCTCCTCTCTTTTTTTTTGTAAAAAATTATGGCAAAAATACCAGTAGGTTGGCAAATTGCTTTATGCACTGTGTAACCCCAAGCCTCAAGCAAGATTGCCAGCTCCTTGCTTTATGCACTGTAAACCAAGCCTCAAGCAAGATTGCCAGCTCCTTGTTTTAGGCTAGGTTTACCCCCCCCCCCAAAAAAAAAAACCTTGGTGATTTTTTCGAGTAAAATATTAGCAACACTGCAAAAAATAGAGTTTATGCCTTACAAAAACAAACCATTAAGGCGAGCCTCAAGCAAAATTGCCAGCTCCTTGCTTGAGGCTACGTTAGACCCAAAAAAAACCTTGGCGATTTTTTCAAGTAAGCAGCTGGCAACACTGCCATCAAATGAGGCTCATGCCTTACGAGACAAGTCCATTAAGGCGAGCCTCACCGAGCCTCAATAGAGGTTGGTCAACCGGGGCACTACACCTACTTCTACGTGTATAAAATAGTCTACGTGTAGAATGTAGACTATCCTTGTTTACGCGTAGACGCACATCACTGCTCATCTCACGCGCGCCATCAGAAGGACAGTCAGATACGGTCTTAGCAGCAAGTAGCTGAAGCTGATTGGCGTTCGTTTCATGCCTGCCATGGGCGTCGGTAGGAGGGGGGGGTCGAACTGGTCCGGCTCCCTCTGGAAATTGGCATCTTTCATTTAAAGTTACAAAAATATCAGAAATAGAGTTCACTTAGTTTTCGAAGAGAGCGAACAAATTAAAAACTGTGTTAAATCGAAAAAAAGAAAAGAAAGAATTATCGGTTCAATGCTAAGAATAAATGGTTCCACAGTTTTCAAATTTCCAAATATTAGAGTTTTATGTGAGAGGTAACACAACATAAACTTTATCAAAAAAAAATCCTTTTCACTTTTCTTTGAACGACGTATATAAACGTTAGTAGCAAAATGGGGTAACTATGCATTTCAGTACACTGTGTGAAATTTTAAAAAATATATAATGATGAAAAAAAAGTTGTGCTGGGTCACTGATCTTGTGGAAGTCTCTCCCAAAGGACATAATAATAAAAATAAATAATAAAGTTTGAATAAATTGATATACTTTTTTGTTTATAATAATTATTATTGTATAATAATAAACCATGATAATAATGTTATTATTAATATTGTTGTTTGTACTATTCAAGTTTTGTCAATGTCCAGACTCCGGCCGCCAAATTAAAATTTTGGCGACGCCCATGTTTCTTACTAATACGTCACACATTTTGATTGGTAAAGAACGATCTGTAGTCGATAGCTCGAAAGTGAATTTATCGTAAATGGTAGTCAATGCGTCACACGGAACTGGATTTCCAGTAGGAATGCCCTGGCTGGCTACCTGCCTGGAAATCATGGCTGCTAGACTGGTTTTGACGACTAGACCGTGTACTAACTGAAACTGGCCTTCTCGGCTAGATTCTGTGGAACTACCAATCAGAGCGAAAGTTTGGTCATGTGAAGATAATCTGAGTTTCGCAGGGAAAAGTTTCTTTGTCTGTGGTTTCCGAGTGTTGGTTCTTTTTGTTCGCTTCTCGATAAAATAAAAGGTAACAGGGATGATGAGGTGTATCCATGCTCATTAATATTTAGGAATTTATGCAAAGCGATGAGATTTGTACGCAACAAATGTGATTAGCCGATAATGAAAACATTTACTATTACCAGTGTATTAAAGGTTTGACATATTTAGTGTAACAAAATATTTTTTTATGAATGAATCATGCGAATCTCATATATGAATGTACATACCAGATTTCATTAAAAGGCTTGTTGAGTCACCTTGAATACCATATTTTCCTTCGAGCCAATTTCCAGCTAATACTATTTTTTAAAAAAATTCCTGTAATGTTAATTTTTATAAAAAACAGTATTAGCTATTCTCCTACAACGTTCTTCAAATCGCTGGTCCATCTTTTTAGATTTTCTTCTCCGCGCAATGCCTTTTGGGAACAAAAGAATACCGACAAGTAACGTGCGAGGCGAAAAGCTAGCAGGTGATCCAGTATCACACAACTAGTCCAAGTACAACTGCAAATCCAGGAGGAAATGTAGCATCGTGTGATTCAGGCATAAGATGGGATCGTTAAACAGAGAACAGAACTGGTTTCCTGAGAGAAACCAGATGATGTCAACCTTGTCCGTATGGAACATTGACGGTGATGAAACTCAAGAGTTCAAAACACAATATTATCAAGAATTATTGAAAGGCGCTCGATAACGTTCTCATTGAACAACTTAAAAGATCTAGAAATGCACCCGTAGACGATGAAGGAAAGGTTTGATAGCATTTTCACTTCTTACCGCGAGATGGCAGCACGTATGACAATACAAATTAACCAAGTTTTTTCCCCAAAGAGCAATGTGACAGAAACTGAAGTATAAGCTATTTATTTAGTCTCCATTTGATATTTAATCTGAGACCAGAAAGTAAATCTTTTATTCAAACTGGCGCAAAATATTTTCAAAAGACACACAATTCCCTCAACATATACAGAAAGTTATCTCCTTAGTTAAGGTAAACTATAATAAACTCAATAAATCAGTAATCGGTTAGTTGGTATGAACTTTCCAGCCTGATCATTACCAGTGCGTAGTTAGAGATCGGTTAGTTGATTGAACTCTCCAGCCTAACTATTGCCTACTTTTCTGGGACCAGGAAAAGGTTTATTATCCAAACGCAATAACAAAAATTCCATCAGTTTTTCTAGTTCCAAAAGGTTGCCTTTACCACTCCTTGTGAAAGATCAAAAAGAGAATGAAATCGTTCGTCTCTACTCCGACTTAAAATTTTGAGTTTTTTCTAAAATTGTACTAAATTGAGTAAACCCCCCTCACCAAGAAACCGTAAACCACGTGACTCTTTTGAGTAATTATACAATACTTTAATATCTTTTCACGTATCTAGCCTTTTATTTTTTTATTCTACACCACTGCAGAGACTTAACACCCCCCTTCCCCTTTTATTTGCCTCTGTATTATGCGTAAAGGCTACATTTAAGGCCATACCTAACCATTAGATCATTAATTTTCTGGATGTTTCTTCCATATTCAATTTCCATACCACGTACTCTGATTGTTCGATAGTCTAGCTGGAATGGATTAGATCCTAAATACGTACACGGAACACTCGGGCACAAGCGAGAGGAGAAAAGAAATGAATATTCACTTCACACACACACAAATATTTTCACTTTAGTTCGTGAGTTTGCCCGAGTTCTTCTCATCTTGGTCGAGCTGTGATGTTTTTATTACGAACTTGTGACCATATCAACAGACTTCATATGACATTTGAAAAGAGGGTACGATTTACAGCTCTGTAGCTGATGACCTAAAAAATCTTAAAAATGACCTAAAAATAATTTTCGTTCTTAAAATAAAAGCTTGCTTTTTTATGAATAACAAGGGTGTAGTTGAATAATTCGACAAAACCCTTTGGTAGTTTAAAGTACTGAACCAAAGGGAAGAAAGCAATTAAGTGCTAATGTAGTTTTCCTTATTTTTACTTCAAGGTTGCATAAAATGCACAGCAAGGATTTTCTGTATAAGTCATTCATCTTCCTTCAGAGTGGATCTTACGATACAGTAGTCAGCCAGCATCTGAAAATACGGCACATAGTGGTTCGGATCCCACTTTAAGCTGTAGATCCAGTCCCGATTAGCCTTACTGTGCATAAAGTGGACTAAAAGAACACCAAATCAATCAATCAATCAATCTGAAAATACGGTTGTGTTTCGCGTACATCAGGTTACATTTTTCTACATACACAATACGTAACCGTATTTTTACATTAAAACCACAGATGAAAGCGATAATAGTAGCCAGCAAGGGAAACTCAAAGTAGGCTTGATTCAAAGTGTTTTAAGTTTTCTGGAGGAAAAATAAATTTACCACAATTAATTATGAAACCCATTGCCAACAATTTCAGTTAAAAATAATATTGCCTTTATGCAATTCACCATATTATCAATTAATGGCAAACTTACTAACTAAATATGTAAATCTAAGTTTTGACAGAAAATGCATTTAAATTTCACGAAACAACAGGGGAGGATAAAAAAACCTCAAAGATGAAAAAATGCAACAAAACTAGCAATAAATACTGAAAAATAATCTGGGCAAAAAAAAGGCCGAAAATGAAACAAAAATAAAAGCAATATTTTTTTGGTGGATAGAGACTGCTATCAATCAGCTTTTGCATTGTTTTCAAGGCTCAGAAAAAAATCGATTCTTTCATCAACTTCCGAGCTCTAATAATGACACATTTAATGAAAACTTTCCTGTGGATTCAAAAATATTCACAGTATAAACAGAGTGAATAGGGAGGGGGGAGAGACTGTACTCTGCTCCCCCCTCCCTCTTGAGATACTTTGGGGCCAAGAAAATGCCTCAGTTTAAGCACAAAGTCGGAGCCTATGCTTCGTGAGTTCAGAAAGTAATACTTAATCTAGAAACATTGAATCAAAATTTAAGTTCAAATATTATCTTATCTTTTTAAAGTAAAAATAAAAAAATCATAGGTGATGGCAACTGTGTGAAGTGAACCAAATGAACTGTAAAAAATACTGCTCTTCATTTGCAAAGTAACACGAGCCATCTAGCGGACATTTCCTGAACTACATGTACCACGCTGCGATTTTCTCAACTTTCACATTTTCAAGCATAGAGGGCAGTGTCGCAAAATGAAATGTTATAAAAAGCATTAGCAAGTTTTTGCAAAAAAATACAGCCACGATTGGAAAAATAAAAGAAAGTTTATAAGTAGTTTATTCCAGATGTATTGTGGTTTAGGGTTCGACTCCAAATTAACATAATGATGCCATGTTTTGTTATGTTCTTCATCTATTTATGCGTTTATTGATTCTATAGCTAACACTCGTGTATCCTACGATTCGTAGAAAGAAAATGGTTATTGGAAAATGAACGCTTTTAAGAGCGAGCCAATTCAATAACGTAACGGTAATTTCACTTATTTTATTGTGATAAAATTCAAGAGGTGGCATGCTTTGTTGTATTGTTTTATACGTACTTGTGCATGCAAAGTTACACAAAAAAACTGCATCGCAGAGAATAGGTGATACTTAGGTAAACTGTTAAATGCCCTTATTGTGTGAAAAATATTATTTTTTTATTAATTAGCGTCGCTTTTCTACCACTTTTGGTCAATCGCGAAAATGAGTGGATATGAAGAAGCTGATGAAGGGAATCTCACAAAGAACACCCAGGCTGGTGTTCGAATCCGAGACGCGTGGTATCGTAGCGGCTGTGCTAGCCACGAGTATCTTACCCAACTCTGCCGTTACACAGATAACATTCATTACTTCCGAAAACGTAGTACAGTAAAACCTTGATAATCCGTACTAATGGGGGGATTAGTTGACCGGTTTAATGAAAGTCCGGATTAACTGAAATAACCTAAAAGAACAGTAGAAAGTGCATTAAAACTCCGTTTATAGCAACAAAACACGTTTATTATGGTGTATTTAAAGGGCATAGGCCTAAATACACTATGCAGTACAGTTCAAAGTCTGCGGGAAACAGAATTTCATCAGTAGTTAACTGCCTTTTCTTTTGGAAGTTCTCTTGTTGACTTCTAGCCACATCTAAAAAACCTTGCATTCTGCTTTCTTTTCCTCCTTTAATCCCTGTCCGGATTAAGCGAAGTCCGGCTTATCAGGATCCGGCTTAATGAGGTTTCACTGTATTTAAAGAAATGTACAGTCACCTGCAATGAGGCACTTAGATGCTGCTTCCCTGCAAAGCGTTGTGTGCTGCCTCACACAACGGCGGTGGTAGAAGTTTCAATTGAAAAGTCGCAAAGCACATGACGTGTTACAGGGAAGCGAGTATTCCAGGATATAGGGGCAGCATCATTATTGCCGCTGACTGTACATTTCTCTAAATACTTAATTTTCGGAAGTAAAGTGTATTACCTGTGTAATGGTAGAGTTGGGTAAGATGTTCGTCGTTAGCAAAGCCGGCTGCTATGACGTCAGTGTTACAGAAGGTTCTCCGATGGCGTAGTGGTAACGTCGTCGTCTTGTAATCAAGGGGTTCCGGGTTCGATACCCGGTGGAGGCACATTGCACAGTGGTTCGGATCTTACTTTAAACTGTGGGTCCAGTCCCGATTATCCCATCTGTGCATAAATTGGACTTAAAACCAAAATTGTTACGTCCACGAATTTTAAATAAATTCAATTCCGGTCCAGGAGTGAAAATCAGCAAGCGTAAATTGGCTATGGGCCGTAAAGTGTTTCAATTCAGTCAGAAACCTTTTTTTCCGGATCAGTTTAAATAGGGTCAAAGTTCCGTATTGAAATGAAACGATCCGCAACTTGGACCGAAATTAAATTTTGCGAGAGAAAAGGTTCCGGTCCTTTTACGGTACCCAATATACAACCCATTAGAATTTATGGGTTCCTGGACCTCTAACAACCCTGCTTAAAACATCAATTCAAACTCAAACCCAGGATTGCGGGTTCGAATCCCGGCGTGCGTGTTCTTTGTGAGTGTTCCATCTTTATTTCCATATGAATCGAACCAGGGGCTTAACTCGGGGGGGGGGGATAAATTGGAGATGCTGTTACCATCTAAGAATAGCGTCCATCCATCCGTGGCGGCGAATAGGGAGGGGGGTTGCCCCCACTTTTTGCAACTTTTGCTCGCACACTGAACTAAACCTTATCTACCAAGGAAAAGTAAACTGGCCTTGCGCCCCCTAGTTTTGGAACCCAATTGCCGCCACTGGCGTCCATGTTTATTTCTAACTAACTGTGACGTTTGCGAAACCACAATCATTACTCTTTATTACTTTGCTCCTATGGTCTCCTAACTAGTAAATTTGAATAAACCTCAAAATTGTGAGGAGGCTAGTGCCCCTTTCCCCCCGCCAAGTTACGCCTATGGTCACCAATCATCTTCATATTCGCGATTACCCAAAAGTGGCAGAAATGCGAAGTAAAAATAAACCAAATAACATGCGCAGAAACAGCTTTTGATAAACAAAAGAATAGGGGAAAGCTGCAAGGGTAAAGCCTGGATATTCGGAGCATTACCGAGCAGTTAATCAGATAGAAATTGGTCCGCTCACACCACAGGCAATATCCTCCTTATCTTTCCCTGACCTATTGCTGCTTTTTAATCTTTATAGCTAAAGAAAATTTCACAAACCTACTTTAAGCGGAAGTTACAGTTTAAAGCACCGTTAACAATGGAAAGCATTGTTGCCTTCCAAGGTCATTGTTGCTAACGGACTTAACTTTCACTGTATTGTTGCATATTCAATGCCCGCAGTCCTGTAGGTTCGTTAGGGATTTAGTTGATGAAAAAGTCTAACACGTAGAGACTAGCGTAGTCTGGATTGTTGTCCTAGAGTTGTTTGGTTCATACAAAGAAAGCTGGATAAGTAGTGGCGGTGATTTGGTTCCAAAACTAAAGGGGGGGGGGGAAAGGTGCCAAAACTGGAGTGGGTAAGGACAGTTTACTCTCCTTTGGTACATAAGGTTAAAGCTTCATTCACATCTACGCTCAAGCAACACTCAGGTCACTGTCCCCTAACGCTCCGCTCACGGTCAGGGGGTATCCACCCTAGCGATCAAGGTTTGCTCCGTCAAGATACGATCAACGTGAGTCTGGTGTTTGTTTCTTGACAGAGTGCTCCAATTTTTCTGTATAAAAAGCCTGCCGATTGTGCTAAGTAAGCAGTGATGTGGCATAGACTATAAGTTTACGTCTACATGCGTTGTTTATGTCTACACGTTATCTACGCGTAGATTACATTGGGTTGTAGTTTACATAGACTACGTAGACAATCTAAAGTGCATTAAAATTAATTCTCAAGGGTTTCATGAAAGGAAAGTGGTTCCTAACGAAGTTAAAAGAATCCTATTTACAACAAAATTTCTCTTCTCTTCTATCATCAACTGTGTAAGAAGATAAATAGTATGCAAAACACAATAACAGATGGCAGTCGTGAGGCAAGAGTGGTCTTTTCCCCACAAAGCACTAGAAATATTACCTATATTAGTTTTCTTCCTGGATGAGAAATTGTTCGAATTTGGAATGAAGAGTATGAAAAGTTCTCCTCATACATCAGCAACTGATACGCGGTATAATTTTCTTTTAATTCCACGGCGCGCTTTCTTAAGTTATCACCTTTCGCCATGTTGTTTACATAGATTACGTAATCTATGTATAAAATAGTCTACGTGTAGAATGTAGACTATCGTTGTTTACGTGCTGATTTTTTCTAGCGATCAAACTTCTCTAGGCACTATCCATTCCATAATTCCTCGCTTTCTGTAGACATTTTCAATTCCTTAATTCCTTCTGTTCTCCAATAGCAAGTTCCCGAAAAAGTGCCCCTTTGGTCGGATTTGTATTTTCGTTATTCAGTGTCACTTTTCTGCCACTTTCGGACCTAATCATCATTCACGACGATGCAGATGAGTGATGATTAGGACTCGGAAGTTGAGACCTAAAAAATCTAAAAACAACCTATAAAATAATCTTAAAATTATTTTAAAATGACACAGAAATTGTAGAAAATGATATAAAAAAATTACCTCTCTTTAATGACAAGAGAGTAGTTGAATAATTAGACAAAACCTGTTGTTTGGTGTTTTAAACTACTGAAGCAATTAAGTGCTAATGTAGTTTTCTTTATTATCACTTCAAGGTTTTTCTGTGTAAGGCATTCACCTCCTTTCAGAGCGGGCTTGTACAATATAGTAGTCGGTCAGCATCTGAAAATACACTTGTGTTTCGCGTACATCAGATTATAGTTTTTTTGTAGTGTGAGAAACCCTAGATTATAGCGATTATAGTGGCTAGGAACCTCAAAGTAGACTTCACACAAAGTACAGGGTCATCCGTTTGAGATGTCAGAAAAATAAACCGTTATCTACAAGAGGATAATGTAGATATCTGTGAGCAGTTTGTTGTAATAGAAGCAGAAAGATGTAAATTTCGAGTGAGTGGAGGTTTACAGTCTTCAGCTGCATGGCGGCAGTAGCATGCCTGTAATAGTCGAAAAATTTGCATACCATACGACATACTGTGAGCGCTGTTGTGACGTGACGACCACCTTTGTTACCATGCACACTAGCGCCGCCATGTGGCTGAAGTCTGTAAATCTCCTTGCACTCGAAACTTACATCCTTTCTGCTTATATTACAACAAGCTGCTCGGAGACACGTACATTAACCTCTTGTATATAACTGTTTACTTTTCTGACATCCCAAACGGATGACCCTGTATTTTAAGTGCTGGAGAAAAATAAATGTAGCACAATTAATTATTTAATCCATTGCCAAACTTTCAGTTAAAATTAATATTGTGCATTTTCAATTAATGTCGAATTTGCTAAAAGACTATACATAAATTATTCCAGCAAATGCATTTAAAATTCACGAAACAACAGGGAAGGAGAAAGATAAACGTCAATAGTGAAGAAAAATGCAATAAAGACCGCAAAAAATACTGAAAAATGACCTAAATGCCAAAACATGCAAAATAAAATCAATGCTTTCTGGTTCTATTTGAGCGTTACTTGAGAGTAGATGTGAATCAAGCTTTAGCATAGTGCCGGGGTCAACATCATGAAATTAATTCGTAAAGTTTTTATTTTCGCTGACATGGTACATTTTGAAAGAGGAGAAAATCAGCCAATCAAACATTTCCACTTTAAAATTGCTGCGCAAACTAAAATGACGAATTTCATGAAGATCTCTTGCGCCCGCATGGTTGAGAAACCAACACTGAGTATTTGCGAAACCATGTATCGTGTTACTATGCATCGCACTTTTTGCAGTGTAGGAAAGCGGAATAAATAATATACAAAAGTTGGTGTAAATAGGAAAAAAGGAAGAGCCTGAAACAAAAGATAACTGTATAAATGAGTAGTGACATCTATACTTCAGAAATTGAACTGCGCAATTCTCAAACTCCTTTATTTCCATTAATTTTCAATTCTTGCGAAGCAAAGAAGAAACTCATTTCTTTGTATTCGTCACACAGTCAACAATTATGTCCCCAAGGTTATTGTGAGGACATTTTCTCCAGACAGTTTTTCGCGTCCTTGATCCAGATTATTAATCTTTCCAGATTTAAGAGAATGCTTTATGTTTTTACGGATAGCGAAATCTTTCAGACAATGGGAATTTGACAATGGAGCGCCCTCTTTGTTCCTTTGGGGAAAGTGAATGCGAGTATGGACATTTCTATTGATGCATCACGTATAACTATGGAAAAACAGTGTTTTGTGGTTTCATTTCGCGAGGTAGGTTTTCTTTATGGTATGCAATTTTGTATATGTTACTAGTTAGTAAACATAACTATTGCCTTGCGGTTCTAAGTACCTTAGAACATTAGTTCTAACGTAGGATATTAAATCTTGTAACATTTACACGTAACTCAGAAACACTTAGTAGATATATTTACACTAAGAAATACCAAACTCATACACAAAAATTGCTATCGAACTAATAACACCGAACACTTGACCAAATGTCTCTATTGCCAGGTTCAAACTTAATGTCCAATCTAACCTGCCTACAAGTTTCTTGTGAACACGCAGGAGCGTATATTTTAGTCTAGCTAGGTTATGTGCGAAGACTGATGTCTAGAGAATAAAATACAGGAGAAAAATCGAGCACAAATTGTAAATAATATTATTCATATCAGTGAGGAGATGATGCTGATTCTGGAGTTGGCAACCTGATTTCCTACGAGTTGGCAACCTCATTACCTACGAGTTGGCAACCTCATTTCCTACGAGTTGGCAACCTGATTTCCTACGAGTTGGCAACCTAATTTCCTACGAGTTGGCAACCTGATTTCCTACGAGTTGGCAACCTGATTTCCTACGAGTTGGCAACCTGATTTCTTAGGAGTTGGTAAATTTATTTCTATTCATAACCTAGGACCACGTGACATTGTGAGATAGCCCAGACATTGGACTCCGTATACGCCACTGTGAACACTGTAATACATAAAACTATCAGCACTATGCCACGATAACTTAAATCTCGGTTCAGTGAGGTCGATCAGTTGCAGAATGGCGTCTTTCTATAATCCACAAGGCTGCATACTTTTTCTAGCAGGAAAATCTTTGGCGACTGGACTGTTAATGGACACGAATGATTTTTCAATTGTGTTGTTGCATAGTTCAAAAACTAGGTTTCAATTCCATTCTTTTTAAGCTTTGGCAGGGATAAAAATAGTTGTATTTTGGTGGGGAAGGAAATCCCCTTAATTCGCACACTGTTGACGCGTTTACTTGGCTAACGTGTAAGATCTGAAGCGAGATGCCGTCACGAACGTGGGTGGGGATAAACAGCCAGCGAGTGGTTTTCGTACAATCACACTCAACCTTTAACCAATGGGCGCAGCTGTCATCTGCTCGTCTACTCCACGTGGAGTCCTTGAGCGAATGGGCGCAGCTGTCATTTTTCTCGTCTAGTCCACGTGGAGTCTCAACCGTGCGGTGAATGTATTGTTAGTATCTACTAAAGACACCAATCCACATTGTATCCCTTGAAAATTTGTCTGGTAAGGGCAAATATTGGTTCCAAGTTCCAAAGAAAGTTGTCCAAAACTCAGCTGGTCGATAGCCCGTTAGAATTTAATCTATTCAACAACAATTGTGACTTTACGTTAACATAAGATTAATTGAATAGTTGTGTTGTCCCTAGATGGCTCTGAAATTCATACTTATAAATTACATAAAAAATGAAGTCTTTTATTTTTGTCTCGAAGTAGTTTCCAAAATATTGTTGGGTAAATTTCGTTAGATAATATTTCTGCTCCAAAAAACCTCTCAATTTGACTAAAACAAACAAAATATTTCTCCTCGCTTCAATACAATCAATTTAATTTTTTCACTGCTGCTGTGTAAGTTACGTAAAAGCAAATTAGGAAACAGAATTCAAGTGTCGAACAATATGGTTTTGTAGGAAAATTTACTAATTTTGTATACATCACACAAAGAAAAACGAGTCACCTCAGTTAATTGAAAGGGCAATGTTAGTGACCGTTGCTACGAGTGAACAATAGAAATTGTTCTGTTTCTTTCCGTATAATAATATTAATTGTGGTCACTATCATGTTTCAAATAAGACACTTTTATGTTTTCGGATGCTCGTTTAATCTGTGCATAATCCAAAGATCGAATATGGCAAGTTTTTTTGCCTGTGGTGTAACTATAAGAACAACGGACCATTCACAGAAGTTCAAGAATTTACACAGCAATATACGTTAGCCCTAGAGCACCGATCTACCTGTGGATTCCCGCACCGTTATAGTCAGACTATGCCACATATATGGCGCTGGGGGGAAGAGGTGCAAGCAGTGATGTGCCGTAGAGTATAAGTTTACGTATACATGCGTTGTATACACGCGTAGATTACATTGGGTTGTAGTTTACATAAACGTAGACAATCTAAAGTGCATTAAAATTAATTTTCAAGGGTTTCATGAAAGAAAAGTGACATTTTCAACTATATTGGTTCCTAACGAAATGAAAAGAATCCTATTTACAACAAAATTTCTCTTCTCTTCTATTATCAACTATGGAAGATAAATAGTATGCAAAAAACAACAACAGATGGCAGTCGTGAGGCAAAATTAGTCTTTTCCCCATAAAACACTACAATATTTCCTGTTAGGTTTCTTTCGCTAGGTGAGAAATTGTTCGAATTTGGAAGGGAGCGTATGAAAAGTTCTCCTCACACATCAGCAACTGATACGCAGTATAATTTTCTTTTAATTCCACGGCGCCCTTTCCTAAGTTATCACCTTTCGCCATGTTGTTTACACAGATTACGTAATCTACGTGTATAAAATAGTCTACGTGTAGAATGTAGACTATCGTTGTTTACGCGTAGACGCGCATCACTGGGTGTAAGTCGTGACAAGTGTACGTTTCCACTCTCTGTAGTCCTACGCACGGCAGCCATATTGCAACTTTCCCTTTGTAGAGCCGACGTTTACTGAAGAGACGATCCAAAAAACACTCCTACTTGGACATTTTATCAGATCACCGTTAGAAAATTTGTCAAAGATATAGGTGCAAAGCTGGTTGCTGCTTTATACATCCATGTTGTGCGCCTTCACCTCATTTTGCGGAGAGTGACGCCCGAACTGACACCTGGCGGGAGAACTGGCAACTGTTCTACTCGGAAACCTTTCGATTCGGATGACTTCGACGGCACAGAAAAGGGACGGGGAAGAACGTAACGATTTGGACACGAGCCGAGCCATTGCCGCTTTAGAAATGTGTAAATAAGCAGGAAAAAATATGCAAAAAACAAGAATTATATATACATGTATGGTACTCACCGCTGAAGCAGTTACGGAAAATAAAGAAAAATCTTCCCATAGAATGCTTTTGACGAACTTACCTGAAAGAAAAAAGAAATAACTTAGAAATAATGTGGAATAAATAACAAGGAATAGATTAGGCGTGTAACATATATGTAAAGGAAAATATGATAAATAGTAACATATCATCAAACTAGTTTATATATGCTAAGTTACAAATTGTTTCGTGGAAAATTGAAAATATATTAAAGCATAAACTAGTAAAATATCGATATATAATCAAAACTTATTATTTTGGATACAGAAAATATATAAGTATATGCCACTGCCAGAGTAATTTAGATAGGATATATCTAAGCAAACATTGAAGGGTGCAAAAGGGCCTAAAGTGCCGACGGACCCAAAAAGTTTTAATTGAATCAATCAATAAATCAATCTTGTTGCTTCAAGTCAATCTTGATATTGTCTTAGCCGACCCATATGGCGGAGTCGTTAGCAGAGCCCACTACAACGCTAGGGGTCCCGGGTTCGAATCCCGGCCTGGGCAAGGGTGTTCTTGGTGAGTGTAGCTTCATCAATGTCATCATATCATCACTCATCATTTTCGCGGCTAGCCAAAAGAGGCAGAAAAGTGAAGTAAAATTAAAGCCAAATCAATATATTGCTTCTTTTACTTCACTTTTCTGCCTCTTTTGGCTAATCGCGACGATGAGGATTAGTGATATCCAATTGATGAGACACTCAAAAAGGACGCCCAGGTCCAGGCGGGGATTCGAACCCAGGACCCATTGCGTCGTAGCGCGTTATGCTAACCACTCCACCACCGAGTTCGTCAATGATGAACTAATGAAAGCAATCAAAACGTTACGCCTGTGGTAAGGCCACCGATTTCATTAGCATACATTAAGATCCGAGCCTTTTGCAACAGAGCAATTAAGGTTACAGAAACCCCTCTCCCTCCCCTCCCGCACTTGCTGTATGTGGATGATCTCAACTTTCCCTCGGCCCATTTTGCCTCTTCTGGGTCTCCCTTAATGAGACGCCCATCCTCTGCTCCACGGTGCCCACGAGGCGTGAACCGAACGCGAAACTTAAGATTCGCGCAGCGATATCTCTCGTCTTCTTCCGTAATTACAAGCTTTCTACAATACCTCACCTGGCGTTGAACACTGAAATACAAATGATTCTCCATCCACAGCACGAAATTTTTGATTGATTGATGGGTGCAACCCAAACCCTCACGTCCACTTAGTACAACCGGTAACTTGCAGACTAACGAGGTTCTGGCGATTAGTTTTGCAGCCAGTATGATTGATTGATCGAATTTAAAAATTTTGGGTGCGTCAGCACTGAGGCTGTTTTGCACCCGTCACATTATATAGGGTCCAGCCCCTTACCTCATCTAAAATACCGGGTGTCGCAGAAGTCTTTCCCTGATTACAAACTTTATTCATATCCGCTATATGCAATGTAGAGATGTGAAAGTGGTGCCAAAATGTTGGAAAACTAACCAAGTTTTTTTGTTGCAGGTTTGAGTAACGTGGCTGTAGTGTGGCAGTGTCAGTGCCCAGAAAACCGGAAATGTTCACAAATCAGGATAAAGCTCAGTGTGTCATCTGGTATCACGAGACCCGGTCATCAATAACAGTGCAGAGTACAGAATGTACAGAATTCTTTAAAATGGAATTTATCTTCATTCCCAAATCCTGTCAAGTCCAAGAAACATTGTATGGAAAGATGCCACCCGATGTCAAGAGCATTAATTCCGGATTCCTGGGGACTGACACTGCTACAATACAGCAACATTACTGAAACCTGCAACAAATAAACTTGGTTAGTTTTCCAACATTTTGGCACCACTTTCACTTCTCTACATTGCATATAGCGGATATGAATAAAGTTTGTAATCAGGGAAAGACTTCTGGGACACCCGGTACCTATAAGTAAGGACACAAGTGTAATGTCGGAGACTAGAATTTTCTGACTTCAGTTAAAAGCTGAGACTGTAAAGGGACACTCAGCACACGTAAGGACAACACACACACAGTCCTACGAAGATTATACTGGTCGTAGGACCAGACGTTACAGCCTCATTAGTCTGCAGTCCAGGGTGTACTACGTGGAAGTGAGGTTAACAATTCGGTATACTACGTGCGAGTGAGGTTGACAATCGGGTGTACTACTTGGAGGTGAGGTTGACAATTGGGTGTACTACGTGGAAGTGAGGTTGGCAATTGGGTGTACTACGTGGAGGTCAGGTAGACAATTGGGTGTACTACGTGGAGGTGAGGTTGACAATTGGGTGTACTACGTGGAAGTGAGGTTGACAATTGAGTGTACTACGTGGAAGTGAGGTTGACAATTGGGTGTACTACGTGGAAGTGAGATTGACAATTGGGTGTACTAAGTGGAAGTGAGGTTGACAATTGGGTGTACTACGTGGAAGTGAGGTTGACAAATTGGGTGTACTACGTGGAAGTGAGATTGACAAATTGGGTGTACTACGTGGAAGTGAGGTTGACAAATTGGGTGTACTACGTGGAGGTGAGGTTGACAATTGGGTGTACTACGTGGAAGTGAGGTTGACAATTGAGTGTACTACGTGGAAGTGAGGTTGACAATTGGGTGTACTACGTGGAAGTGAGATTGACAATTGGGTGTACTAAGTGGAAGTGAGGTTGACAATTGGGTGTACTACGTGGAAGTGAGGTTGACAAATTGGGTGTACTACGTGGAAGTGAGATTGACAAATTGGGTGTACTACGTGGAAGTGAGGTTGACAAATTGGGTGTACTACGTGGAGGTGAGGTTGACAAATTGGGTGTACGACGTGGAAGCGAGGTTGACAAATTGGGTGTACGACGTGGAAGCGAGGTTGACAATTGGGTGTACCACGTGGAAGCGAGGTTGACAATTGGGTGTACCACGTGGAGGGGAGGTTGACAATTGGGTGTACCACGTGGAGGGGAGGTTGACAATTGGGTGTACCACGTGGAGGGGAGGTTGACAATTGGGTGTACCACGTGGAAGTGAGGTTGACAATTCGGTATACTAAGTGGAAGTGAGGTTGACAATTGGGTGTACTACGTGGAGGTGAGGTTGACAATTGGGTGTACTACGTGGAGGTGAGGTTGACAATTGGGTGTACTACGTGTAAGTGAAGTAGACAATTGGGTGTACTACGTGTAAGTGAGGTAGACAATTGGGTGTACTACGTGTAAGTGAGGTAGACAATTGGGTGTACTACGTGGAAGTGAGGTTGACAATTGGGTGTACTACGTGGAAGTGAGGTTGACAATTCGGTGTACTACGTGGAAGTGAGGTTGACAATTCGGTGTACTACGTGGAAGTGAGGTTGACAATTGGGTGTACTACGTGGAAGTGAGGTTGACAATTGGGTGTACTACGTGGAGGTGAGGTTGACAATTGGGTGTACTACGTGGAGGTGAGGTTGACAATTGGGTGTACTACGTGGAGGTGAGGTTGACAGTTGAGTGTACTACGTGGAAGTGAGGTTGACAGTTGGGTGTACTACGTGGAGGTGAGGTTGACAATTGGGTGTACTACGTGGAAGTGAGGTTGACAATTGGGTGTACTACGTGGAGGGGAGGTTGACAATTGGGTGTAATAAGTGGAAGTGAGGTTGACAATTGGGTGTACTACGTGGAAGTGAGGTTGACAATTGGGTGTACTACGTGGAAGTGAGGTTGACAATTGGGTGTACTACGTGGAGGTGAGGTTGACAATTGGGTGTACTACGTGGAGGTGAGGTTGACAATTGGGTGTACTACGTGGAAGTGAGGTTGACAATTGGGTGTACTACGTGGAAGTGAGGTTGACAATTGGGTGTACTACGTGGAAGTGAGGTTGACAATTGGGTGTACTACGTGAAGTGAGGTTGACAATTGGGTGTACTACGTGGAAGTGAGGTTGACAATTGGGTGTACTACGTGGAAGTGAGGTTGACAATTGGGTGTACTACGTGGAAGTGAGGTTGACAATTGGGTGTACTACGTGGAAGTGAGGTTGACAATTGGGTGTACTACGTGGAAGTGAGGTTGACAATTGGGTGTACTACGTGGAAGTGAGGTTGACAATTGGGTGTACTACGTGGAAGTGAGGTTGACAATTGGGTGTACTACGTGGAAGTGAATTTGACAATTGGGTGTACTACGTGGAAGTGAGGTTGACAATTGGGTGTACTACGTGGAAGTGAGGTAGACAATTGGGTGTACTACGTGTAAGTGAGGTAGACAATTGGGTGTACTACGTGGAAGTGAGGTTGACAATTGGGTGTACTACGTGGAAGTGAGGTAGACAATTGGGTGTACTACGTGGAAGTGAGGTTGACAATTGGGTGTACTACGTGTAAGTGAGGTAGACAATTCGGTGTACTACGTGGAAGTGAGGTTGACAATTGGGTGTACTACGTGGAAGTGATTTGACAATTGGGTGATCCACGAGAAAAAATCGCCCCGTAGCCAGTATGATATTTGATATTTGACATAATATTAAATTACAATTATGATATAAGCCATTGGGCTGTGCGTATCATACAATATTATGATATACTCCGCCTTTGCATACATTTAGAAACATTTATAAACATTCGCCAGAAACATTTTGGGGAAAAAATACAGGTAACACGATTAAGCCTGGTTTCCTTCACAGGGAAAAACACTATCTATGCTGATCAAGGTTAGGGAGAAAGGTAAACGTACCCCTGTGCGTGTGCATACATGCCATGAAGGCGTATGGGGTGATGTGAAGGTACAGCTCCACATATTCATGACCTCGGCCATAGTTGGGATGATGTGATGCCTACCAAGGCAGTCCATATTTCAGTAAAAGAAAGAATACTGAACAACGGTACGTTGCGTGTGATCACCAGGACCTCCCCGATAGCCTAGTGGTAACGCCTTCGCATTGTATTCAAGGGAACCCGGGCTCGATACCTGTTGGTGGCACAGAGTACTTCAAATTCAACTTAAACTGCAGGTTCAGTTCCGGTTACCCTTCATGTGCATAAAGTGGACTTAGAAGAAGAACTCGAAATTCGTGTGATCATCCATCATTCATCCCCATCTTCACCATTAGCCAAAAGCAAAATAAAATAATGCAAATTGATCGATGACCCAATTGAGATTGATTGAAACCGTATCGCCCTCAGCGTGTTCAAGTAACGTGAAATTTACTTCAAAATTCTTACCTTATTTCTCGACATAAGGAGAGATTTATATCAGTCTAAAATATATTGTGTGTTGTAAGAACATGCAAGAGCTGTTGATGAAATTCGGATAAAATTTTATGCGGATATGGGATAACTTTCTATTCGGATTTTAAATATCCAGATACGGATTACCTGAATATCCAGATATCCATTATCCGGATATTCTGGTCATCTTTACTACAAACAAGTTTACAGCTTAGCGAACATGGGGAAAACCATGACAAAATCTCTAAATAAATAGGAAAGTAGTTTTCTTTCTCCGATTGCTTCCCTTACCTTATATCTGCGAAGCCTGAAGCCTAGAACGTAAAATACTGAAGAAAAATATATTAGATTAACCTGATTTCAAAAAGAAGATAATGGCGATTTTGAAGTTGGCAACCTGAATTCTTAAGAGTTGGCAACCTGAATTCTTAAAAGTTGGCAACCTGAATTCTTAAAAGTTGGCAACCTGAATTCTTAAGAGTTGGCAACCTGAATTCTTAGGAGATGGCAACCTGAATTCTTAGGAGATGGCAACCTGAATTCTTAGGAGATGGCAACCTGAATCCTTAGAAGTTGGCAACCCTGAATTTTTATAAATTTGCAACCTGACTACTGTTGGGATGGCAACGTGGCTTCCTTGAAGACGTCAAAAATGAGCCTAGTCTTCTCTCCTCCTCCCAGGTGTCATAGTGAGCTAGTCCAGGTATTATACTCAGCACGCGCCATTGGTCTCGAGTCTCGATTTTGAAGATGTCTGTCTCGTTCTCCGGACTTGGTCTCGGTACGATCTCTACCGGTGAAACTGATAAGGAAGAAACAGACATTCTTCATAATATCTGTCAGTTGTGGCGGCAGAAATGTTATGTAAAAGAACAAGGAAATACTTCAATTCTTGTGTTCCGTCCTGTTCATTAGGGAATGGAAGAGAAAGTTGGAACTGTTGTTACGGCACCTGTCGTACTGAATCGACAGTCCGAAGATCCCACGCATTAATCTCCGCCAGACCCAAGTTGAACAAGATACACCAGGCATTTCAGTTCCATGTGTTCGCAATTAGGACAATTGTTGGTATTTTCCGCAATTAGGACAATTTTTGGTATTCTTCGCAATTAGAACAATTTTTGGAATTGTTCGCATTTAGGACAATTGTTGGTTTTGTTCTCATTTAGGACACTTGTTGGAATTGTTCGCATTTAGGACACTTGTTGGAATTATTCGCATTTAGGACACTTGTTGGAATTGTTCTCATTTAGGACAATTGTTGGTATTTTACGAAATTAGAACAAGTTTTGGTATTGTTCGCAATTATGACAATTTTTTGGAATTGTTCGCATTTAGGACAATTTTTGGAATTGTTCGCATTTAGGACAATTATTGGAATTGTTCGCATTTAAGACATTTTTTTTTGTTTTGTTCGCATTTAGGACTTTTTTCTGGAGGAGTCCCGCAAGGTTCCATTCTGGCCCCCCTTTTATACACCTTATACGTCGCTGATATATCAAACACCATCAGCCATTGTAATATACATTGTTATGCGGATGATACGCAGATGATGATATCGTCATCACCATCGGATTTGTTAAACAAGATAGATAATCTAAACAATGATTTACATACCCTTAACAAGTGGCTCACTGCAAATGGGCTCATAATTAACCAGAATAAATGCGTATACACAATTTTAGGCTCTAACTAGTATTATCTTGAAAAAGTAAATTATGATACAATTAACATCAAAATTAAAAACCAAAACATAATTTATGCACCAACCGTTAAAAATCTAGGCCTTACTTTTGATCCCAAATTTTCCTGGGCAGGACATATCTCAGCGCAATGCACAAAAGCGCTAACAATAATGAGATCACTCTACAGGAGGAGAGACTTTTTCACTAGAGAAACGAAATTATATCTCATCGAAACTCTAATATATCCTATTTTCGATTACTGTGATGTGGTTTACGGCACGAATTTACAACGTAAAATATCGAACAGAATACAAAAAATACAGAATTCTTGCATTCGTTACGTTCTCTCGATCAGGAGAAATCAGCACATCCTACCCTTGCTCAATACATACAAAATCCTTAACATGTCTAGGCGACGCCTCATGCATCAGTGTTCTACAATATATAAAGTATTAAAATTGCAAACACCTAGCTATCTCCACGAGAAACTGACATTTAGAAATTCCATACATCCATACAATACTAGAGGTCGGCGAAAAATCGACATTCCCCGCCACTCTGCTGTCAGTTTCGAAGGCTCCTTCTCCCTCTGGTCTGCAAAGGTTTGGAATGCTCTTCCCGATTATGTTTCTTTTGCTACAACACCCAAAAACTTCAAAGAACAAGTGATATTATTTTTATTCCGAAGACAACAATTGAGCATTAGCTCGTACGGCTAAGCAACAGGAATCAAGCAAAGTAAAACCATGTATTTTGCAAACACTTATCTGGCACAACGAATATTTCAACCTGTGTGCATGCTATTTTAGTATCGATCTGGAAATTGCGTATGTACACGTGTGTATGTGTGTGTGTGTGTGTTAATGTATCTGTCATTGTATTCTCTTATAATTTTTTTTTTCATTTATGTCAAATTCATTCATGTTATGTTATATATTTGATTTCAGTATTATAAATATATGCATTGTAACTTTTATTCACCAGAGTAGTAGCCCAAGGCTGAATCTCGCTCTGTAGTAAATAAAAAGACTTTTCAATTCAATTCAATTTAGGACAATTTTTGGTATTGTTCGCAATTATGACAATTCTTGTTATAGTTCGCAATTATGACAATTTTTGGTATAGTTCGCAATTATGACAATTTTTGGTATAGTTCGCAATTATGACAATTTTTGGTATTGCTCGCACTTAGGACAATTTTTGGTATTGCTCGCATTTAGGACAATTTTTGGTATTGTTCGCAATTAGGACTTTTTGCAACACTCGGTTGAACATATTCTGACAGTGTCAGAGGCTATGGCGTCTGGACTACGTTGTGTCGTCCCATATGTTTCACATTGTATTTTCATCCAGTTCATCCTATCACCATCAGGGGTGGCTCAAGATAAAATTTCACCCGGGCGAGCTGGAGTTTTGGCGCCGCCTTACTTTTCCCCATGCCCCTGCTCCTCATTTTTCTACCCAAATCGTTCTACTTTCCATCTACCTCTACGGTTTTAACGATGAAAAAATAGCAGCCTTATTTTTAAAACATTTTGATTGTTGCTGTTAAGTAACACGTTTATTGTTCATAATGACATCAAAATAACAATAATCTCTTACATTAGCTTAAAATAAATTCCTTATTACGTTATGGAGCAGTAGCTCTAAATTATTCTTGTGAACAATAAAACTATATAATAAAGCGGATCCCACTTAAAACTGTAGGTTCAGTCCCCATTCTCCTTTCTGTGCATAAGGTGGATTTAAAGTCAAACAAACAAATATCCATGCTTATGCAATCAGAAATTAGGTTTTGGCGCTAATCAAGGGGGACGCCCCTGCTTGGCTGCACTCTCCAAGGCGGCGGCACAGGCAGTCGCCCGGGTCAACTTTAAGTGACAATATTATTGTCCAAAGTAACGGAAAATTTCAATTCATTGGTAGATATCCCCTGACTCTTCAATCAGCAACACAGTTGCTTACAGACAAAGGCTGTCACACAGTATACAGCTTGGTGCTAGTTTACAATCAATTCTCTGATAAATAACAATGTTTACAGATTCCCTAATTATCTTACACCAACACTATTCAATAGCCATGATAAGTCAATGTTTGGAAAATATATATTTGTATGTTAAATTATGTGAATGCAGTTCGAAAAAAATCAGGACAGTAACTAAAGACTGTGCGGATTGAATCGGGACGTCTGCTACCCTAGCATCAATGGTTATAAATATAGAAAGGATTTTAAGGTGTAAAATTATGGTCGGGAAAGGGCAAAAAAAGGTTCTGAAAATGTTTTCAAAAAGGTGCGAAAAAAAAGATGTTGATAACATGCCTTTATTCAATGCTCTCTTTTTCTATCCCTTCTGTATATAATGTGCGCGGACCGCATAGAGAACTGTGGTTCTGCCGAATACGTTTTGTTGAAGTTTGTGTTTTCTTTCGCGGGTTTTGCTACATTATCATTGTAACTGTTGGGGTTGCAATGGCCCTCTTGGCTCCACGCACCCCCTCCCCTGGCCACAGGTTTGCACTGGAAATGTATTTATTTGTTTGAAACGTTGTAGGCTGTCTTCGGATCACGTTGTGGTTGATTCACGATCTCGCCGCTGAAGGTTCGGGTTGGAATCCCTACCTGAATATTCCTCCGCTAGCGTCCCTTCATAAAAGTTGTTCATAGGTAGAATGACGAAAAAGCGATACAAACTAAGCAAAATACAAAATACCGAGATGCTTGAAAGACTACATGAAAACTTGTTAAATTTCACACAAGATGTCTCTCCTAGCTATTTTTATTAAGATTTCCATTCCTATGTTTGTTACGTTAATTACAGGAACTATATTTAAGTATTTTCGCTAATCTTAATAAATTTTATATTATTTGAATTCATAACTTAGAATTGAATGTATAAAGTTAATGCTGTTAAGCTTTAATTTGACTATTTTGCATATAAGTTATGGTTTCATGAACGGTTGGTAAAGAATAAACTTGTTCAAGAAAATGGGTTCTTCTGATGAATACTTCAGGTACGTTTCAACTTCAGTGTAGGACTAACTTCAAACACTATGTGAATCCCCGTCGCCTTGTAATCAAGGGGTCCCGGATTCGATACCCGGTGGAGGCACATAGTGGTTCGGATCCCACTCTAAACTGTAGGACCACTTCCGTTTAGCGATACTGTGCATAAGGTGGACTTAAAACACCAAATCAATCAATCAGTCAAACACTATGTAAGTCCCATACAGAGATTATAACAAATAATACCTCTTGACAACGGAAACCATTTATTGTTTATGAGGTATCATTCATGTGAAACATACTTTAATAAATAACATTAACAACAATACGTTAATAATAACAATAATTGTATAATTAGACATAACCGACCATGTTACATATTTACTGTTTTAAATTAGAAAAATAATAGCCTTAATTTCAAATAGTTTAAGTATTACTGTTAAAAAATACGTTCATTGCAGCTATGTATTTATTTAATACCTACTTTATATCAAAATAACAGTAATCTCTTAGCCCAAATTGCTACATGATTTCGCATCGTATGTATTATGTTATGGAGCAATCTGAGACAGATTTTCTTCGTGGAAGATTGGTAAAGAAATGCTGAGGTATGCTCCTAGAATCCATACTTTTGGATAATAAACCTTTTCGAGCAAGGCCTCATCTCAAGCAAAGTATCAACTCGGGGCAAGCCACGGCACCTATTAACCTGTTGGGTGAGATGAGTCAAGGCAAAAAGGATAATAAACCTTTTCCTGCTCCCTCAAAAATAGGCAATAGTTAGGCTGGATATTTCAAGGAACAAACCGATCTTTAACTACGCACTGGTTGACCAATGTTCTTTATGCTTGCCTAACAATTGACTATACGCTTTAACTTGTTAAATAGTGAAAAACACTTCTATTTTCTTTTTGATCCAATTTCAATATTTTAGACACAGTTTTTATTTTTTCTGCATATGCATATCACATTTCCACTTTCATTGCATTGATACCTATCCTCTTAATAATTTATTTATATTCTCTTGCCTTGTGCTGCCATCTATATTTATCTTAAACTTCTTTCCATCTCGCGTCATATCTGGTATATAATCACTCTTTTTGAAACAAATAGCCACCAGTGGCGCAACCACATGGGGGGACATTGCCCCCCAACCTTGAACGGAAATGATTTCTAGGGGGGGGCAAGGGGGCAGACAGTGACGGCCAAGTGTATCTGCAGGGGACAATTACCGCCCACAACTTCAAATTTTATGCAAATAAAAACACTATTCATAAAATTTTCTTGCTCTTATCAAGTTCAGGACCGTAGTTAGGAGACGGAGGGAGTCTGCCCTGGGCGCCGAACGATCTAAATGAAAATAAGTTGTAAAATTGATTGATTGATTTGTGGTTTTAAGTCCACTTTATGCACAGAAAGGCTAATCGCGACTGGACCTACAGTTTAAAGTGGGATCCGAACTATTTTGCTATGTGCCTCCACTGGGTATCGAACCCGGGATCCCTTGATCACAAGGCGACGATGTTACCACTATACCATCGGGAAAGCACAAAAGTTGTAAAAGAGAGAATGCATTGGCGTCCCGTGAAATTATTTTCGCCCTATTAAATCAATATTTATTTCAGCCTGGAAAAATATTGGATCAAAAATTTTTCTTGCTCGCCTCGCTCACACTATATCATTGTTCTCTGTAATGTATTGTATATACCCAAACATAACATAACGGAGAAATAGCACTTCTCTTAATTGATTTTTGTCTTGAATGCATGAACAATTGTTTTGAGGAAAGGGAGCGTGCACATTTGAGAAACATGTCATTTTTGCTGTTGGTTTATTGTGAGATGGATGAATTGGTTGTGTAATGTATTTAAAAAATATATGTTGTATATAATATGTATTAAAGAAACTGAATACGCACACAATTTAGTGTCCACGTTCCTCCATATGAAACATATGCTTGAAAGTTACACATGTTAATGTAAAGAAGAATTATATTTGGAATGCATTTATCAAGCAGTTTCTGTCTTCCAAAAATAGTTTGTATGCTGTTTTCCATTATTAATGTGAAATTGAACGTGTTCAAAAAATAATTCAAATCGGTTGTTCGAACACAAATGCTTTAGCACCAACTTCTACTCCCTTTTTGCATAATTTACGAGGGTAATATCGTCTTTGTTACTACTACTACTACTACTAATGATAATAATAATGTTAGTTCCGGGTTCGAATCACTGCTTTGGCATGAATGTTTGCGAGTGTCCATTCATCAATTTCATCATATCATCACTCATCCCCATCTTCGCAAATTAGCCAAACGTGGCACAAGAAGCGAAGTAAAACAAAGCAAATTAATAACAATAATAATGTCATAATAATATATTATTATTATTATTAACGTTATTAGTATTAGCATTATTATTATTAACATTATTATTATTATTATTATTATTATTATTGGTACGTTTATCCTGGTACTTGCCCTCCCCCCAAACAAAAATTCGAGGTTGCGCCTCTGATAGCCACACTTATATAATCAAAATTATAGGTTTTGGAGCTACTCAAGGAGAACACCAGTTTGGCGCAGATGTAAATACTGATCTGAAACCAACGTTGTTTCATACATGTATCTACTACGGGTTACAAAAATTTATTGCAAGTATTGAAACCAGTCCAGAATGAACGAGGAACCAAACAGTTGTTGTTTTTTTTTCGTTTTTTTTTTCACCTACAAATGTGTGCACGACGGGTGACACGATAGCTAGTTCTTGCCACACTGGCATCAACATGGGACTGTCGATAGTGTCTTATCTCTGCGATGATATCTCTTAGGGCTGCGATATCACGCGGCATCGGTAAGACGAATACTCTGTCTTTGATGAAACCCCACAAAAAAAAGTCACACGGTGTAAGGTCCGGTGATCTTGGGGACCAAAACGTTGCATAAAACACTGTGAGTGATGTGGGTGTTTTGTAAACAAAGGGCAAACCTCGGAACACACAAGGAGTAAAGCACTCGGTGTTTACAAAATGCAATCAGTGACTGTTTCTAACCACACATTCGCACACATTATTAGCATTTTACCAACTAGGACGACGTTTACAAACAATGAAGTCAGTGGCGGCTTGTAATCACACATTCGCGATTATCTCGAAAACTGCTCGTTTGCGGACCCATGTTTACTTAAATTATCGTGTACTTTCAACTGTGTCAGTTTGGGCTATTACTCGTGATACACCCTGTATGCGTGCATGCTTTTCTGTAACTTTTGTTTAATCGCGACGGTGTCGATGGTGGATCATGAGATGAATTTGTTTAAGGGATGCACAGGCCAGGGCTCAAATCCGAAACCATGCGTAGGACAACTCAAAGCGCTCGATCAAGGAGACGATCCTAGCTTACATAACTCAGCCTCTTAATATTTCCCGACACCACTCCTGTTCTTTTAATATGAAGCCCACTTAGACCTGATGCATGAAACCCGAGCGGTGAAGAAGCGACGTGCACTATTAAATTACGAAGGACGGACTGGAACGAACCCAAAAAAACGAGACATTCAACTTTCTCTGATGACGTAATCTCGCTTGTTCCGTCGCGAGATATAGAACGGCATCATATTAGTTTCTGCCCCACGTGGCTGGTATTTGAGCCCACGCAGCGGGATGAACTCAGTCTCAGTGGATGAATGGGGCGTGGACGGGCTGACAAAGCCACTTCAAATATACAAACACTCGGGGAAGCCCATCACTTTTGCTTCTATTGCGCGGAAATTTCGAAACTGCAATATACCAGAGGTACAGTGCGAAGAATGATGATAGACTCCGTGGGAGAGTGGTTAGCGTACAGAAGAGTTTTGAAGTCCATTGCACAGATAAGCTAATCGGGACTGGACCTACACTTAAAAATGGGATCCGAACCACCATGTGCCTTAACAGCACGGTTGGAAAATTTAAGAAAAGTACGTTTTTATGTTGTAAATAGGATTTGATTTAATTTTTGTTATTTAGCGTCGCTTTTCTGTCCCTTGTGGCTAATTGAGGTTGTGATGATACGATGGAAAACGCAGGAGCATTCAGAACATCCATTTCCAGGCCGGAATTCGAACGCGGGACCCTCGGCATTGTACAGCGCTGTGATAACCATTCTAGTAAAGCATTTCCTTTAACATTTTTGCTACGTAAATGCTTCCAGAAATTTTATAACAGATAGTACATTACACGAAAGCATTTTATGGTACATTTCTGTTAGCTGTTTCAATTACATACAGCACGAAAGGCACGTCGAGTTACGCCGTCAATGCTGTGTGCACGGTGTTTACAATTGAAAAAGCTAAAGTATTGTTCCATACGTGTACAGTGAACGTTGTAAAGTATGTATTTTATCAGCGCCATTCTTCTCTACCGAAAACCATTTAATACGAAGCGATATTCCTCTCGGTTGAATAGTTATCGTCGTTTAAAAATGTGAAGTGATACGTTGCCTACATCTCACGCGACCGCCATTACAACAGCACTCGTGACCTAGAGGTCGCCTCTGATTGGTTACGCTACGAAAAATGCTACGGACCGAGCCTATCCTTGATAAATGCCATGAAAGATGCCATGGCATCTGAAATGCCATAACATTTCTCACTTTACACGGTAGCTTTTTGGTCATGGCATAAATGTTAAGGAAAATGCTAAGGGTAATGTTCAAACAGAGAGGCAGAGGGCATGATTTGAACAAATAAACGGTTTAAAAAATCATGTCAAGAACAATGGCTGAGAGGCAGTTGTGTTTTAAACGTGCCAACGCTATACTCCACAGGTTATCGACCCGTGGCCTCTTGATTACAAGCCAGACTTGACCACTATGACACCCGGGAGGCCACGAATGATATGATGAAGAAACACCCATGCGTATACCCTGTCCCACCTATCTTTGGAGCAGGCGAACGGAAACAAGTCTCTGCGCAAGTAGTGACGCGAGACGGCTCCACCAATGAATGAGAGGAGAGGGAATTGGATTTCGTGGAACGTTGGAGGCGCAGCGACTGCAGTTCGAGCAGCGTGTACTGCTTCGCTCTGCCCACTCGATTTCCCCCCTTCTCTGCCGTTATGTGTGGCCTTGTCCCAGGGTGCGAAATCATCTAAGACTGATGGGGGGAAAGGATCTTAATCTACAAACCCCTCCCCACAAACATACATATAAATTATACGATATACATATGTATAATGTTATTAAAAGTAAAAATAAATTACTAAATTAATAATATATCATTATTATTAATTACTCAAAAATAAATACATTTGTTACTTAAAAATACATCATATATTATAAAGTAGCAAACTACGTCCTTTGCTAACTGGTTAAAGATGTTAATAAATTATGAAATAGTTGGTTTTATTATGTGTAAGTTTTTATTAAGTTCTTGTTTGTTTTATATTAACATAAATCAATTAGATTTCATAGTAATTATTGTTTTGCATTCTTGTTTTACTTTTATTGTAGATTTGTTAATGATCTCTTGAGAGAGAAAAAGCATTGAACACACACAACTATACTAATTTGTGTAGGTTTTCGATATTATTCTTAGTACAGTATATTTGAAATTAAAAGAAATTGTTTGTCTTTTTTTGTTGTAAGGAAAACTCTCCCCCAAATTTTTTTGGTGGGGGGATTTTTGAGGCCACATTGTTGGTGGTGGGGGGGAAATCCCCCCACCCCAGGATTTCACACCCTGGCTTATCATACAGATTCCGGGGACAGATAAAGGTCAGAACTCCAACCCGGGAATTTCGGTGGCATGATCGTAAGTCGACCAATTAACAGAGGCGTGCGCGCATCCTCTGATTTGAGGGAGGGGGAAGCCTTGTATTTGATGCGTAGAAAACATGAGCATGTCTAGATTCACCCTATACATTTACTGTAATTGTGGGTGTAATTATATGTTAGCATTGGCGCACGCAAGATGGGGCCAGGGGGGCACTGGACTCCCTTGAGATTTATGGAACAATTTAATGTAATTGAATAGTGAAATTGTATATATATTTTATAACAAGTAGCATTGTTTTCCGAGACCTACAGGCCGTATTATTATTATTATTTCAAATAGGGTTACATTTAAGCTTACAGTCTATTTTGTACTGATTATCTAACTAAAAGAAACAGCTTTTTGTCCTACATGAATTAATGTTAAGTATACAGTTATGCAAATTGTATATAGATATACAGAATATAGAAATTACAAATGTATGTAAATTGAAGAAAGCACAAGAAGTAGTGGTAGTAATAATAATATATTGATTGATTTGGTGATGTATGTTCACTTTATGCACAGTAAGGTTAAAGTAAGGTTAAACCTACAGTTTAAAGTGCGATCCGAACCACTATGTGCCTCCACCGGGCATCGAACCCGGGACCCCTTGATTACAAGGCGACTGCGCGATCGGGGAAACCCTATTAATAGTAACAAAAATAAATAATACTAGCAGTAATAATTTTAATAATAATAAAAAAAGAGTTTATGTGACTGCATCCCTGAGGGAAAAATCCTACGGCCCCCCTTGGTTACGCCTCTGAAGCGTAAGTGGAACTCAAATATTTACCCCAAGTAAAGGAAAGCCGAATTTGAACAAATTTCACGGCTTTTCTCAAAATAAAACTTTCACCACTGAACAGACGCTTGCCAATTGAATGCATATATATATTTACAAATATTGGATAGCCTACGAAACGCTGTTGGTCCAACATTAGAATGAATTTCTGCACTCTCATCCTATTCTACAATTTTCGTTCAACTGTACAAGAATTTTGATGTTAGGAAGGACAACTGCAGCTTATGCTCACTTAACGTCACGAGGAACAGTTTCTACGTCCAGTCAGACGCGATGGCGTAGGAAAACACATGAACGGGAATAGGACAGGTTGAAGATTTTGTTTGTGTTAGAAAAAGTCGAAACTTCCATTTGATTAGCCGTAAGTTGGGAGTTCTTTCTCCATAAGGAATACATGCGTGTGTATGAATAATTATTCATCATATTCCTTTATAGATTGTATCTAGCTTAAGGAGGAGAGGGACAATTTCCCCTATGTCTCTGAGGTAGCTGAGAGCACTGTTGCCAACTTAGCTCTTTTGGGGCCAGATCTGACTCTTTCTGGCACTCGTTTGGCTGTGAACTGTGGCATCTCCCCCCTGCCCCACTATGATGCCATCACTAGCCCCGGCTCACATAGACCAACTTTTGCTATGAGTATACATTTTGCACGAGACGTGATAATATTATGGTGGCTGCGTCGCCCCACACCCTCTTACCTCCCAGCTACTTTTATTTAGCGCCTTGGCTGAGGTGAAGATGACAATATTGTTATCGGTAATCCCTCATTTTCGATTCATACAACCGTCGGTGGATTATTGAGATGGGTGATTCAGTCAGATCTAGACGGTGAAAACTAAGAATAGATTGTCATCACTTTAAAGTTACCGGTAATAGCAGCGCCCCCACCCCCTTGACAACTAAAATTACCATGGGAGGCACTTTATAAAGCCATCGGAAATTTAGCTCCTAGAAAGTAAATTTTAGGTCAATTTAAGGTGAAATTTAGGTATTTTATGCGCATCAGGTTTGGCAACACTGCCAGGATGGCCGTAGGAGGCAAGGAGAAATATAGGAGAGTGCGGGATCCCGAAAAGTCGGGACCGAGAAAAAAATGTTCGTCTTAAAAAGTCGTTAATTCTCGACGTTTTCTGCATTTGTGTCTGGAACTTAGTTTTTATTCCAGAAAATGACGTGTAGAATTAGAGATTTTCAAAGCTTTGGGAAATTTCGAACTTTTCCCGTCCCGAATGTCGGGATTTTAAAAATTTCCCGCCCCGATCTAAAAAATTCTGTCCCGCACACATACACCTAGTGAAATGCATTACGCATATGGGAGAACTATTTTATTAGTTTTCTTGGGGATATCAAACTTCCGATGGCGGGAAAAAAACATATGATCGGGTAGAGGATCTATTGAAGATGATATTTTCGCTAGAAAGAGTCGAAACTCCCATTTGATTACCCGTAACTTGAATTTGAAGTTGTCTCTCCATAAGGAATACATGGGATTCTGTAAATACTTATTCATCATATTTTTCAAACACGGTATCTAGCTTGATAATCTTGAAAAACCGCTTCCACTTGTAACATGGGGAGAATTTGCGAAACTGTCACTCTTCGCCTTAAGGCTCGACAGGACCAGCGAAGTCATTTTCGAAGATGCTTCTGCTTTCGAAAAACCACTACGAAATTCTGAAAAATTAAATCTGCTTAGAATTGATTCTAGAGGATTCACGCGAATCTACGTGACTTCCTCTCGCTGTTGTCCAGATATTATCAATAGTTCAATAGAATGACGCAGTCACAGTGGCGGCAATTGGGTGCCATAACTGGGGGAGGATTTGCCGTTAGAAAGGAAAGTGGAAAATTAGGGTTGTTAAATGTCCAGGAAGCCATAATTTCTAATAGGTTCTATTGGGTTCCGATGGAGGAACGGAACCTTTTTTCTCGCACAATTTAAATTTGGTCCAAGATGGGTATTGTCTCATTGGAAAAAGGTTCTTGGACCGAATTTAAATTCACTCTGAAAGAAAAAAGGTTCCTGGACCGTATTTAAATACTTTACAGATAAAAAAGTTTTTTTACGGTCCAGAATCCATTTACGCTTGCTGATTTTCTCTCCTGGACCGGAATTGAATTTATTTAAAATTCCTGGACCTTTAAATATTGATAGATATGCCATAAGAGACCATAATGCAGAGGCAAGAGGTGAGGACGCAACTCCCCCCCCCCCCCTGCCTCCTAATCGCCTCCACTGCGTTGCCACGAAACAACAGGGAAGCGGAAGGCAAACCAAATGATCTTCAAAATACTCTTTATTTGTCCACATCGTGAAAAGTGGCAGATTCTTTTGAGTTTCATTCCAAGTCCACTTCTATGCACATGCTAATTGAGACTCGACCTACAGTTTAAACTGGGATCCGAACTACTGTGACATGTGCCTCCATCGGGTTTCGAAAGCGGCAAAAGTTGCAGAAATCCAACATAAAATAACAAGACCAATCACGAATGCTCAACGGGATGGAAACACTGGCGCAGACGTATCGTGACCTTTTCCGCAACACGTGTTGTTCGCAGTGCAAGAGTCCTTTCGCCAGGAGGAACTGCTTGGAGAAAGGATCGTAACGGTTTGGAAGAACTTTCGAAGCAAGGACGACGAGTTCTGCGACCCACAGAACCAATTTCCTTCTTCGGAACGTCTTCAGCTGGCGGAGGCAGGGTTGCCAACTCCCGCATGCCATTTTGGTCACCCTTCGCCGTCAAAAAATTCAGGGGGATGTCTAGGCAGTGATGTGCCGTAGACTATAAGTTTACGTCTACATGCGTTGTCTACACGTGATCTACGCGTAGATTACATTGGGTTGTAGTTTACATAGACTACGTAGACAATCTAAAGTGCATTAAAATTAATTTTCAAGGGTTTCATGAGAGGAAAGTGAAATTTTCAACTATATTGGTTCCTAAGGAAATGAAAAGAACCCTATTTACAAAAAAATTTCTCTTCTCTTCTATTATCAACTATGGAGGAAGATAAATAGTATTAAAAAAAAACAACAACAGATGGCAGTCGTGAGACAAGAGTGGTCTTTTCCCCATAAAACACTACAATATTTCCTATGTTAGGTTTCTTCCTAGGTGAGGAATTGTTCGAATTTGGAAGAAAGAGTACGAAAAGTTCTCCTCGCACATCAGCAACTGATACGCAGTAAAATTTTCTTTTTAATTCCACGGCGCCCTTTGCTAAGTTATCACCTTTCGCCATGTTGTTTACATAGATTACGTAATCTACGTGTATAAAATAGTCTACGTGTGGAATGTAGACTATCGTTGTTTACGCGTAGACGCACATCACTATGTCTAGGGTCCTATGGTAATACGTATACAGCCAAAGTCGCAAATATTGGATTGTGCACTCCTGTTCAAATAAATTGGCACACGCTTCTCGCTAGAATGAGGATGGTCTTTGCCACTCTTGGCTAATTGCAAGGATGAGTGATGAAATTATGATGGGACACAAAGAACATCCATGCCGGAAACCAAAACCAATCTATTCCAAATTATTACTACAATTATTAATTATTATATCCTATTCATGTCCAGATATTATTAGAATAATTCAATCAAGAAGACTTAGATGGTCAGGTCATGTGGTATGAATGGGAAAGGTGTTGGGAAACCTGATGGTAATAGGCCTGCAGGAAGGCCAAGAAGAAGATAACGTTGAGATGAAGAAAAGATTGGATTGATCTTGCCCAGGGTAGGGACAGATGGAAGGCTTCTGTTGCTGCAACCATAACCTTCGGGTTTAACAAGCCTAGAGAGTTAGTTAGTAATTGTTATATCCTAAGGCAGGCTTTCAATGCACGAGATGAGCGAATATCTATCAACTATATTCCATTAATTCTTAACATTTCATACAATTAGTGTACTGAAATAGACAGGATATAAAAAAGAAATCGATTGTTGGTTGAATTTCGATTACTCGCAGACGGATGGCCAATCACAATGTTTCATGTTTAGGAATTTTAGACCTTCAACAAAGGTTTACTCCCCCTGCATAGGGGCTTTGTAATCATGGGGTCCCGGGTGAAGGCAAATTGAACAGTGGATCGGATCATAGGCGTGCGCACGGGGGGGGGGATACCAGGGGTGCCTGGGCCTAATGTGTCCCCTAAAACAAAAGAAACAAATGTAGAAACGTACATTAGAATGATGAAAATAATGCCCCCGTTAAAAAAGAAATTTCGTTTCAATGGATACGCCCTGTTCTATGTCTCTCAAACTCTCTCTCCAAAACAGTCCGATATTGTTTACTATAACAATCAATAATTATGTAGTAAGGAAGACATTTGTCACTTAAATCGCCCAGAGTTTCTCACAAATCGGCTCGCTCTATCGTCACAATGATAGAAAACCTGTTCTAAAATTATAACTGACACTGAGACACTTAGAGTGTTGAAATTTCATCTTCATGTACCTAATAGTTTAGTGAAAACGATCATAAAGTTAAGCCAATATGTGCAATTGAAACGTCACCCCAATGCTAACCAAAGATATGGTGCAAATATCACATTATATGTAAAAATAGGTATCCAAACGGGAAATATGAGAAAATGGTGTAACACAAAAATCATATGCATAGCTCCTAACATTCAAATTTGCCATCTCTACTTCGATACATACCAAATAAAATAAATATACGATTACGTATCAATACGGTTCTGTTTAGCAATGTCCCAAACTGAAAGATGGAGAACCAAGGACATATTTAGGGAGAGGGTCCAAAGGGGCCGGACTCCCCTACCCGAAAGACTTAGCAAGTACATAAATAATGAAAATGTACTTGTTTAACTATTGTTATCGATGCTTATTTATTTCGTCTGAACTTACTGGAAAGCAAGGATTGTATTGTTATCATACGACTTTGAAAGACAATATCATATCAAAGATGATTTTATCAATACTATTAATACTCTCATTATTATTACTATGCATAAAATATTAACCAGGAACTTTGCTTTTCGTCAACTGGATCTTACATCCTTTTTTGTTAGTCAATAAATAATCAGTTCCTTATCTATTTAACATTAATATCCTTACCTTGTTTCTACACAAATTTTAGCGATCTTGAAATCTCGCGATCTAGATAATGAATACCGGTACGTGATGTTATATCTCTATTCTTATACGTTGACGCAATAATAACAAAGCAACATTAATTAATTTACATATTTTATTAATATTTTAATTTATTTTAATATAATTATTATTTAATTATGTAATTTAAATATCATTATTATTATTGTTTTTTCTGAGACATTCGTTTGGACCCCCTCCGAAACAGATTTCTAGATACGTGCATGGGGAGAACCTATCGTTTTAGTAAATTTTCGCTGGAGTTGGCAACTCTGGAGTCTCATTCGACTATTTCATTGAGTGTCTGTGATTCGTGACTCACGAGTGATGCCCTTTTGCACATTCCTCCGCAATCGACGACTTCCTCCGTGTCTTCCTCCGCAAAGGGGAGAGTTACGAGGCGATTACGTAATTCCTCCAATAGACCCACTTGTCCCCTTAAGCGTTGGCAATTCGTGACGACATTAAAATGAACAAATTGGCGCTACCTGTGCGATTGTAACACTTATTACGCGAGTACCGCTAGAAGAGGCGTTGGGATAACACAAACCAGGTTGCCACCCTGCGTGGGATAGTTGTTAGCGTGCGGCGCTAACTACAAAACGGGTGAAGAGTAGAAGCAACTTGAACAATACAAATAATAATAATGGTTATGATTGTTATTATACAGTAATATCTATTATAAGCTAATAAAATAAACAAATTTACTTCAATTTACAAGGGTTGGATAAAAAGTAATGGCAACACTGGAATAATTGGTACTTGACTGTATTGGCAGAGGAGCACGTGTTACATTCCTTCAAAGTAATCGCCCCTCATCTCTACGACCTTCTGTCACACGTATGGAAGGCGTCGTACACCGTCAGCGCGTCCATCTCTGTCGATGTCCCGCAGTGACCGCCCTATAGCACGTATGATGGCTTCGCGCGTGTCGTAGTGCTTCCCGCCCAGTGGTTCCTTCATTTTGACAAAACGGTCGTAATCACACGGTCTCATACCGGTGAATACGGCGGATGTTCCAGTACCTCCCACTACCAGTTATGCAGGAGCGCCGTCACATTGTTCGCAGTGTGACACCTTGCATTGTCAAGCAGGATGATGGGACACCGTGCCGTCGCTTCCTTCTTAATGCGAGACGGAGGTGGTGTTGCAAGAAGGTGCAGAAGTAGGCTGCGTTGACCGTCTGCCTGAGAGACGTTGTTCTTCTTGCCTAAACATATTGTTAGGGCGCTTGCACCCTCGTCCTCTGCTTCAGAGCACTGCTGTTTTTGACAGAATAACATACAATCGCTCCCACTCACTATACTTCCTCGTCTGACATTCCTTTATCAGCCACGAAACGCTTGTGGCGCCGTGACTCACCCCTTTCACGGGACAGCAGTGTTGCCATTACTTTTTATCCAACCCTTGTATTATTATTACATTCTTGAAGAGACTCATCTACTCAATCCACCAGGTGAGTGAATATCCAGAACAATTATATTCTCACATTTCAAACAGTTGAAATGGATGGTTATCGTGTTTTAGTATTAACTTTTACACGGCTCGCTCAAGAAAAGCTTTAGAAGTTTGCGACTAAAATTTTCCCCTAAGTTTATTTTATATGACTTCTAACTAGTAGGTATTTGAATACAGAAAAGTACTGTTAATTTATAACAGTTTTTACTTACAGTACTTCTGTCTCAAATTCTGTAACACATCTAGAAAGTTGGAGCAATTTCGTACGGTTTTATCTTTCTCCATAATAATTACAATGCAAACATGGTTTTTAAAAAAGTAGTAGGAAAAAGTAGTCCTCGTTAAGATATGCAGAAATGTTATTCTAAATGGAGACATAACAGACCCGGTTTTATTTCTTGCATTTGAATAGTAATAAGAAAGTGCAGCGTTAGACTTAATGAGGCACGATTCAGTGAGCGCCGACTGGCGGTTTCAGCATGGCGCACATTTCTAACATTATTCTCCTGGTATGTGGACTGCAAGAACGCTACAAGAACTGTCCCGTTATTCTTTTCGAGATTGCCTTGGAATTAATCCGTTCTTGGATAAATTCCGATTATGTTCCTTTTGTGTTCGTGTACAGTTACGGCTAGAGTGCGCGTCAAATCTCCTGCATATGGCCTTGAAACGGCTGAACAGCACCAGCGAATCGCAGACGTGCGGCGTTGCCTAGTTCCGTTCTCTGTGACAACGGGTTTCACTCAACCGTGTGAGATTTCGACATGGCACCGCTGCAGTGCGCTGCTATTGGCTCTCGCTATATGCAGGAGATTTGACGCGCACTCTAGCATTGCACCATGTTGTAATTTACAAGCGTACTGTTACGTACGTTGTTCCCTGAGCCGTCGAAGTCTAGAGGCAGAAGACAAAACTAGCTGGAAAGGTATATTTAAAACGCTAGATTTAATTTGATTTTAATTTAAAATATTGGGTGCGTCAGCACTAAGGCTACAGTCACACAATACGACTATTGCGACATTGCTTTCTTGGATGTCAATCACGACCAAGCTAAACGACTGCAGCGAATCCAAAATGCCTGCATTCGTTTCGTTTCCGATCTAAAATATTCAGAGCATTTGACATCGTACTTTGCGAAGGTCGAGTGGCTTATATTAAGCGATAAACGTAATTTTCATAAGTTAATTTTACCGTACAAAATCCTCCAAATAAAAGACCCGCAATATCTCTATAACCGATTTCAACATCTTTCCGACTTTCACAGCCGCAACACCAGATCGCGCGAAAGGTCTTTGCTCTCTATTCCACTCCACAAATCCAACTTTCATGCAAATTCTTTTACTGTTAACTCAGCAGGCCTTTGGAACAAGTTGCCACCTGAAATTCATGTCTCTTCCTCAATTGTGACGTTCAAAAAATTGTTAAAGTTACACATATTATACAATGAAAATTAAATGTTTGATTTCCCTAACAATATGGCCGGTGCAGAAAATGGTAGAAGGGCGTAAGGCACAAAAATGATTTAACGTAATAGTTAAGATGAATTATCGTCAAGTATATCGTTTTGGACTGTGTTTTAAGTATGTGTAATATTGGACTGTGCTTAAGTAAGTGTAGTGTTATGTATATGCTTGTACGTGTGTAAGGGCAAAAATATGTATGTGTGAGTGTGAGTGTGTGTGCCCTATCTATAGGTTAGATTACCATTCTTATATGTAGGGAGTAGTGGGGTTTATGCTACGGACAGCGCAACTTTTAAGTGTAGAAAAGGCGAGGCTATTTGATTGAACAATCAGATTTGCTTACACTTAAAACAAAGCCAAGAGAGGCCTATACCCTAATTTTTCAGGTGTGATATGCTCTGATTTTTAAGAAATTCTGAATTTCTAGTGTAGAAAAGGCGAGGGCTCAACAGATAGATTTACCCATACTTAAGACAATGCCAAGAGGGGCCTATACCCCAATTCTTCCAGTGTGATATGCTCTTAATTTTAAGAATTTTGAATTCTAGTGTAGAAAGGGTGAAAGCCTCTCAGACAGATTTGCTTATACTTAAAATTATGCCAAGTTCCCATATGATCTTATTGCTTATAGTGTGTTTTTCTGTCAAAATCCCAGGAATTGAATTTTAGTGTAGCTCAGATTGATTCTGCCATGTATATTAATATAAAGCTTATAGTTACTGGGTTCTGAGGCCCAGTGGAGTGTGGTGCATAGCCCCATGGTTTTTATTGTCTTGCAATCAGGAGGCCTCTGGGTTTGAGTCCTGATAAAATGTGAAGCCTCTCCTGATGGCAAAATGTTAATATTGTTGCTTTGTAAGCAAAAGGCTCGGGTTTGAGTCCTGATAAAATGTAAAGCCTCTCCTGATGGCAAAATGTTAATATTGTTGTCTTGTAAACAAGGGGCTCCGGGTTCGAGTCCTCATATAATATTTAAGATTGAAAACATGTGGCAAAATAATATGTCCACAAGTGGGATTTTGAGAATAGTTGATATACAACTCCCAGATCTGAAAACCTGGTAAAAAGTGTTTTACAATAATATATTGTACAAAAAACTGAATTTTCTTATTTTTTCATGTTTTATAACCACCTCCTCAATACAATAGGAGAAGAGCGGGTAAGCATAGTTAATTGTTTGCGTGCTTTGCCGGCACGCAAGAGACACGCTAGAAGGGGGGCATTAATGATTTTTCTGTATGATTCACTGAAGGGGTCATTAATCTTTCAGCACGACAGGGGAAAAAGTGTAACAAATTCCTAGTCATGCAAGACAACATGTAAAAGTGTAACAAAGATTATTGAGATAAAGATACATATTTTCACACAGTGGCAATGAACTGTACCCCCCTCGTGCTGAAAGCAATTCTGTTCAGATAATATGAGCCTAGGCAAAGACTTAGAAAATATTACGGCAGTTCAAAATCCAATTTTGTCTGCATTAAGGTCTCAGAACCCAGTAAAATGTGGGCATATTCCATATTGAGAAGTGTTAATATTGTTGCATTGTAAGAGGCTTTGGGTTTAAGTCCTGATAAAAGATTGAAATATGTACAACTGTCCACACATGAGATATTTACTGCTAGCTGATAATACAGCTGAGGTTTCAAAGCTGTCAGAGTGTCTGGGACCTCTCTGACAGCAAAGTGTTGGTATTATTGCTTTGTAATCAAGGGGTTTCTGTGTTTGAATCGGGTCTCTAGAACTGCTCTGTGACTCTTTCATTTCTTACATCATAAACATATGATTTTTCCCCTATGAGAATGACACTTCTTTCTCCTCTGCTCAGACAGATTCGGCCATGTGTGTAAAAGTTATATCTGTATGATTGTTGTTTATAAACTTGTCAAAAATATGGCTTTTTTGTATGAAAACATGCAATCCTGAATACAATTCTGGTTTTGTCTTGTTCTGTTAATATAAACACAAGTGAGACTTACAGAATATTTATTGTACAATTCAAAATTGGATTTTGAATTGTATTTAGTTGATATAGAGATGAGGTTTTAAACCTGGTGAAGTGTGTTGTACATCAGCAAAACTATCACCAAAACCTAGTTACTGCTGTTGTTTGGGTATAAAAGCACCAGCTCAGCCATTAACTGCTGAACCCAACTGATATTTTTATTAAGTATAAAGTTTGGAATTGAAGCCCAGAAAATCTTATATAATAAACTACAAGAAAAAATGCCAAAACAAAAATATTGCAATCAGTGTAATAAAAATATATCTAGTTCTCATTGGGCTAGGCATTGCCGTATTTGTAACTCTAGGAAATGCAGAAAGGCCATGAAAATATGTCCAAGATGCCATAAAATATTAAGCAAGGCATATTACAAATGGCATAAGTGTAATTCTTATGTACAGTCATCAACATTGCCCCCACAACCATCCACATCTGGTCTGAAAAGGAAGCATGAAACACCTGTTAATGCTGGACCTGCAAAGCAGCCACGCTATGAACCACCTATCCGTAGCAGTTTTAATGCCCAACTTAGGGATTACCAGTTTGTATCAGAGCTAAGATGCGGCATTGAGAATTTCTTGAACAGTATAAATTCTGATCTGCAGGCAATTCTTAATGCACAAAATGGCTCTTATAAGCTATCCCTCAAATTGTTTACACAATATAAAAAGCCAAATGGCACAAAATTTACACAGCCCCACATAACAGAAACTGTACCGGTATATTCAAATGCAAATTCAGACACAATAATAGGCAATTTGATAGATCAATTGAACATTAAACACTCTGAATTTGCGGCAAAAGAGTCCGGATGGAGCCTATGCGGTTCATCACACAAGCTCTATGTTAATATTTCTGAATTCACTCCTTTACAAGGATCTACTTATGTACCATTGCCTGCCAATATCAAAAACAAAAGAGCCGTGGTCAATATAAAAAATGCCGACCAGAAATGCTTTTTGTGGTGTATATTAGCTGCTTTGTATCCAGTTTCAAAGGATCCTCAGAGAATAACTTATTACAAACAACATGAACATCTTTTTGACGATGTAATGGAGGGTTTGGAATATCCAATGTCAGTTCAGAATATTGATAAATTTGAAAAAAGAGCCAAGCACATCAATGGCAAACAATTATCTATTAATGTATTTATTTGTTCCACTGGCAATTGTCCGATAGCACCTCTCAGAATCAGTACAATTGATGATGAATCTGCTATTCCAATTGATCTGCTCTTAATTGAAGGAGATGATACAAACCATTATACTCTGATACATAATCTTGAAGCTTTAGTCAGAAAACAACTAGACAAAACTCATAGAATATTCAAGTTGTGCAGAAGATGTTTAACTGTATTTGATGGTCAAAAAATGGTGAAGGGGGTTCCTGAATGTAATGCAGAAATTGCTAAAAACAAGTTAAAAGAGCATCTGAAATACTGTGGCAACCATAAACCTGTTCATATGGTGATGCCCAATCCAAGTGAAAATTGCAAATTCAAAAAGTATGAAGCCTTGTTGGAACACCCAGCATATATTGTCTGTGATTTCGAATCGAACCTCAAACCTATTGCATTCTGTAGCCCAGATCCAGAAGAATCATCAAGTACACCATACCAGCAACATGAACCTTCCAGCTTTTGTTGTGTGGTTATACGGGATGGTGTAGCTAGTGAGCCATACTTATACGTGGGACCAAATGCCATCAAAGAATTTAAACATAGAATAGAAAATGTGTGCCGTGACATAGCATCTAACACCTTATTAAAATCAAAACCCATGCTGCCTTTAACAGAGAAACAGATTGAGGATTTCAACAAAGCAGAAAAATGCCCGGTATGTGATTGTGAATTTTCAGATACAAATATCAAGGTTAAACACCATTCTCATACAGATGGTCGATATAAACAGGCCCTGTGTAGTAGCTGTAATATTAAGATCAAGAGACCAAGATTTATCCCCATATTTTGCCATGGAGCATCCAATTATGATTTCCATCATCTGATCAGATACGAGGGGTTTGACAAGCAGAATTTAAACATTTTAGCTGAAAATGACGAGAAATATATATCTATTAGCAAGATAATTAAAGTTGATGGTGTTCCTATTCAATTAAGATTTCTTGATTCTTACAGATTTTTACCTGCTAGCCTGGCTACACTGGCCTCTCAATTATCTGATGATGACTTGAAAATCACACGTGCCTCGTTTCCAGATCAGGAGCTGAAATTAATTAGGCGGAAGGGTGTATATCCATATGACTATGTCACAGATTTTTCTAAATTTGATGAGTGTTCCCTGCCACCACAAGAAGAGTTTTACAGCAAAATCAGAGGATCTGGAATCACTGATGAAGATTATCACCATGCCAAATTGATGTGGAACAATTTAAAATGCCAGACATTTGGTGATTATCACAAGGCTTATTTAAAACTTGATGTGACCCTCTTAGCTGATATATTGCAGGTATTCAGAAAATCTTCTATGCAAAATTATGGACTGGACCCAGTGTATTTTTACAGTGCCCCGGGCCTAGCATGGGCTGCAATGTTTTTCAACACCAAAAAGCCATTGGATCTGATCCACGATCAAGAAAAGTATCTGTTTATAGAGGAATGTATAAGAGGAGGGATGGTGCAATGTTCCCAGAGATATGCCAGAGCAAATAACAAATACATGCCTGATTATGATCCAGCACGGCCATCAAATTATATACTGTATGGAGATGCAAACAACCTCTATGGTCACGCTATGATGGATAAATTGCCATATGCAGGGCTTGAGTGGGTCGAAGATTTCAATATTGAAGATCTTCAGGATTTTGATGACAGTGAATATGGCCTCTTCTTAGAGACTGATCTGATGTTTCCAGATCATTTACACAACAAATTTTCTGATCTGCCCCCAATTCCCGAGGTTAGGTGCCCACCTGGCTCTAAACAGAGGAAGCTCATGACAACCCTGGAGCCGAAACAAGGCTATGTCATATATTACAAAAACCTACAGTTCCTGATGAAACATGGTGTTCAAGTGACCAAAGTTGGAAAAGTTTTGAGGTTCAGGCACTCAAGATGGTTGAAACCATACATTGATACAAATACGGAGCTTCGAACATCTGCAAAAAGCGAATTTGATAAGGGCTTGTTTAAATTGATGGTGAATTCAGTGTATGGCAAAACTATTGAAAATGTCAGGAAACATACCGATGTTAAAATAATTACTGACCCCAGCCTGAGCAAAAAATTGGTTGCAAAGCCCAACTTCAATTACAGAAGAATTTATGATGAGCACATGGCACTTTTCAACATGATGAAAACAAAAATCAAATTTGATAAACCTATTTATGAAGGGGCTGTGATATTGGAATCGTCCAAATTACATATGTTAATATTATATTATGATGTGCTGAAACCTTTTTATGGTGATCGTGTAAAATTATTGTACATGGACACGGATAGTTTTATTCTTGAAATTCAAACAGAAGATGTTTATCAAGATATGTCACAGCCTGAATTGTTTCAATATTTTGATACCAGTGAACATACAAAGATTCAACAACACCACAACAAAAAGGTGCCTGGCAAGTTAAAAGATGAGACACTTGGTGATGTTATTGTGGAATTTGCTGGGTTAAGTGCCAAGATGTACAGTTTTAAAACATGTAGTGCTGTTGTCAAAAAAGCCAAGGGCATTGGCAGAGTGACTGTGGAAAAAGAGCTTGTATTTGAAGATTATAAAAATTGCATCAAATCACAGAATTCAATTAGAACATCAGAAAATAGAATTCAGAGTGAGAATCACTTATTGACTTCAAATATTGTAACAAAAGTGGCTCTGGACCCACATGATGACAAGAGATGCATTTTGTCATGTAACATACATACTCTACCTTGGGGGCATTGTGATTTGAAAAATGGGAAACAATGCCCAATTCCAGAGCATGATTTGAAATAAATAAACATGCCTATGAACTTATTTGGGTTCAAAAAACAGGCTATTATGGACCTGCCAACACCGCAAGCCTCTCCTGATTTACAATCTGTAATGTCTAAACTGAGTGGCTTGTTAATTATTCATCTGAACAGCATACTTACAGATAATGATGAAGAAACAGGCAAAATATTGTACATATTTAACAATAATTTAAATCACTACCAATTACCTGTAGGTGGGCAATTGCAATTTATTACAACCCCTGAGGGTGATGTTAAAATTTCAGTAGGGAGAAATATTTATAGAATCAAGCACTCAAACATGATTTCTGGCACTGTATATACGGTTTCTGCTGGTGACTGCTTATATATTGAGGTCCCTGGATCCTATGACAAGCTTATACCCTTTTTTATAGAATTAAGAATCAGATACTCTATAATAAATAACCAATAAAAGAAAATGCCTAATGATATATTTGGCCACACAAGACATGAAGATCACAGTGATGAGATTCTGATGCTTGATGTCAGAGTCAAGAAATTGAGAAGTGATTTACAAGCTTTACAAACCACACTCAATGCCAGTCTTCAATTAGAAATTACAAATTTACAATCACAATGCATGGACCCTCTTCTTAAAATTGATTCTGAACTCAAAGTGCTGCTTCAGAAATATACTGACCTGGCAACATTGGATAATTTTCAAAGTTTGGAAGAAGCTGTAGCAGCTCTTCAAGCCAAATTTAAGACCCAGGCCACCAACTCCGAGCAATTGAAACAGCAATTGGAAGAGCAGATAAATAATGTCCAGACACAGCTCCAAACAATTGTCAAAAGCATAAAATCACAAGAAGATTTTGATCTAGTGATTTCCACTCTAAAAGAACAGATTCAGTCACTCCAGATACCTAATCTGGACCCTCTGCACAATGCCATAGCCGAGGTTAAAGAAAAAATTGAGACACTTGAAAATTTTATGAACAACTTGCCATCTTCTGATGCTTTGAATGCAATAACTCGGAGTGTAGCAAACATCAAGCTGCAACTTGAAACATATGAAGATTTTGGAAAAATTCAAAGTACCATAACCCATCTTGAGGGTACAATAGCAGCAGTGCAAAGTGATTTGACAAATGTACAAGAATCCCGCCTGCCTGGTATTGTAGATACCCTTGTCAGTGTCCAGCAACAGATCACAAAGCTTGAAAACCTCAACACTGAATCTGAGCTATCTCATTTTCATCACTTGATTGATGATATCCAAACAAAACTTGAAATTTTACAACAATCAACACCCACTCAGGCAGATATAGCCCTGCTCCAAAATGCTATGCAAAATGTGGCTGATGCTTCTGAATTAAACAATGTGAAATTGGCACTTGAATCCTTGCAGAATACTGTATCAAATCTTCCCACATCACAGGAACTTAAAAATATTAAGAGAGCAGTGAATAGGATATTGAAATCAGAAGATATCAAGAATATCCAGACAGAGATCAAACAACTCACTCAGACAGTGGCCACTCTACCAACCAATCAACATATTAATGAACTGCATGCCCTGTTTGAGGATATCAGAAGACAGGTCCATGATCTTACTGCTCAAAATTCAAAATTGGCAGTTGTTGAAAATTTGCAACAAATTGTAGCTAATATCAAGCAACAGCTAGGGACCATGGAATCCAATCAAGCAAATGCTCTGTCTGTTTTTGCCACGCAGCTACAAGAGATTGTGCAACAATACAAGAGACTTGCTGTGGACATAAAAATAAAGCCAGGCCACGATGATGTTGTTAGAACCATCAATGAGCACCTTGAATCTGTAACAAGTAGATTGCTTACAGCAGAAAAGGAAATAACGGGCATAATCGAGAATCCAAAACATACAGTAATTCTTGAATTGTACAGCATCCCCAACAAAGAATATGATTCACCATTTACACCAGGTGGCAAAATATATATGCTGTCCCCTGCACAATTTTATTACCAATTTTTTGTTGGGGGCACATTGAGACCAATCAAGATCAAATATTGGCATCAGCCACAGTCACACCACTACCCTACCTTATCAATAACAAATGCTGAGAACAAAGTGAAAATCACCAGTGTAGAGTTAGAGGATTTTACAGACCCCAATACATTAGAAACAGCTTATACTGAAGATGATGGCTCTCTGGAATTTAAAATACAAATAGGGGACAAACTGTATTTAGAAAATCCTGTAGTCTCAGCTGCTGAACACCCCATAGTTGCAATATTCTTGTTTACATATTATGTCTAGACAAATTATTGTTGATGAATTACACAGACAGGCCAGACATAATTATAAGAGACTCCCAGTAGTTACAAAAGGCATAGATGATTTATGGCAGAGCGACTTGATTGAGTTGTCAAGTGGACAGTTGAAAAACTTAGACAAAATCAACAAGGGCTACAAGTATCTACTCACTGTCATAGACACATTTTCAAAATTTGCCTGGGCTGTGCCACTCAAATCCAAGACTGGAAAATGTGTTACAGAAGCCCTCAGGACAATCATCAATCATTCAGGAAGATCACCGCGCTATTTGCAAACAGATAATGGCAAAGAATTTTATAATTCAGTGTTTCAACAATTTATTAAAAGCCAGTCAATAAAACATTACTCGAGTTACAGTGATCTCAAAGCCTCAATTGTAGAGAGATTCAACAGAACCCTAAAAAATCTTATGTATAAACAATTTACACTTCAAGGTAATTATAAATGGATTAATATTCTTCCCGAACTTCTACATAAATACAACAACTCTGTCCATTCTACAATCAACATGAAACCCTCTGAAGTAACTTCATCTGATGAGCAAAAATTGATCAGGACTGTTTATTATCCTAGATACCAGCCAACAACAAGAAGGGCCAAATACAGGGTGGGCGACCAAGTAAGAATCAGCAAATATAAGCACTTATTCAAAAGAGGCTTTACGAGAAACTGGAGCACTGAATTATTTACAGTGGTTCAAGTTAAACCCGGGACCCTTAACACATATATAATAAAAGATCATCGAGGAGAAATTCTCAAAGGTAGGTTCTATGAACAAGAGCTCAGCAAAACTAAACAGCCTGACACATATCTCATAGAAAAAATCATCCGCAGAAAAGGCAACAAGTTATTTGTCAAATGGCTAGGTCATCCGGAAAACAGCTGGATCGATGCAGACAAAGTGATAATATGAGCACCTGGGATGTTATATAAAGGCTGCCAGAACCTGAACAACAGAATAAGATAAATGGAGTGCTGCTGCCTGATAATATTAGGTGTCTTATTGTTGGGCCATCTGCTTGTGGTAAAACTACACTAATGGTTGATAATTTTTTATTGGCACCCAACTGGTTAGACTGGAAAAACAGGCACTTGTATGTCTTTTCTAAGAGCTTGGAACAATTAAAATATCAGCAGTTGATGAAGCTATATGATGGATTGGATATTGCCACTTTTGAACCAGATGTTAAGCCATTAGATGAATGTCTCGATAATTCTGTTGTTGTGTTTGATGACATTATACTGGATAATCAAAACAAGGTTAGAAATTTCTTTACACAGGGCCGGCACAAAAACATTGATTGCTTCTACCTGGCACAGACTTTTTCTAAAATTCCGAAGCAACTGATCCGAGACAACAGCAATTTTATATGTGTGTTTCATCAAGATCATACCAACCTCAAACACATACATGATGAATATGTAGGTGGGGACTTGAGCTACAATGATTTTTCCAAGTTTTGCAGCAAGTGCTGGAACCAGGACAGTTATGGGTTTGTCACAATTGATATGACAAGAACACCCAATACTGGCAAATACAGAAATAAAATCAACGATTTTCTAGACGTTGAGACATAAATAAACAACCATGAAACGACCAGTCATTGATGATCTTAAGTTAAGAGATTATCTTGTAAAAAGATTTAAGGGATGGAAATCAGAGAACCGTGGAATTTATGAAAAACACAAACAAACAGAACAGCCTGTCATTGATGCTATTAATAATTTAGGTAAGAATATCAAAACTGTTACAGAGCAGAATCAAGATTTGATCACGGAGCTTGTGCCTGTAGCTGCAAGAAACATATTAGATTATCCATTCACCCCACTTTCCAGTATTCATACACCTAGTCCTGTTGCTCCTCGAAGAATTGAAGCTACTCAGGATCCTATTGAATTGGGTCTTCTTGCTCAAAAATATTTAACCACACCTAAAGACAACAAAGATGAGGTCTTTGGCTTATATGCCGACACAGAGCTTGATGGCAGCATCATACATAGAATCGGTAATTTCAGAGTAACTTTTATGGGAGATGATATCATTGTTTATTCAGAATCTCGTCTCGGAGAAAAAGGTGGTTTTGTTAAGTACACCGGCACACCTGGATTGTGGGAACTGATGACTAGGAAGAGGCCTGGCAGCTATACAGATCAAGATTATGAGGATTACAAAGAAATATTAATAAAATCAGATGCTCTATACCAGAACAATGATCCCACGCAAAAAAGAGTCAAGTCTAGCAGTGGGGCAAAATACAATAATTTAATCAAGCCCATATGGTCTCAGATCAAGACAGGCAGTGGAATCAAACAATACAATACTCTGCCTAAAGAATTTGTGTGGGTTGATGATGTCAGGAAACTTGTGGATAGGTTATTGGTGATAGCCGGGGAGGAAAATGCAGGGAACCACAATTTTTACAATGAAAAGGTTGGAATTATGGACATGATAAGCACCAAATTGTCTAATTTTATAGTGAATGACACTAAGGGGATTGGATATCTCATAAAAATTATTAATACTCTACCCCCCAAATTTTGGAATGTTTCTGAGGGTCGGGGGCTTGTTAATGACATTATAAACAAGCTGCCATTTGAACTACACATTCCAGGCTATCAGTATTGTGGTCCCGGCACAAAATTGGACCATAGATTAAACAGAGGTGACCCTGGTGTTAATCCCCTAGATGCTGCTTGCAGAGACCATGACATAGCATACAACACACATACCGACCTTGACAAGAGACATGTTGCAGACAAGAAATTAGAAGAGGCTGCATTTGGTAGATTTGTAAGCAAAGATGCTTCTTTAAGTGAAAAAATAGCAGCATTGGGAACCACCATAGCTATGAGCACCAAACAAAAACTGGGGTGGGGGTTGTGAATATGTATATAATAAACCTACAATGAAGGCAAAGGGTGTTATGTATCAAATACCTTATGCAGGTCTCAAATCTCTTAAAACTATTGACAGTCTTTTGACCAAAAAGCAGCGCAAGAAAAAAAATTCTTGTCTTGCAAAGGGACATGGTATGAAATTGTTGCTTAGTACACCCCAATTAAAAAAATTACAGCAATCCAGGAAAAAATCACATGTGGGGGGATTCATATTTACCATCCCTGCTATCTTAGCTGCTCTCGGGGCTGTGGGGAGCTTGGCCGGGGGATCAGCTGCCATAGCAAAAACAGTAATAGATGCCAAGAAGAATAAGGCAGAATTAGATGAGCAGAGGCGCCATAACCTGGCAATGGAGAAAAAAGGCAAAGGTGTTAAGAGAGCCATGAATAAGTTTAAAAAAAACAAGAGCCGCTTACAAACCAAGATATTGAAGCTTTAATCAAGCCACTGGGCATCAAACATTTTAGGGGTGTGTACATGTCTGATTCTTTACCAGAACAACCACTCAACAAAGAGTGTGGCATTGTTAATTTGGATGAGTACAAAAATCAGGGCACACACTGGATCTGTTATCTTAAATATTTAAACGATGATGCATTTGTGTTTGATTCATTTGGAGGTGTTCCTCCTGAAAATTTAATAAAATATCTAAAATCAGCTAATCTTTATTACAATAATGCCCGTGTTCAAAACTTCAAAGATGTTAATTGCGGACATTTGTGTTTATCCGTTCTCAGATACATGTCTCAAATAAATAAACCATCAATTGAAAATTTTCAAAAGGCCCTGTGGTATTTGAAACATCATGGGGGTATTCCATCTCACCAGCCAAAATTCAATATTGAAACTCAAATTACATGATGATATAGTGTATCCCAAAACAATAGCTCTCAGAGCATTTTACGGCATGTACCTAATCCCTAATATTACACACCACAACAATACAATTGCAGTAGGGGATCAAAAAATTGTCATCACTCCAGGGCAATATAATCTATCCACTCTAAATGCACAATTACCCAGAGGTGTAGTATTAAGTCAAAATTCTGTCACTCACAGAGTAGAGATTGTATCTGCTACAGAAACAGTGCATCTGGGTACTATAGGAGAGCTGTTGGGCTTTGAGAACAACACAAAACTCGAACCGGCCATCAAACACACTGCTATGAATATACCTAAATTCTTAGCCATAGAGACTCTGAATATTCACTGTAATGTGGCTGAGGGTATGATCACCAAATCAAACGGCATAGGCACTCACAAACAAACCGGCATCATTGCAACATTCAAACCTAATTCCGAATTCATGGAGCCAATCATCTACAATCCATCCCCAACATTATATTTTCCTGTGTGCCATAATAGAATAGATTACATTGAATTGATGGTCACTAATGAAAAAGAAGAATTAGTTGATTTTGCTGGAGCCACAACAACTGCTATCATAGAGATTAACATTTAAATAAAAATACATACAATGGAAAATATTGAGAGTTATGAGCTACAATCATTCCCCCCAAACAGGAGGACATTTGCAAATTTAAATCAACCCAACACAGAAATTGAGGTTGATCTTGATGTAGGGGATGGCTTTATACACCCTCACAGAGCAGATCTATACATCAAATTTGATGTTGTAAAGCTCGATGGTACAGATTATCCGGCAAATTCAAATATAAGATTGGTGGACAATTTTGTGCCGCATCTTTTCTCAGAAATTGAGATCAGAAAGCATGGTGTTGTTATAAACAGAATAGATTATCCCGGCATTACCTCCACGGCTTTGGCCACACTAAAATTATCCAAAACCGAGGCTTCTTACTACAAAATAGGGGGATTTGAAGCTGGTGATAAGATATTATCTAAAAACCACACAGTGCTGTTCCCTATGCGCCTGTTGCCAGGATTCTTCTCGGATTACAAAGAAATTATGTGGAAGGGCGGGTTAAGAATTACATTTAGAAGAGCTGCAAATGATAACAATGCTTTGATGAGGTACAGTGCAATAAACCCCACAGGGGAAGCTTTGCCTAATACCCTACCTGATGAGGGCAAGTGCATTATTCAGACTATGGAGCTAAGAATCCCAGTTGTTGAATATGAGGCCAGTTACGCTCTTAAATACAAAGCAGATATAATAAAAAATCCACAGATTCCTCTGCAATTTTACACATATCAATGCGTACAGAAGCCTGCCGCTGGTACTTATTATGAGTTTGATGCTACAAATTCATTCTCCAGTATTCAATATGACATGCCTGATTTTGTAGTGGTATTGTTTCAGACTGGAAGACACAATAATCAGGAAAAAAATTCAAGTAGATTTGATAACTGCAACATCAAGAACATATATCTTAAAAATGGCAGAAATGAGGTATTCCCCAGAGAAAATTACAATTTAGACATGTCCAAGGATGATTTTCTCAAATTATATGAGGCATTTTCGGCTTTCAAAAGAGTCACTACTGGCAGTACTGATATGTACTACACTCCAGATGAATTCAAAACACGGAGACCCATGTTTGTAATCAACACTTCAAAAAGAAAACAAGTTGTGGTGAATGACAGAACAAACATTAAAATTATCTGTGAATTCCATGAGGCTTTACCTGAAGACACCATTTGTAGTGTCATTCTCATAGGTGAAAAATCTTATGTTTATGATGTAAGAAATGAGAGAGTCACGGAGCAGTTCTAGAAGATATTTGTTCTATTATCCTGTTGTACAACACACAAACCTCAACTGTATTATCAGCTAGCAGTGAATATCTTATGTGTGGGCAGTTGTATATATTTCAATCTTATATGAGGACTCGAACCCGGAGCCCCTTGTTTACAAGACAACAATATTAACATTTTGCCATCAGGAGAGGCTTTACATTTTATCAGGACTCAAACCCGAGCCTTTTGCTTACAAAGCAACAATATTAACATTTTGCCATCAGGAGAGGCTTCACATTTTATCAGGACTCAAACCCAGAGGCCTCCTGATTGCAAGACAATAAAAACCATGGGGCTATGCACCACACTCCACTGGGCCTCAGAACCCAGTAACTATAAGCTTTATATTAATATACATGGCAGAATCAATCTGAGCTACACTAAAATTCAATTCCTGGGATTTTGACAGAAAAACACACTATAAGCAATAAGATCATATGGGAACTTGGCATAATTTTAAGTATAAGCAAATCTGTCTGAGAGGCTTTCACCCTTTCTACACTAGAATTCAAAATTCTTAAAATTAAGAGCATGTCACACTGGAAGAATTGGGGTATAGGCCCCTCTTGGCATTGTTTTAAGTATAGGTAAATCTATCTGTTGAGCCCTCGCCTTTTCTACACTAGAAATTCAGAATTTCTTAAAAATCAGAGCATATCACACCTGAAAAATTAGGGTATAGGCCTCTCTTGGCTTTGTTTTAAGTGTAAGCAAATCTGATTGTTCAATCAAATAGCCTCGCCTTTTCTACACTTAAAAATTGCGCTGTCCGTAGCATAAACCCCACTACTGTAGGGAGCGGAAGTTGATGACCTAAAAAGAATAGGTATATGACCTATAGAATGTCCTAAAAAATGGTAAAAATATGACGTAAAAAATGACCATTAAATTTGTTAGTTTCGGGTTAAAAATTTAAATGAAAAGGAAATTAAACAAAATGCATTCTCCTTATCTGATCTTAAATTTGAGTTTGCCCCAGACGGACACCTAGTGTTTTCCCCCGACACAACAAAGACTGTCACCAGTTCAGCATTTCTTTAGCACGTAAATTGCAATCCTGCGAGATATATATATATTCCACCTTGGTGAATGGACTCAAGAATATTACCAAAACGAAAGAATTGACAAAATATGACAAAACAATACACCGAATATTGCGAAAAATGACGGGAAAAATGCCGAAAATCGGGGTAAATGACCTAAAACCTGAAAATTGGCAAATAAAATGCACTTTAAAATTACCTTTTTTTGGTTCTAGACGAAGTGTAATATTGTGTATATTTAATTGGCATCGTGTCCAAGGTGTCAGAAAAAAGATGACATTTCATCAACTTCCCCTCCCTACTTATATGTATTTTTTCTTTGTATTTTTTTTTATTTCACTGTAATTTTTATGAACTTACTGGAAATCAAGGATTGTATTGGGATCATACGGCTTTGAAAGACCTTTTTTTTTCTTTTTTCAATATTTCAATATTAAAATTTTTTGTAAACATGGTCAAGTGGAATTTTCGGCTGGGAATTTGGTTCTATCAAGTTTTTGAACATGGACTAGAGCCAACAGACACCTTTTTGATGTGACCTGTTTCCTCATATGTGCGAATACACTTCCCAACTCTCTCGTCGATTTTAATGTCACGCTTCTTCCTTTTCTGACCTTCTAGATTAAGTTCCATCCGCACGTACTTGATGTTGGTGTATTCTGCTTGGCTCTTGAGGCAGGCCAGAACATCATGAATTTTTGGATGCGGTCTTCCAAGCCATCTATTTATTTTGTTGGTCCATCCTTATACAGCATTATTAGTTCTGTGGCGCCTTTGGTTAGGTTATGTCCTGATCGTCGTAATTGTCCTACCATGAATTCGTAAAATGACCTTCACCGTCAAAATCATCACAATTGTCCTAGTTTCGGCAGGAACACCCTAAGTGCGTCCTTGACGCAAAGCCCTTCCCAAGAACGAAAACGCAGCCGTCAACGCCTGAACACCGCACCGTAACAAATCAGAAGATGTAACATGGATAATGACGTCACGGCGCCTACAAGAGAGCGGATTGGAACCGAGGACCGGAACTTCGACCTCAATGTCGGAAGAATTCCTTCTTGCTTTCTTCCGCCATATCACTGTGCTTATTGTTCTCCCCCTCTGGGATAATTTACCAGAGAATCCTCTACTCGCGGTTCTCAAATATCAAAAGGCTTCACAGTCCACATACAGCTGCATGGTCTACTTCTCTTCTGGGTGATTCTAAGAGGAGGAAGGGGGGGGGGGGTAGTGGTCATTGTAGCCTGAAGGATAGTATGCCGCAAACAATATACTTACTTCGAGTGTAACCAACCGTACGCTCGATGGTAAGAGAACTTGAAGAAAGTTAGGTATGTTTGAATTTCCAAGGACGCGTTCACAGGGGGGGGGGGGGTGGAATCCCTGAGGAATTTTTGGATCAGTTCCGGTTTTCGTGGTGCTTGAATCGGTATGGTGTCTGACCGTCATGCGGGAGACCTGGATTCGATTCCCAGGTTGTAGTTTTAAGTGGGAATTGTTTTAACAGTGTCCCTGCACGGAGCGACTCTGGGGTTCACTTAGGCTCTAACAAATGGGTACTTGAGGGGGAGGGCTGCCGGAGCGTGGTGCTGAACTGGTCGACATTGTGAATGTGTAGGGTTCACATCGCACCATATTTCCTCAAGTCATGTTGGAACACGCACACACACTCACCCACACACATATCTACGTATATATCGAAGATATTTCTGGAGGGTTCGAACCCTCAAATGATCCCTCTCGACAGGCTCTTGCTATGGCCAAAAGTGTAGTGATATTTAGAGCCAACTGTCCAAGTTAAGTGCATTTGCAAGTAATCGCAATTCGGCTCCAATGCTTTTGAATGACTGACTGAATTAGGTTATTTTGTGTCGCTTTTCTTCCATTAATATTGGGCCTCTCCCATGGCGCAATGGTAGAGCCTTTGCCTTGTAATCAAGGGGTCCCGGGTTCGATACCTGGTGGAGGCACAAGTGGTTCGGATCCCACTTTAAACTGTAGGTCCAGTCCCGATTAGCCTTACTGTGCATAAAGTGGACTTAAAACAGCAACTCAACTCAACTCAACTCTTCCATTAATAAACTATTATTAAATCAGAAATATTATAGCGCAAATGAATACTTAGTGTAAATTATTCAAATTTTGCAATTAATTATGTTTTTGTCTTTTATTGAAAACGTGAACTGTACTGTACCCTTCAAATACCAACGTGTACGGTGTAGATGTTGTAATAAATTCAGATTTCAAATCGAAGTTCGCATTGCGTACCAGTCCACAAGACTGCTACTCCGATAACACTACTTGCGATTCCTCGAGTTTTGTCAGATTTCAGGTTTGTATTGTAGAGGCACATTTATAGGTATGCCAATAGATTCACTTATACTGAAAACTGTACAATACAAGGTTTTTGATGTCATTCTCAAAGACAAACTCTAGTGTTTATCAAACTTTTGTATACAACTCACATTTTACACGTAATCTCTGATAACTTGAGCTCGATACCTTTGTAGATACATTGCTTGAACAGAAAAATGTCAACGAATTATATAACTGACATGATAATACATAAGTTGTATGTTACATATTTCCACATGTTTGCCAGGATATTACATATTTTACATAGTTGCTAATTTACTTTAAATATAACAATAATTTAGCTTTTCCTATCTTAATCCTTTTTCCTATATTTTCGATCTCTGAAACATGAAGAAAATGTGTATCTCATGTGATGTCATATTTGCTAATCAAGGAGATACATAATGCTTGCTGGAGTTTCTCCCTTTCTGGTTAGATATCTTCGTTTCGCTTTAAGGTTCAGGCAAAGCACCTAGAAACTTGACATCGGTGGACAAGAAAGCTCCTTTCCTGTACGTAGCGAGTTACACAATATGTTCTCTTGTACAAAAAGTACAAAAGTAGCTATGTATTTTCATTCGGTTGTTCTTTGTGTAGACACTTTTTTTTTTACTATTTGTTTAGAAAATTATGAAGAGCTCTCTTACATATTTACATATTCTACAATAATTATCGATGTGAAAAGATGCTCTTTTGAGTTTATAAATGTTATACAAATTTTAATTTGAGCAACTTATGTTGAATGTATTCAAGTAATATAAATATCTAGCAGAATCTTGAAATTGCTTGGATATTCGGTTATTATCAATATTTCATATTCTTTAATATTACATATCCTTTTGACAATACATATTTAAGTACATATTTTATCAATAATTTTTACATATCTATGTACATATTTTATACTTTGATATTACATTAAAATCCGGGGTCTACTGATAACCAGTGCAACATTAAAAGAAAACATACGAAAAAAAAACAACTTCCGGACGAGAAGATATGAATCTTGAGAAATGAATCGCACGTGATGTATGAAATGCTTTGCTTGTATCCATTAATGCACTGTTGCGCATCAAGGAAAAATCTGATAATAAATGTTTCCTTGTTAGCTGACGTAAGAATGTTACGTGTTCTATCCTTTCCTGTGTTAACAATAAGATTTCCCAAATTCCTTGCAACAAAGAAGCGTGTTATTTCTTCCTGTGAGGAATTAGCCCCGAAGTGCATTTGCCATAGAATAAATAAGATTGTGATAAGCAAGATATGGGCCTGTATAAGCCACGCGGGAGATTTAATGATTTCATTTATTTTACTTTGATTTTCTGCCACTTTACGGGAATATGAGGGTGAATAGCGATTCAATGAGATGGATGAAGGGACAATAACAAGATGGCGCTGGTGTAGTGGCAATGACAACGTTTTCGCTTTGTAATCAAGGGATCCCGGGTTCGATTCCCCTGGAGGCACATTGCACAGTGGTCCGGATCCCTCTTTAAATTATAGGTCAGTGATGTGCGTCTACGCGTAAACAACGATAGTCTACATTCTGCACGTATTTTATACACGTAGATTACGTAATCTATGTAAACAACATGGCGAAAGGTGATAACTTAGCAAAGGGCGCCGTGGAATTAAAAGAAAATTATACTTCGTATCAGTTGCTGATGTGTGAGGAGAACTTTTCATACTCTTTCCTCCAAATTCGAACAATTTCTCACCTAGGAAGAAACCTAACATAGGAAATATTCTAGTGTTTTATGGGGAAAAGACCACTCTTGTCTCACGACTGCCATCTGTTGTTTTTTGCATACTATTTATCTTCTTCCATAGTTGATTATATAAGAGAAGAGAAATTTGTTGTAAATAGGATTCTTTTCATTTCGTTAGGAACCAATATAGTTGAAAATGTCACTTTCCTTTCATGAAAGCCTTGAAAATTAATTTTAATGCACTTTAGATTGTCTACGTAGTCTATGTAAACTACAACCTAATCTACACGTAGATTACGTGTAGACAACGCATGTAGACGTAAACTTATAGTCTACGGCACATCACTGCTGTAGGTCCAGTCCTGATTAGATTAGCCAATTTGAGCATAAAGTTTACTTAAATTCAATAACAAACGTGGACGACATGACGTTAGACCCACAGAGAATTATACTGTTACTGAATCCAGATGCCACAGCCTCGCTAGTACTGTCCAGGCTATCGCACGGGAGACCCGGGTTCGATTCGCAGAGAGAATAGCAACTCTACCTGCAATATGCATGCATGGAGTGGTTCTAAGGTTTACCCAGTCTCATAAATGGGTACCTGGAGGCAACCCTTAGTGATGAAGGCGTTCGAAGCATGTTACTAATCACAGGCCTCCACAAAAGGCCGAGATGGTGAATGTGTGGAACCCTATCTCGACATCCCTCAATATGACTTCACTGTATGTTGCAATTTATCTTTTTTAGTGGGCACGCCCCTGCTCATTTATACTACAGTAAACCCTCGTCAACACAAACTCGCTTAAGACGAACACTCGGTTAACATGAACAAAATGTTGGTCCCGGCAGGGATGTATTATATTTTATAGAAAGTTTTATCGGTTAACGCGAATTTCGGTTACCACGAATTACGAACTGTTTTTTAGTCCGTTGCGTCATTAGATCTCATTTAACATGAACTTTCAAAGTTTTTCATATTTTTTTCTGTTGTTCCTCTGCTAGGTATGTAAGAAATCGCTCAATAATCTCTATCATCTTGTCAACAATCAACTTATACAGTATTGTAGCCAATAGATCCAGATCAATAATGTGTTCAAATGTGTTTTTCTATTCTTTAAAACATAGCCATTACGAGTAACATCAAGATTAAAACTTTGGTGCAATTGCTCGACAATCGCGACCATCGCGTCAACAATGAGCTTATACGTATTTTACCAACAAATTCAGTTGTGTGTTCAGATGTGTTTTTCTATTCTTTAAAACATATAGTACGAGTAACATCAAGTTGCAAGCAGTAAGGTGGGAGTCATGGCCAAGAGGAAGCAGACAGGCATAGATCTGCAAACAAGACTGAAAACCCTATAGGAAGTAGAACGTGGTGCATTGAACAAAACGACAATTGCTGGGCAGTATGGAATTGCCAAATCTACATTATCTACAATACTTAAATACATAATACGTATTGTAAATGGTTAATGTGTAGAAAGAACTGTATTGCAACAAAAAAATTGAGTCCCCGGTTAGCACGAATTTTTTTAACACGAACTCTTGATTTTTCGGTCCCTTGGGATTAGTTTTAACGAGGGTTTACTGTATTATGTGCGCGCGCGCACACACACACACACACACACACACACACACACACACACACACGGGGATATATGTCTCTGTTGAGTGTAGTGATGAAAATTTATGAAGAACATTCTCCCAACTGCTTCTTAGTCTTTGCCAAAAGAGAGCTGGAGACACCCAATTGTCAACTTCACTTCTACGTAGTACACTCTAGACTCCATTTAGCAAACTAGCGAAGCTGTGGTGCCTGGACCTAACTACCAGGTTAATTCTCAGGGGAGCTCGTGTTATAACGTCACCGTATCTTTTCATATTGTCACTTCATCGATTTAATCTTATCACCTTTCATCCTCATCTTCGCGATTAGCCAAAGGTAGCAAAAAATGTAAAATGAAACAAATCAATCAATTTTTGCCAAATCACCCCTTCACATAACAATTTCAACTTCAGGTGCTGGTTAAATAAATAAATATTGCAAAGACACCAAATTATGTCGTAGCAAAAGATTAATTATTTCTTTGTTTAATTTATATACATGTTCGTTTTACCCAATGTTCGTATGACCCAATGTTATTCGTTCATTATAACACGGGCCTGTATGGTCATAGAAAATATCTGATGTTATCACACATTAAGGTATGGTAATTTTCTGTGCGAGGTTGGCAACTCCGCAAAAATAAGCAGGTTGGTAACGATGGGAAAAGATAGAGATTTTCTTCCCTCTTCCTTTTTTGGTTTGGTTATCCGGTTCCTGCCCTTCCCCCGCATCCATATATACATTCAATGTACATAAATTGTATGTAGTCCGAATCTATGGTTCATTCCGCGTATAACGGTACTTCATTCCTCTGTCTAGGGCAATTAGCCTCCAATCTACATTCATCCAAATGAAACTCTGCATTTTGCTTAAAATTGGCCCGGAGGGCTTACATGGCAAAATGGACTTGGTAATGAAAAGGTTAATGTAAGTCTAAGTTTGTGTTATGTCAAGTGTTTTTGTGAGTAATCTTGTGACTATTTCCTGTTTCTAATCTGTTGAAAATAGCAAAGCTGAAATTTAATTGAAAGATTTGCCTCTGCAAGACTTGTGTAAAGTAAGTATATCAGTGGAAGTGTCTTTTAAACGTGTTGAGTCACGTGTGTTGTTAACTAGTTTCTAGTTAAAGCAATTACTGTTAATAAAGCGTTAATTATGCGATATTAAGACTGTTACTTAAACCCACAAAGCCCTGGGTGTAAAAGAGTTCCATACTCCTAGCTGGGGACGTAGCAATATGTAATCTCTTTGTTTTGCAGAAACGGCTTCAAATATTTCCGGAGAAATTCGCAAGCGTTTACTCATTGCTGTTTCCACTTCACTGAGCAACCGGAAACTCGCTGATTTCTATCACAAGGCTCGAGAACGTGAGGTGTTTCATTGTTCCTATCAATGGCGTGGGTGGTTCATGACAAACTTGGCATTGGCAAATTCTCAGTGTGATGACTGAATGCAAAAAATTACGAGTGAAAATTGCACGACGTTTATTCGTAATTTCCGTTTAAGTAATTAAGGCTGCTTTCAGACCGAAGCGACAAGCGTCACTTGGAAACTCTCCTTCACAAACAAATGCAAGTTTTCGTAGCGACGTGACAGGAAAAGCGTAAGTGTCTCTCGGACTGAACCACTTACTCAATATTGTGCATCGTGTCGCTTCCGTCTGGCGATCGCGCATGCGCAGTGAATGGGTTTTTACAAGACTGGAGATGACCGCGTCGCTTGGGCCTGCAAGCTCGCTATCATACTAAATGCTGGTGATAACTAATCCCCGGATTATTATGTAATATCAAAGTACAAAATACATAAATATGTAAGGATAATTGATAACATATGTACCTATATATGTATTATCGAAAGGATATGTAGCTAAATATGTAGTATCATTGGATATGTAATATTAATAATAATGAAGTATCCAAGCAATTTAAGGAATTCTGCTAGAATATTTTTTTAACATATTCAACATAATCTTAAGGACATAAGTTGTTCAAATTAAAATTTGTATCAAATTTATAAACTCAAAAAACAGCAAACGTGCACATATTTAAGAAACCAATGTTGTAAACTATTACTTTTCACATCGCAAGTTATTGTAGAATATGTAAATATGTAAGAGAGCTCTTCGTAACTTTCGAAACAAATTGTAAAAAAAAAGCGTCTACAGAAAAGACAATGGAATGAAAATACATAGCTACTTTTGTACTTTTTGTACAAGGGAACATATTGTGTAATTCGCTACGTACAGGAAGGTAGCTTTCTTGTCCACCGATGCCAAGTTTCGTGCTTTGCCTAAACCTAAGGGCGAAACGAAGATATCTAACCAAAAAAAGGGGAGGGGGAGAGAGACTAGCATTTTGCGATAAATAACAGTTCCAGTATTTGGAGGAGGGGGTTTGGCAGTCAATTGTAGGTGACCGTCATCACTTTGCATCTCACTGATTAGCAAATATGACATCACATGCGATACAACTTTTCTTCCTCACGTTTCAGAGATCGAAAATATATAGGAAAAAGGATCAGAATAGGAAATAATTACCGAAATATGATGTTTTATGTAAAGTAAGTTAGCAAATATGTAAAATATGTAATATTTTGGCAAATATGTAAAAATAAGTAACATGAAACTTATGCAAAATGATGCCAGTTATATAATTCGTTGATATTCTCGTGTTCAAAGTATGTATCTAGAAAGGAATAGAATATGTAATTACATACAAATCCGAGATCTAGTGATAACCAACCAACTCTATCAAAATGAAAGTGTCTATTAGTTTCAGCATCGAATACAGGGATGCAAAGAAATACGACACAAACTGCAAACAATGAATAAATTCACCAATTTCGCAGTTGCTAAGACTTAAAGGGAAGAAGGGGCTTGGGGGCTGCAGCGTGTGGCGCAGCACTAAGCGGGGGATACACGGGTACATTTTATCCCACCCCTTTTTTTTTTTTTTTTTTGGAAGGAGGCACATTTCCGCCCTAAACGCATGGATCCAAGTTGTATTAGAGAAAGTATATCTTGCCCAATGAGAAATTCTTGTGCTGCGGGTTCTCATTTAGTAAAACAAGTGAATATAATTAAGCCTTTGTTTCCAAATTTAGTGTTTTTAGTGCATGAACATGCTGATGGGCAATTTATTTGGTAATACTTATGCGTCCTACTGTACGGTAACCCGAATTCGATACTAAGTAGAGACCTTACGTTGAGAGAAATTATTATTATTATTATTGATATTAATATTGTTAAGAGGCCTAGCTGAACTTCTAACAGCCGCGGCAGCTCAGTCGTATGTCGACCTCCGTTCCTGGTTCGAGTCCCGGGTAAGGCATGGGTATTTTTGTTTGTCCAAATGAGATAAACTGAGAAATGAAAAATTGTGAAATACCGCTTAGGGGTATTCCATTAGAAAGAAAAAGTCGTTAGGGCGTCCGACAACCATGCGAGACACCCGGGTTCGATCCCCGGCGGGGAAAACCAGGACTTTTTCAACCTGTTTAAGTGTCCCCAAAGTCCACCCAGCTTCGTATAAGGTGGGTACCTAGAGGAAACTCTGGGGTGTAAAGGCAGCCAGGGGCGTGGTGCTGATCACATCACCACCACCTTCGGCCGAGATCAAGAAAGTGTGGGGTTAGGGCCTCACACCCCCCATACGCCTTCTTGGCGTGGTGCAAAGCACAGAGCGTCGTCGCCTTGTAATCAAGGGGTCCCGCGTTCGATTCCCGGTGGAGGCACATACTGGTTCGGATCCCACTTTAAACTGTAGGTCGAGTCCAGATTAACCTTCTTGTGGACTTAAAACACCAAATCAATCAATCAGCAAAGCACAGGGGAGCACTTTACTTTGTTTAATAGCTGAACTTGTGGAAAGCTACAACATGAACTTATGATGAGGTATAAGATTATAGGCCGCGGTGGCTCAGTCGGTATCGCGTCTGACTACCATGCTAAAGGTCCCGGGTTCGATCCCCGATGGAAGCGGCCCCTTCGCCCATTCAGCGTCGAATAACATGGATACCTGGGGGAAACCCTGGGGGGTAAAGGCGGTCAGGGGCGTGATGCTGATCACATCACCCCCACTCACGACCGGATCAAGAAAGTGTGGGGCGTTACCCCACACCCCCTATACGCCTTCATGGCGTGGTGCTATGCACAGGGGAGCACTTTACCTTTACCTTTTTTATAAGATTATAGGATCCACTGTATTATCTTATTATTATGTATTCAATTTTATAATTTTGTGTGAACTAATTTGACATAGTGATGCACCTGGATGTCAAATCGTGCTCATCACTTAAGTAAATATTACATGTTATATTATATTATTATGCATCAAATTCTATGTTGTTCGTGAAAAAGCTCTTACATTTTTGCAGCAGGCAGTCTTTAAAGTTATTCTTTTAATAGTAAACATTACAGGCATTATATACACGGGAGATTTCTGAAAAGAGTCAATGTAATTCGAATAGTGAAATTGTAGGGATATTTTATATAAAAAAATATTGCTTCTGTGGCTTACAGGACATACATTACAGCAACTATTATTATTGTTATTTGAAGTAGGGTTACATTTAGGCTTTCAGTCTATTTTACACTGATACACCACCCTGCATTTTGAAAAAAAATCGGATGATTTCAAATCAATAGGTGCTGAAAGTATTTTGAATGCTGGTCACGGAAATGACGTCCATTCCCCCCCCCCCTCCCCATCACGTCAGGATTTTTCACAATTTCACAATCAAAATTCTCAATTCTATTACGCCTATTACAGAATGCAATAAAATAAATTAAACAAAGGAAATTTCGGTTGTTTACAAACCAATAGGCGACTCTGGAAGTATTTTGAATGCTTATCATGCACATGATCTCCATTTTCCTCCATCACATCAGGATTTTTCTCCACGTCATTAAGTTCAATCAACCCACTTCATATTACATTATAACATTGAGTTTTGGACATTTTGTGAAGGAAATTTTTATGAGGGATATCGAAAATGGAACTTACGAAATCGAAGTTTACAATTTTCATGTAAATGTGTCTTGTGAAGATAGAAGGTGCGTTATATGCTACTACTCTATTTGTATTTATAGTTCAAAATTGGAGGATATGTATTCTAGAAAACAAATATTTTACCATAATCTAAACAGAGCCATCTATTGATAAATGATGAAACTACACATTTCATTGTGAAATTAAGGCAGTTAATATGTTGCTCCCTTCTGAAAAAAAAAAAAAAAACTAGAGGCGATGGGTAAAAATGGATTTAATTTTTGGAATCTGAATTTTGAAATTATTCAGACATAACAGTCATCTGTAAGTCATCCAAAATCATGCAAGCATGCGTTATCTAACTAAAAAAATAGCTTTTTGTCCTACATGAATTAATATGTTAAGTATACAGTTATGCAAATTGTATATAGATACAAGTGTCTGTAAAGTAATTCAATTCGGTCCAGGAACATTTTTTCCGGATCAGTTTAAATAGGGTCCAAGTTTAGTGTTGAAATGAAACAATTCGCAACTTGTACCGAATTTAAATTGTGCGAGAAGAAAGGTTCCGGTCCGCAGCGGAAAGCAATAGAATTTATGGGTTTCTGGTTCAAGTTTGGTGGATTCATGTAAGTTGGAGCACAGTAAAGAAAATTTTAACAAATTTAATAAAATATCAGAAGAAACTGGGACCAAACATCTGCTCAGCAAAATTGCACGTCAATGGGACGTTCGTATACGCAGCAAGCATATCGTGCATGTATCAATGTGTAGAAGGGGGGAGGGCTTATTTGGATCAGCCCGAGGGGGAATTAAACGCAATTAAGGCCACTTTCTCCTCTTGGGAAAGAATGCGTGCTACTCTGATTCACTATTAGTGGACGCGCTTTTTTTTTTATTAGCCACGGACCAGGTAAACCAGTGGTGCATTCAGGATTTTCGTTACAGAAAGGAATTCACTGTACCTGCGTCTACGCGTAAACAACGATATTCTACATTCTACACGTAGACTATTTTATACACGTAGATTACGTAATCTATGTAAACAACATGGAGAAAGGTGATAACTTAGCAAAGGGCGCCGTGGAAGTAAAACAAAATTATACTGCGTATCAGTTGCTGATGTGTGAGGAGAACTTTTCTTACTCTTTCTTCCAAGTTCGAACAATTTCTCACCTAGGAAGAAACCTAATAGGAAATATTCTAGTGTTTTATGGGTAAAAGACCACTCTTGACTCACGACTGCCATCTGTTGTTGTTTTTTGCATACTAATTTATTTTCCATAGTTCATAATAGAAGAGAAGAGAAATTTTGTTGTAAATTGGATTCTTTTCATTTCGTTAGGAACCAATATAGTTGAAAATGTCACTTTCCTTTCATGAAACCCTTGAAAATTAATTTTAATGCACTTTAGATTGTCTACGTAGTCTATGTAAACAACAACCCAATGTAATCTACGCGTAGATTACGTGTAGACAACGCATGTAGACGTAAACTTATAGTCTACGGCACATCACTTGCCTGCACTCTAACAGTTACCGTAAAATTAGCAGGTTAATAGTCTGTCCGCATGTGTCGCCTCAGTCGAATCTAGTCGTTCTCACATTGAGAAACAATAGTGCAGCATCTGCGCATGTATTAATCTGTGCCATGCACAAAATTAGAACATTCTGGAATGAATCTGCAATTGCTTTAGATATCAAAATTAGTTGTTGTGTAACCTCTCTTGACATTTGAAAAAATATTTTTGAAAGGTGTGTAATTTCAAACTTTAATTATTTAATGTAGATATTGCAGGGACGGCGCCAGGGGTGGGCACGGGTGGGCAAGCGCCCACCCAAAAATTCCTGTGCCCACCCGATTGCCCACCCAATCAAATTCAATAAGTACCTATACTTGGAGATATATGAATAATTCGATAAATAAGTGTATTCTGGTGTTCATAACATGTATATTTTACTTTTGAATATTATCTATGCTAGAAATATTCACATATTATCAACCCATAAAAAGCCAATTTTGTCATTAGAAAGTGAAAGTAAATACTAGAGCTATTGAAACAAAAACTGTGATCAAATGAATACTTCCATGATTAAAAGCAGTTAGTAGGCTTAGGAGGCTCAAAATTATGCAGGGTATGATCAAGATTATATCAGAATTTAGGTCGAACTTGTTGACTGCAGCTCCGGGCCTCCACATACGTATATAAATCCCGGCCTGGGTATGGTTAAAGTAATCTCTAAATAAACAAATAAAATCATCATCTTAGCGTTACTTCCACCGGCAACACAATACATTATTTTGACTTTTAAATTATTATTAATTTAATCAAGAAGACTTAGATGGGCAGGCCATGTGACACGAATGGCAGAGGAAAAAATAGTTTACAGGATTCTTGTTGGGAAACCTGATGGTAAGAGACCAGTAGGAAGGCCAAGACGAGGATGGAGGGATAACGTTGAGATGGACCTAAAAGAAATCGGCAAGGATCGAAAAGATTGGATTGATCTTGCCCCGAATAGGGACAGATGGAAGGCTTCTGTTGCTGAAGCCATAAACCTAGAGAGTATAATATAGTTTTAATTAGCTCTGCATTAAAATTCCAGAAGTGTCCTTTTTTTTATTTCATTACAATTTTTATATACTTCTTATCTTCAAACATCAATATGGTATGCGAAATATCAACTTTATATTCATTTTACTAATAAGAAGGAATCACAATAATCACTACAATACCGCAGTGAATAAATTTTAATAAACCAGTTATGTATGGAAAAAGCTACAGAATTATTCAATTGCTGGCACGGTGATCAACTTCGATGAATTCCCTGTGTCCTAAATCATTTTGTTACCTCAAAAAATATGTTCATGTAACCAACCATACGTGTATTGCTTCTCCCGCATTAGTAACATGACAGTTCAGAAAATGAATAACAACTTAGCTAATAATCTCTTCAATTCTGAACAGATTTTTCGATCTTACTTGTTTGTGAGTGATATTCTGTCAAAATAGCCTTTCATTAGCCTAGGAATACTTCATGGACAATGAACAAAGAATTTGATTTCCATGTGGGTTTTAAATCATTTCTAATAAGACGTTCATTTTAATCCAAACATTCAGTGGCGGCGATTAGAAGAACCGGGAAGTGGGGGATGCGGTTCCCTCGCCAAATTTTGCCACTTTTTGCCCCTGCACTATGGCCTTTTTATGCTAAGCCTTTTCTACCAAGAAAATGTATATTGTCCTTGCCCCTCAAATGTTGGCACCCAATCGCCGCTACTACAAACATTCAGATAGATTTCTCAGTTGTACAAACCTTGTAAGCTAAGAAAAGTGACCCCCAAGGAGTAAGAAAATTCTTTCAGTCAAAAACTCATACGATGAAAATACTATGCTCAGGAACATGCATTTAAATTACGAGAAACTGCACGATTGTCTACCATCGCACTTTCTATCATTGTTGCCGAATACATAAAATCAAGTATGTGCCTTGTATTGTTGTGTTTGCAACACAAGCTTAAATCTAATTCAAATTTATTTCACTGTATTAACATGCATACATTAGAATGTATGGCTGGGGTATGGCTGCGCATGTGTAAACACTTCCTTGTGTCCATCAGAGACAAAACGAAAGGAAATGGAACAAGATGCGAGAATAGATTAGAAAAGAATAAAGAGGAACACAAGGAAAGGAAAAAGAAGTAAGAGGAAAATCGGGAGTGTAAGAGAGAGGGAGATACATACGTACACATACATGGCCTTACATTTATACTGCCCACCCTAATCTATCAATAAGGAGCTTCTGCCCACCCCGTTGAAAATTTCTGGCGCCGTCCCTGAGATATTGTAATGGCCTAAATTGCATGATGTAATTATGCAAAACCATGGATACATATAAATGTCGACCAAGTTACCTTGGAAATTTGTTCACAACTTTTCAGTGTAAAAAGGGACCAAATTCTGTATTTTTCGGTCTTCTTTTTCCGGTAACCGTTAGGCTGGTATCACAGGATACCTATGCCTTGGAGCGCGGTTCTTGCGATACCAAAAAACAGTTGATTAATCTTCGAAGGGTTGCCCTTTTACAGATTTCTACGCAGATCTGCATCTGTCAACTCGATCCAGGATTGCCAGTGATTAAGTATTGTTGTAATTGTATAAAAGAACAATAAATAAGACTTTATTCGAAGAAATTTCCATAACCTTTCATTTCAAACTAAAGAAAGATATAAATCCAACACCACTATATGAGGATTACACATTGCTGCTACGCCATCAAAATTTTGGAGGGTGATTTTTTCCTACTATATAGGGTGGGCGGAAAGTAACTCCCTATTTTTAATTTTGTATTTCTATTGAAGTTATGTACGTATTGCAATGAAAGTTATCTTGATTTATAGACTAAAGTGTGCCATTTGTTGCAATTTTTTCCAGATCCTCTGAAGCCTTTGAAGTTCCTTTGAAGTGACCTTGAAGATAGAGATGGAAATACGATTGAGCATTGAAGAGAGCCAAATTGCATCAAGATTTGAGGTGTGGCAATCTGTAATTCAGGTGCAACGGTGGTGGAGGAGTCAACATGGGAGGCAAGCTGTTCTGGATGCGAAAACAATTAAAAAATTGCCATAGACAATTAATGACTACCGGAAGTGTCGTGGACATTAAGAGATCAAGTAGGCTCTCGACTTCAGTATGGGAGGAAAAGGTGGTCACAGTGAGGGAGATGTTCGAGAGGTGTTCTGAATGGGACGAGGCACATGAACTGTTATTTGGACGCTGGAGGACGCTGGATAGGTCGCCGAGGTCCCACAGAATGGCCAGCTCGAAGTCCAGACCTCACTCCATGTGATTTTTTTATGGGAGTGAGCTAAGGAAGAAGTGTATCGCAGCAAACCTCGAAACTCTTGGTGAACCTGAAAATAAGATCCGTGAGGTCATGAGTGGTGTTCCTGCTGAGTTCTTGTGGAAGGTCGTAGCAAACGTACCTGTTCGTTTAAGACAGTGTTTAGAAAATACTGGAGCACACATTGAATTGTAACTTGAAGGAAGATAATGGTATACAATAAACTACATGTGTACAAAAAAGTAAGTTTCTACCTTCAATATCTAAGGAGGAAAAAATTAAAATAGGGAGTTGCTTTCCGCCCACCCGTATAAATGCGTGATAAGTTAATATTGCTACAAATAATATGTTGTTCATAATTATATTATGATTATTATTAATGTATAATAATAATTATAGCAACCCGTGTCGCAACAGCCCGTGAGGGCCAGGGCCTACATACTAAGGTGAGATCATCAAAATCAGTTACGGGTTGACGTGTGGCCAGCACGACGAACCCCCCAGTCGTTTTTACAAGTTTCCATGACCGGGTTACGCTACTAATTCGTAGCTTCCTAATTCCCTCACGATGGCGGGTGGCCACCGGTCCCATACACAGGTCGAAATCTCAGGAGAAAAGTTGTTTCGAATCCCCCAGGAGACTCGAACCTGCTCGCCCAAAGCCTTAGAACGCACAACCACGGTGTGGAACATTTTTAATGTATGGAAGACAATTTATTGATTGATTGATTTGGTGTTTTAAGTCCACTTTATGCACAGTAAGGCTAATCGGGATTGGACCTACAGTTTAAAGTGGGATCCGAACCACTATGTGCCTCCACCAGGTATCGAACCCGGGACCACTTCATTACAAGGCAAGACATAATTTATAACTAACATGCTCTTATCCAAACACACAATTCTCCTCCCTCCCTAAAAAAAAAGGCCGGCCCCGTGGCGGAGTGGTTAGCACATCGCGCTACGACACCAGGGTTTCCGGGTTAGAATCCTGGCCTGGGCATGGATGTTTGTGAGTGTCCATCACTCATACGTATCTTCTCAAATTAGCCAAAAGTGGCACAAAAGCGAAGTAAAATAAAGCAAATAAAATAAAAAAAACAGTCCCCGGAACATAGTAAGGATGACGCTACGAACCTTTGTGATTAGCCTAGAGAGGAAAATGAGGAGAAATACAACGCAAATATACTTAGAGATGCCAACACTGATTATGCATTCTTTCTACAACAGTTACATCACGAACACGCAAGCTCCATTGCAAACCTCAGCATCAGACGTCAAATCCCGTTGGAATTCGTGTGCATTGACTCACGCAGGTTTAGTTTGTAGCAATATTGCAAGGTCTGGGTGTGACGAGAGAATTTCCACTTCCCCAGCATGCAACGCACGTAAACTGATTCTGTACCAAGGTAGTCAGTCAGTCAGTCCATTCGGAGAGAAAATGTCACCAGTGTTCCAGGTTGCAAGACAGACGCGGAGAAATGTGGCAACATGACGCAACGATAGGCGCCGACTCCATGGGGCTTGGGGGGGGGGGCTCGAGCCCCCCAATGTTAACGATGTGGGGAGCAGAGCCCCCAAAATAATTTAGCTTAAGAGGATATAATGTGCTTCTCTTGTAAAGTTTACTCTGAATTGTGCCACATGAACTTAACTTTAAATACACATTTGAAATGTTCTAGACCATCAATTTGGGGGCTGAGACCGCTAAACCATCAACTTTGAGGGGGCTATGACCAGAGACAGCAAAACACATGACTTATTAATTACTACATACTAAGTATATAATTATGAGTATTGTTAACATTTTTACTAAAAAGGGTTTCAAAAGAAGATGTGCATGAACTAGGGGAGTGGATGGGACGTTCGGGCTACAAATGGCTCTCACATGACATTCAGAACGAGATCATTGATATATTAGGGAGATACGTTTTGCGCTCCGTGGTAGCAGATATTAAAAGTCTGGAATATTTTGCTATTATGGTTGACGAAACTTGTAACATATCCATCCGTGGACAATTGACATTCTGCATTCCAACTGTGAATAAAAATGTTGATATTTTAGAGGAGTTCATGGGTTTTTATGAGATTCCGAACACTGAGGCCAAAACTTAAAAAAGGGAGAGAGTGAGTCATGCATTAATTTATTTCAGTGATCAGAGCACCCCCTCCCCCCCAATTATTTTGGCAAGTCGGCGCTCCTGGACGCAACTGACGCGTTTCTGGCGCCTCTGTGGGCGACAACCTGGCAGGCCTCTGGCACGGAAATTCCGGTTTCCGTTCCACGTTTTTCCCTATAGCGATCGTTACACCATTTGATCCCAATAGAAGCATACAACAGAAGTTCTTTGTGATTTCATTTCGGGGGTAGGTTTTTTTTGGGTATGCGAATTTGTATATGTTACCCGCCATGGCGTATGGAGGGGGTGATGGGGCTTCAGCCCCTCCCGAAATTATGAAAAAATCATAATTTTCAAATGAAAGTACTAAAAAACACTGGGGGGAAGATGGTATATGCAAACGCCCCTAAAAATGACACGCGATTACAATTTTTATCTTTGAACAAAATTTAAAACGAAGGCCAAAAATGGAAATTATGAAATATTTCATCCTCAATGCCCCCACCCATAGAACGCAGCCATGTAATTAATATTCATCTTTACAATTCCAGTAAACGAAACCACTGCCCCTGAACTATTACCTTAAGAGTTCAAAACAGGTGCGAAATCCTGGCGGGACGGGGGAAATTTCCTTCCACCAACAATCTAGGCCTCAAAAATCCCCCCACCAAAAATTTCCGCGGTGGGGGAGTTTTTGTTACAACAAACAAAAGATAAGCAATTCCTTTTAATTTCAAATATACTGTACTAAGAATAATATCGAAAACGCACACAAATTAGTATAGTTGTGAGGGTCCAATCCTTTTTTATCTCAAGAAATCATGAACAAATCTAAAATAAAAGTAAAACAAGAATGCAAAACATTAATTACTATGAAATCTAAGTGATTTATGTTAATATAAAACAAACAAGAACTTAATAAAAACTTACACATAATAAAACCAACTATTTCATAATTTATTAACATCTTTAACCAGTTAGTAAGGGACGTAGTTTGCTACTTGATAATATCTGATATACATAAAAGTGACAATTTAATTTTGTAGTTATTAATAATAATATATTTTAATTTAGTATTTTTTGTACTTTTAATAACATTATAAATATGTATATCGTATAGGAGGGGAAGGGGAGGGGGTTTGTAGATTAATATATTTCTTCCCCCCACCACCAGTCTAAAGTGATTTCGCACCCTGGTTCCAAGTACCTTAGAACAGTGTTTCTAACCTAGAACAGGGCCTCCCCGATGGCGCAGTGGTAGCGTCGTCGCCTTGTAATCAAAAGGTCCCGGGTTCGATACCTGGTGGAGGCACATAGTGGTTCGGATGCGGATCCCACTTTACTGTGCATAAAGCGGACTTAAAATATCAACCAACCAAGTAACCTAGAACATTAAATCTTACGATAATATACGCAATTTAGAAACATTTAGCATATTTACACTAAGAAAACCCCTACCCATAAAGAGCTTTTAACTAGCAACACTTAGAAAACTTGACCTAATATATACTGCCCGTTCAGCATGCGGCGAGAAATGGGATTTATCTTCTTCCACGTGACGAAATCAACTACTTGCCACGGCGGCAGGTTTTTTGTAGTTTATCTAACAATGGACAGAGCAAAAGCGGTAGTCTGGGTGGCTTTTATAAAACATCTGCTCCCGACGACAATATAAAGAAATTAACAATGGGCTATCTAAAAATAGAATTTCCGATGCGAACTAGGATGCAAAATATTTTCCTGAATGATTTTTCAGTGGTTTTGTTCTGTAGTTAAGACATTATATACTGAATGCTTTCATTCATTGGGGGATAAAAACATCACTGGCAGGAATTTAAAAAAATATCTTCTGCTGGGGATAAAAATGTTTGTGGGGTGGAAACACTTACCTCGGTCTCATCTTGATCTCGAAAGGCGTCGCAGTATAATCTCGCTTTCGTCTGGAAATATATAATGTAAGCAACATTTCAATTCGAATTTTTGTTTTAACTACACTTTATGAACAGATAGGCTAATAGGGACTGGACCTACAGTTTAAAGGTCTTACATAAAACTACTTCTTACAAATATTGAAAGATACTACAGATACCCACAAACCCTAGTTATAAATGGGGTGAAATGAGTGACTCTACCATAAGCACCCTTCCACGTAGTACACCCTGCGCCACATTTTGCAGACTAACGATGCTCTGGCGTCCGGTCTCGCAGCCAATAGCGGCTCGTGTTGTGTCTTCCCTTCATTTATGTTCATCCTCATCTCCGCGATTAGCCAATAGTGGCAGAAAAGCGAAGAGATGCAAACTAAATCAATGATTCGAGTTGTAAACGCCTACCTCGTTCTTGATAAATTTGTAAGAAAGAAATTGGGAGAAAGGAGCAAATGGGAAGGGAGAGAGAGGAAAGGAAAAACGAGATGACGTGTAGAGAGAGGGAACAAATGAGAAGATTGAAAGAGAAAGAGAAGAGAATGGAAAAAGAAGCGAAAAGCTGAGAGCAGTGATGTGCCGTAGAGTATAAGTTTACGTCTACATGCGTTGTCTACACGTAATCTACGCGTAGATTACATTGGGTTGTAGTTTACATAGACTACGTAGACAATCTAAAGTGCATTAAAAGTAATTTTCAAGGGTTTCATGAAAGGAACACATTTTCAACTGTATTGGTTCCTAACGAAATGAAAAGAATCCTATTTACAACAAAATTTCTCTTCTCTTCTATTATGAACTATGGAAGATAAATTAGTATGCAAAAAACAACAACAGATGGCAGTCGTGAGGCAAGAGTGGTCTTTTCCCTATAAAACACTAGAATATTTTTATATTAGGTTTCTTCCTAGGTGAAAAATTGTTCGAATTTGAAAGAAAGAGCATGAAAAGTTCTCCTCACACATCAGCAACTGATACATAGTATAATTTTGTTTTAATTCCACGGCGCCCTTTGCTAAGTTATCACCTTTCGCCATGTTGTTTACATAGATTACGTAATCTACGTGTATAAGATAGTCTATGTGGAGAATGTAGACTATCGTTGTTTACGCGTAGACGCACATCACTGGTTGAGAGATAAAGAGAGAGAAAAGAGCAGAGAAATGAGAAAAAGAGAAAGAAAGTACAGAAAGGGAGAGAGAAAAACAAAGAAGAGAAGGGGAGACAATGAAAAAAGAGGAAAAGATAATTAAATGGCACGTAATTCATCTGCTAAAGGATGTTACAAATCTTAAGAACAGATGAAGACGAGAAAAATGCAAGTTTATGATTAGTGGGACTGAATGTACAGGTAATTTAGAACCTTTTTCTTTAGAAAGCATTTAGCGATATTATATAATGCTAACGGAACCTAACCTAACTACGAGAGCATTTAGGTTTATTATTAAAAGAATGGTAAGGGACCTAATCTTAAAACATTTATGTGGAAGTAATAGCTACAACTTCACAGTATGTGTTACAGACGTAATTGCATACATAGCATGATGAAATCACGATAAAACAAAGACCGAGTTTGCTGCCACGCGCATCTCTTTTAAGGTTCTAGCAGAAAAAGAACGTGACAGCTGACACTACCTACATAGAGATGGAAAAGTGAAAAGGAAGTTAGGACAGGAAAATACAAAAAAGAAAAGGAGCAGTCAATAAACCTGTACACGGTATGCCACTAATTCTAAGACAAAAGCCTGCAAACTCGGGCACTTCATCTTTCCTGCGCCATCCTTTCGCCCGACAGACAATATGAACAACCGCTCCATCCATCAACCCTTTCCCTTGCACCGAGCGGAAAGTGCAAAGATAGAACGGTTTTCGCACGGAGAAAGCAGACAATTTCACGCAAAAATCCATGTTTGCCAACTTGTAGCATCGATTCGTCATATAAAAGTGTATTCAAGCTTTTCTTTTCATCCCAAGACAAAAAGAACAACCTTTCTTTTCTTTTTTTGGTCCAGTTCTCCTTTCTTGGTTCACTACGTCCATTGTGTTCCCTCTGTTTCAATTGTTGTAGCCTTGGGTCAACAGCTGCGTTCTCATATCGAATCCGTTCCATTATCCAACCGTTCCCTTGCTTCAACAAACATTTCCATGGTTATTAGGAGCTATTGAGAAAGGGAAGATAAAGAGTAGGCTTGGAAAAACTTCATAACCATGTGAATTTAAAATCCCTTTTTAAAATCCTTCTCCTTCCGTCGCTCCCCTTTGGTTCAAAATCCCTCTACTTTTGTCGAAAATCCCTTTAAAAAGCCCTTTTCCTCAGTCTTCCTCCTTTCGTCGAATATCTCTCTGCATTTAAAATCCTTCTCCTTTCGTCAAAAATCCCTATTTCTCCGTCCCTCACTTTCCGTAGAAAAACCTTCTCCATTTAAAATCCCTCATCCTCCGTCCCTCTCATTTCGTAGAAAATTTCTCTACTAAAAGTCCCTCTCCTTTCGTCGAAAATCCCTCTCCATTTCAAATCCCTGATATTCAACAAATCAACATTTAAGACAAAACTAAACGATCTAAAAGGCTGTCATTTCCTCTGCCATTTCAACTACTGTACAAAAACTGACCATTCTCAAAGTACTAACACCGGGATTCGAACCCGGGACGCGTAGCGTTGTAGTGCTAATCACTCCGCCACGGACGACGGCGAAGGGGGAAAGTCAGATAAAAAACAGAGAGAGAAAGTACAAAGAAAGTTCGATTTTTCTGTTTGGAAATAACCCGAAAAGATAACCGTTTAGTTCTTACGCCTCTCTTTAGATGGCAGCACCTTTTATACAAATACTTTTCTTAAGAATTTTGTCATCTCTCAAACCTATTATGTATTCCATCCAGTTCTTGAATTAAACCTTTTTTTTTAGTTGTATAATATGCACTGTGTAGTATTATGTTCAAATTTAAATACATTATAATGTAATATACATTCTCATAATGTTTCAGAATTATAAGGTCCTTATGAACCAATGCAGAATGAAATGTTTATTTCACAAAAATCAACAAACCTGTTTTTGTCGGGACACAAAAGCTCGCCCCAACCCAAAGTCTATAACTAGAGATAGGATTTTCATGACAGAATATTTTTTTTTGTTTGTTTGGGAAGGGTGATGTGTTCCTTAAAGATAGAAATTCATATTAATTAATTAATTAAATTATGGTGCTTTCTAAGGGCATATTTTGGCATATTTGAGCATTTCTGCGTGATAGAGCATATTTTGATAGATTTTCGGTCATATTCAGCATATTTTTGCTATTTCAAGAAATATAGTCATGGATTCGTGCTTACACAATAATGTTACGTCCGAAGCTGCAAAAACATGTAAATAAGACACCTGTTTTGCAACCTGAGCTTCATTCCAAAATCTCGACAACCGAAATCCTTTCGAGCTTTCTGTTGCGCTTCTTTTCACACATGCCCAGTTTCTACTGTAATTCTTTTGTGCTTTCGTTACGCACCAGAATGCGTGTGTAAGCGTCTCGGACGAACAGGCAGAGGTAAAAAAAAAAAAAGCAAAACGCGCGATCGCAAATTGGACGAACAAAGCAAAGGCGTTTCTTCAGTGGAAAGCGCCGTTCGCAATGTCGATTTAGAAGCAGTGAAAATCTCCCCCCGTGTAAATTACGAGTAATCTGCCACGCGTCGCTGATTACACGTGCCACTTCGCTCGTTCATTCAATGAAGTCTTCATGTCTCACGTAAAAAAGAATTAGAGAAAACCAGGTCATAAAAACAAAGCGATTGTGTTGCAGCTTTCGTGGATTCCCATAACAGTGACCTTTATGCAAGAGGAAGCCCATAGTCAGTTTGTTTCTCGGGTAGGCTAATCGGGACTGGGCCTACAGTCTAAAACGGGATACACTGTCTGCACTAGTGTTGGGCGATGTTCGTCATATTGAAGAAATATCGTACTGGCGATCTCTTATATATATCTTGGTAATTCTTAAAGTATTTAAAAATAAGGCAATTATTTTTCTTATTTAAAACATTAAATATGTAACATGGTCAATATTTTTATTGGGAGTGGAAAGTAGTGCGGGGGCGCCAAAAATCCACCCTGAGGCACCCCTGAGCGGGTTGTGATAAGCAATGAAGTATTTAGGGGAGGGTCCAGGGGCTCCGCCCCCCCGAAAGACTTACCAGGTACTAAAATGAAATAATGAAAATTGTTTAGCATTTATTGTAAGATCGATCGGTTATAATTTCCTCTGTACTTATTGGAAGGCAAGAATTATGGGATCATACTGCTTTGAACAGTTATGCTTGATAACTACTATTTATGATAATATGCACAAAAAGTTAATCAAGAACTTAACTTTTCGCAAATTGAATGGAACATCTTTTTTTATTATTATTAAATACATATTCAATTCTTCATCTACAGGTAAGCTAGATGATGAATACGTTCTGTTATATCTATATCCTTTAATAATAATTAATGTATATATTTTTATTAGTGTCAATTGAATTTAATATTATCATTATTATTATTATTCCCGAGACACTTGATACGTGCCTGGTGATAGCCGTTCTATAGTTAAGTACCATTAGCGTCATCTTGTGACCATTTCGTGAGTTACAAGTTCTTTGTTTGTGGCAGGCGAGACGATATCACGGAAGCACGTGATATAGAACGAAACAGGCAATTTCCTAGCGGCGAAATAACCGCCTCGCTGTTTCGTCTTTTCGCCACGCCCTGGGGCCTCGATACACAGGCGGAAGAGGAATTTGGGAGCGAAATAATGTGGGGCCACTTCATCCCCCCCCTGTTATTTACGGAGAGACGTGTCCCCGGGTGCTACTACGCATTTTACGAGCGTTCCTGTGCGATTTGCTTTCAAAGTCAAGAACAATTAAGCCGTGTCTGTTGCTCAGCCACCGACGCGGACTGCTTTACGTAACACTTTCTTCCAGCGCTCTGGAATCTAGGTTTCTACCTCTTTCCTGGTTTTCTTCACTCGGGTGATTTACGATTCTCTGTCCTCCAGCGTAAGGCCAGCTTTAGAGGAAAGCATTTTCCTTATCATTTATGCCGTGACCAAAATGCTACCGCGTATAGTTTAAAATCTTATGGCATTTCTCAAGGATAGAACCCGTCCTATTTCCGTAGCATAACCAATCAGAAGCGACCTCTAGGTCACGAGTGAACATGTAATGGCGGCCGAGTGAGATGTTAACAACGTATCACTTCACGTTTTTAAGAGCTGATAACTAATCAACCGAGAGGAATAACGTTTCCTGTAAAATGGTTTTAGGAACAAAAGCAATGGCACTGCTTAAATACATACTTTATAGTGCATAAAATACACGTAGGGAAGAATATTTTAGTTGTTTCAATTGTGAACACCGTGCACTCACCACAGATGGTGTAACTCGACGTGCCTTTCGAGTGTGTATATTATACATTGCAATCGCAAAAGATAACAGAAATGTTCCATGGAATGCTTCCGTGAAAAGTGCTGTCTGCTATGATTCTTGGAAGCATTTATGCTAGCAAAAATGCTAAGGAAAATGCTTCTGTCTAAAGCGGATCTAATAATTAGGTCTTTTTCTTTTAACTAAGGGGACAATGCCGTTCGTTGCTGTATTCAGATGTTGATGTTTCTTTAATCCACTAATGCGCATCTGTGTGTCTAAAATAAATACGGGGGTTGGTGAATAAGTCATGGCAACTTTTTTCACGAGAATGCGAGACCTTCACGAAAATCGAAATGAAAGGGGACAGTGTATGGTAGTGTGGAATGTAAGAACAGTGCAGATTTAGTGTACCAGGTATAGGACAGGCAAGCGAGCAAAACATTATTAAAGATGGCATCGTGTCATATGTGTTTATAAGTGAGAAAGCATACAAGCTTAACAAGAACAAAAGAGGCCATACTGCAGTAGGACACTACTATTCCCCTCAGTTTCCATCAGCTCCCTGTGGCATTCTCTGCCATTTCTCCCAAGAACGGCTTTTTTGATACATGAACGCTGTTCACCCCGTGGAACAGCAGTTGACTCAACTGCCACGATAACCGCTCAACACACTTCCATGTAAATGGCGTCTCTACATACTACGGTTGCCACGTTCTCTGGGATATTACGATCATTATGCTACCACCGTTTAACTTTAAAAAATAAAATATAGTTGCCATGACTTATGCTCTAGCCCTCGTCAAACTCCGGTAATAATGTTAGACCATACTTGATGTAGCTGGCAGTAACGGCGGTTGGGTGCCAAAACTGGGGTGGAGGGTAAAGGACAAGTAGTGGGGTTTACGGTACGGACAGCGCAACTTTTAAGTGTAGAAAAGGCGAGGCTATTTGATTGAACAATCAGATTTGCTTATACTTAAAACAAAGCCAAGAGAGGCCTATACCCCAATTCTTCAGGTGTGATATGCTCTGATTTTTAAGAAATTCTGAGTTTCTAGTGTAGAAAAGGCGAGGGCTCAACAGATAGATTTACCCATACTTAAGACAATGCCAAGAGGGGCCTATACCCCAATTCTTCCAGTGTGATATGCTCTTAATTTTAAGAATTTTGAATTCTAGTGTAGAAAGGGTGAAAGCCTCTCAGACAGATTTGCTTATACTTAAAATTATGCCAAGTTCCCATATGATCTTATTGCTTATAGTGTGTTTTTCTGTCAAAATCCCAGGAATTGAATTTTAGTGTAGCTCAGATTGATTCTGCCATGTATATTAATATAAAGCTTATAGTTACTGGGTTCTGAGGCCCAGTGGAGTGTGGTGCATAGCCCCATGGTTTTTATTGCCTTGCAATCAGGAGGCCTCTGGGTTTGAGTCCTGATAAAATGTGAAGCCTCTCCTGATGGCAAAATGTTAATATTGTTGCTTTGTAATCAAAAGGCTCGGGTTTGAGTCCTGATAAAATGTAAAGCCTCTCCTGATGGCAAAATGTTAATATTGTTGTCTTGTAAACAAGGGGCTCCGGGTTCGAGTCCTCATATAATATTTAAGATTGAAAACATGTGGCAAAATAATATGTCCACAAGTGGGATTTTGAGAATAGTTGATATACAACTCCCAGATCTGAAAACCTGGTAAAAAGTGTTTTACAATAATATATTGTACAAAAAACTGAATTTTCTTATTTTTTCATGTTTTATAACCACCTCCTCAATACAATAGGAGAAGAGCGGGTAAGCATAGTTAATTGTTTGCGTGCTTTGCCGGCACGCAAGAGACACGCTAGAAGGGAACATTAATGATTTTTCTGTATGATTCACTGAAGGGGTCATTAATCTTTCAGCACGACAGGGGAAAAAGTGTAACAAATTCCTAGTCATGCAAGACAACATGTAAAAGTGTAACAAAGATTATTGAGATAAAGATACATATTTTCACACAGTGGCAATGAACTGTACCCCCCTCATGCTAAAAGCAATTCTGTTCAGATAATATGAGCCTAGGCAAAGACTTAGAAAATATTATGGCAGTTCAAAATCCAATTTTGTCTGCATAAGGGTCTCAGAACCCAGTAAAATATGGGCATATTCTATTTGGAGACGTGTTAATATTGTGGCATTGTAATCAGAGGCTTTGGGTTCGAGTCCTGATATAAGATTGAAATATATGCAACTGCCCACACATAAGATATTCACTGCTAGCTGATAAACAGTTGAGGTTTGTATGTTGTACATCAGCAAAACTATCACCAAAACCTAGTTACTGCTGTTGTTTGGGTATAAAAGCACCAGCTCAGCCATTAACTGCTGAACCCAACTGATATTTTTATTAAGTATAAAGTTTGGAATTGAAGCCCAGAAAATCTTATATAATAAACAACAAGAAAAAATGCCAAAACAAAAATATTGCAATCAGTGTAATAAAAATATATCTAGTTCTCATTGGGCTAGGCATTGCCGTATTTGTAACTCTAGGAAATGCAGAAAGGCCATGAAAATATGTCCAAGATGCCATAAAATATTAAGCAAGGCATATTACAAATGGCATAAGTGTAATTCTTATGTACAGTCATCAACATTGCCCCCACAACCATCCACATCTGGTCTGAAAAGGAAGCATGAAACACCTGTTAATGCTGGACCTGCAAAGCAGCCACGCTATGAACCACCCATACATAGCAGTTTTAATGCCCAACTTAGGGATTACCAGTTTGTATCAGAGCCAAGATGCGGCATTAAGAATTTCTTGAACAGTATAAATTCTGATCTGCAGGCAATTCTTAATGCACAAAATGGCTCTTATAAGCTATCCCTCAAATTGTTTGTACAATATAAGAAACCAAATGGCACAAAATTTACACAGCCCCACATAACAGAAACTGTACCTGTATATTCAAATGCAAATTCAGACACAATAATAAGCAGCTTGATAAATCAACTGAACATCAAACACTCTGAATTTGCAGCAAAAGAGTCCGGATGGAGCCTATGCGGTTCATCACACAAGTTATATGTTAATATTTCTGAATTCACTCCTTTACAAGGATCTACTTATGTACCATTGCCTGCCAATATCAAAAACAAAAGAGCCGTGGTCAATATAAAAAATGCCGACCAGAAATGCTTTTTGTGGTGTATATTAGCTGCTTTGTATCCAGTTTCAAAGGATCCTCAGAGAATAACTTATTACAAACAACATGAACATCTTTTTGACGATGTAATGGAGGGTTTGGAATATCCAATGTCAGTTCAGAATATTGATAAATTTGAAAAAAGAGCCAAGCACATCAATGGCAAACAATTATCTATTAATGTATTTATTTGTTCCACTGGCAATTGTCCGATAGCACCTCTCAGAATCAGTACAATTGATGATGAATCTGCAATTCCGATTGATCTGCTCTTAATTGAAAAGGATGGTACATATCATTACACTCTGATACATAATCTTGAAGCTTTAGTGAGAACACAACTAGACAAAACTCATACAATATTTAAGTTGTGCAGAAGATGTTTGACTGTATTTGATGGTCAAAAAATGGTGAAGGGGGTTCGGGAAGAGAATGCAGAAATTGCAAAAAACAAGTTAATTGAGCATCTGAAATACTGTGGCAACCATAAACCTGTTCATATGGTGATGCCCAATCCAGGTGAAAATTGCAAATTCAAAAAGTATGAAGCCCTGTTGGAACACCCAGCATATATTGTCTGTGATTTCGAATCGAACCTCAAACCTATTGCATTCTGTAGCCCAGATCCAGAAGAATCCTCAATTACACCATACCAGCAACATGAACCTTCCAGCTTTTGTTATGTGGTTGTACAGGATGGTGTAGCTAGTAAAGAATATTCATACAAGGGACCAAATGCCATCAAAGAATTTGCACATAGAATAGAAAATGTGTGCCGTGACATAGCATCTAACATCTTATTAATATCAAAGCCTATGTTGCCTTTAACAGAGGAACAGATTGAAGATTTCAACAATGCAGAAAAATGCCCGGTATGTGATTCTGAATTTTCAGATACAAATATCAAGGTGAAACACCATTCTCATACAGATGGTAAATTCTTAATGGCCCTGTGTAATAGCTGTAATATTAAGATCAAGAGACCAAGATTTGTCCCCATATTTTGCCATGGAGCATCCAATTATGATTTCCATCATCTGATCAGGTACGAGGGGTTTGACAAGCAGAATTTAAATATTTTAGCTGAAAATGATGAAAAATATATATCTATTAGCAAGATAATTAAAGTTGATGGTATTCCTATTCACATAAGATTTCTTGATTCTTACAGATTTTTATCTGCTAGCCTGGCTACACTGGCCTCTCAATTATCTGATGATGACTTGAAAATCACACGTGCCTCGTTTCCAAATCAGGACCTGAAATTAATTAGGCGGAAGGGTGTATATCCATATGACTATGTCACAGATTTTTCTAAATTTGATGAGTGTTCCCTGCCACCGCAAGAAGCATTTTATAGCAAAATCAGAGGATCTGGAATTACTGATGAAGATTATCACCATGCCCAGTTGATGTGGGACAATTTAAATTGCCAGACATTTGGTGATTATCACATGGCTTATTTGAAACTTGATGTCACCCTCTTAGCTGATATATTGCAGGCATTCAGAAAATCTTCCATGCAAAATTATGGACTGGACCCAGTGTATTTTTACAGTGCCCCGGGCCTAGCATGGGCCGCAATGTTTTTAAATACTAAAATGCCATTGGATCTGATCCACGATCAAGAAAAGTATCTGTTTATGGAGGAATGTATAAGAGGTGGGATAGTGCAATGTTCCCAGAGATATGCCAGAGCAAATAACAAATACGTGCCTGATTATGATCCAGCACGGCCATCAAATTATATAGCGTATGTAGATGCAAACAACCTCTATGGTCATGCCATGATGGATAAATTGCCATATGCAGAGCTTGAGTGGGTTGAAGATTTCAATATTGAAGATCTTCAGGACTTTGATGACAGTAATTATGGCCTATTCTTAGATGTTGATCTGACAATTCCTGATGATTTGCACAACAAATTTTCTGATCTGCCCCCAATTCCCGAGGTTCAGTGCTCACCTGGCTCTAAACAGAGGAAGCTCACGATGACCCTGGAGCCGAAACAGGGTTATGTCATATATTATAAAAACCTCCAATTCCTGATGAAACATGGTGTCCAAGTGACCAAAGTTGGCAAAGTCTTAAGGTTCAGGCACTCAAGATGGTTGAAACCATACATTGATACAAACACGGAGCTTCGAACATCTGCAAAGAGCCAATTTGATAAGGGCTTGTTTAAATTGATGGTGAATTCTGTATATGGCAAAACAATTGAAAATGTCAGGAAACATACCGATGTTAAAATAATTACTGACCCCAGCCGGAGCAAAAAATTCGTTGCAAAGCCCAACTTCAATTACAGAAGAATTTATGATGAGTACATGGCACTTTTCAACATGATGAAAACAAAGATCAAGTTTGATAAACCTATTTATGTAGGGGCTGTGATATTGGAATTGGCCAAATTACATATGTTAATATTGTATTATGAGGTGTTGAAACCTTTTTATGGTGATCGTGTAAAATTATTGTACATGGACACGGATAGTTTTATTCTTGATATTCAAACAGAAGATGTTTATCAAGATATGTCTCAGCCTGAATTGTTTCAATACTTTGATACCAGTGAACATACAAGAATTCAACCCCACAACAAAAAGGTGCCTGGCAAGTTAAAAGATGAGACACTTGGTGATGTTATTGTGGAATTTGCTGGGTTAAGAGCCAAGATGTACAGTTTTGAAACATGTAGTGGTGCTGTTGCCAAAAAGGCCAAGGGCGTTGGCAGAGTTACTGTGGAAAAAGAGCTTGTATTTGAAGATTACAAAAATTGCATCAAATCACAGAGTTCAATCAGAACATCAGAAAATAGAATTCAGAGTGAGAATCACTTGTTGACTTCAAATATTGTAACAAAAGTGGCTCTGGACCCACATGATGATAAGAGATGCATTTTGTCATGTGGCACACATACTTTACCTTGGGGGCATTGTGATTTGAAAAGTGGGAAACAATGCCCAATTCCAGAGCATGATTTGAAATAAATAAACATGCCTATGAACTTATTTGGGTTCAAAAAACAGGCTATTATGGACCTGCCGACACCACAACCCTCTTCTGATTTACAATCTGTAATGTCTAAACTGAGTGGCTTGTTAATTATTCATCTGAACAGCATACTTACAGATAATGATGATGAAACAGGCAAAACATTGTACATATTTAACAATAATTTAAATCATTACCAATTACCTGTAGGTGGGCAATTGCAATTTATTACAACCCCTGAGGGTGATGTTAAAATTTCAGTAGGGAGAAATATTTATAGAATCAAGCACTCAAACATGATTTCTGGCACTGTTTATACTGTTTCTGCTGGTGACTGCTTATATATTGAGGTCCCTGGATCCTATGACAAGCTTATACCTTTTTTTATAGAATTAAGAATCAGATACTCTATAATAAATAACCATTAAAAGAAAATGCCTAATGATATATTTGGCCATACAAGACATGAAGATCACAGTGATGAGATTCTGATGCTTGATGTCAGAGTCAAGAAATTAAGAAGTGATTTACAAGCTTTACAAACCACACTGAATGCCAGTCTTCAATTAGAAATTACAAATTTACAATCACAATGCATGGACCCTCTTCTTAAAATTGATTCTGAACTCAAATTGCTGCTTCAGAAATATACTGATTTGGCCACATTGGATAATTTTCAAAGTTTAGAAGAAGCTGTAGCAGCTCTTCAAGCCAAATTTAAGACCCAGGCTAACAACTCCGAGCAATTGAAACAGCAATTGGAAGAGCAGATAAATAATGTCCAGACACAGCTCCAAACAATTGTCAAAAGCATAAAATCACAAGAAGATTTTGATCTAGTGATTTCCACTCTAAAGGAACAAATTCAGTCACTCCAAATACCTAATCTGGACCCCTTGAACAATGCCATAGCCGAGGTTAAAGAAAAAATTGAGACACTTGAAAATTTTATGAACAACTTGCCATCTTCTGATGCTTTGAATGCAATAACTCGGAGTGTTGCAAATATTAAGCTGCAACTTGAAACATATGAAGATTTTGGAAAAATTCAAAGTTCCATAACCCATCTTGAGGGTACAATAGCAGCGGTGCAAAGTGATTTGGCAAATGTACTAGAATCCCGATTGCCTGGAATTGTAGACACTCTTGTCAGTGTCCAGCAACAGATCACAAAGCTTGAAAACCTCAACACCGAATCTGAACTATCTCATTTTCATCACTTGATCGATGATATCCAAACAAAGCTTGAAATTTTACAACAATCCACACCCACTCAGGCAGATATAGCCCTGCTCCAAAATGCTATGCAAAATGTGGCTGATGCTACTGAATTAAACAATGTGAAATTGGCACTTGAATCTTTGCAGAATACAGTATCAAATCTCCCTACATCACAGGAACTTAAAAATATTAAGAGGGCAGTGAATCGCATATTGAAATCAGAAGATATCAAGAATATCCAGACAGAGATCAAACAACTCACTCAGACAGTGGCCACTCTTCCAACCAATCAACATATTAATGAACTGCATGCCCTGTTTGAGGATATCAGAAGACAGGTCCATGATCTTACTGCTCAAAATTCAAAATTGGCAGTTGTTGAAAATTTGCAACAAATTGTAGCTAATATCAAACAACAGCTAGGGACCATGGAATCCAATCAAGCAAATGCTCTGTCTGTTTTTGCCACCCAGCTACAAGAAATTGTGCAGCAATACAAGAGACTTGCTGTGGACATAAAAATTAAGCCAGGCCATGATGATGTTGTTAGGACCATCAATGAGCACCTTGAATCTGTAACAAGCAGATTGCTTACAGCAGAAAAGGAAATAACAGGCATAATCGAGAATCCAAAACATTCAGTAATTCTTGAATTGTACAGCATCCCCAACAAAGAATATGATTCTCCATTTACACCAGGTGGCAAAATATATATGCTGTCCCCTGCACAATTTTATTACCAGTTTTTTGTTGGGGGCACATTGAGACCAATCAAGATCAAATATTGGCATCAGCCACAGGCACATCACTACCCCACCTTATCAATAACAAATGCTGATAACAAACCAAAAATCACCAGTGTAGAGTTGGAGGATTTTACAGATCCCAATACATTAGAAACAGCCTATACTGAAGATGATGGCTCTCTGGAATTTAAAATACAAATAGGGGACAAATTATATTTAGAAAATCCTGCAGTCTCAGCTGCTGAACACCCCATAGTTGCAATATTCTTGTTTACATATTATGTCTAGACAAATTATTGTTGATGAATTACACAGACAAGCCAGACATAACTTTAAGAGACTCCCAGTAGTCACAAAAGGCATAGATGATTTATGGCAGAGCGACTTGATTGAGTTGTCAACTGGACAGTTGAAAAACTTAGACAAAATCAACAAGGGCTACAAGTATCTACTCACTGTCATAGACACATTTTCAAAATTTGCCTGGGCTGTGCCACTCAAATCCAAGACTGGAACATGTGTTACAGAAGCCATCAGGACAATCATCAATCATTCAGGAAGATCACCGCGATATTTGCAAACAGATAATGGCAAAGAATTTTATAATTCAGTGTTTCAACAATTTATTAAAAGCCAGGCAATAAAACATTACTCGAGTTACAGTGATCTCAAAGCCTCAATTGTAGAGAGATTCAACAGAACCTTAAAAAATCTTATGTATAAACAATTTACACTTCAAGGTAATTATAAATGGATTAATATTCTTCCAGAACTTCTACATAAATATAACAACTCGGTCCATTCCACAATCAACATGAAACCCTCTGAAGTAACTTCATCTGATGAGCAAAAATTGATCAGGACTGTTTATTATCCTAGATACCAGCCAACAACAAGAAGGGCCAAATACAGGGTGGGCGATCAAGTAAGAATCAGCAAATATAAGCACTTATTCAAAAGAGGCTTTACAAGAAACTGGAGCACTGAATTATTTACAGTGGTTCAAGTTAAACCCGGGACCCTTAACACATATATAATAAAAGATCACCGAGGAGAAATTCTCAAAGGCCGATTCTATGAACAAGAGCTCAGCAAAACTAAACAGCCTGACACATATCTCATAGAAAAAATCATCCGCAGAAAAGGCAACAAGTTATTTGTCAAATGGCTGGGTCATCCGGAAAACAGCTGGATCGATGCAGACAAAGTGATAATATGAGCACCTGGGATGTTATAAAAAGGCTGCCAGAACCTGAACAGCAGAATAAGAGAAATGGCAACTTGCTGCCTGAAAATATTAGGTGTCTTATTGTTGGGCCATCTGCTTGTGGTAAAACTACACTAATGGTTGATAATTTTTTATTGGCACCCAACTGGTTAGACTGGAAAAACAGGCACTTGTATGTTTTCTCTAAGAGCTTGGAACAATTAAAATATCAGCAGCTGATGAAGCTATATGATGGATTGGATATTGCCACTTTTGAATCAGATGTTAAGCCACTTCATGAATGTCTCGATAATTCTGTTGTTGTGTTTGATGACATTATACTGGATAATCAAAACAAGGTTAGGAATTTCTTTACACAGGGCCGGCACAAAAACATTGACTGCTTCTACCTGGCACAGACTTTTTCTAAAATTCCGAAGCAGCTGATCCGAGACAACAGCAATTTTATATGTGTGTTTCATCAAGATCATACCAACCTCAAACACATACATGATGAATATGTAGGTGGGGACTTGAGCTACAATGATTTTTCCAAGTTTTGCAGCAAGTGCTGGAACCAGGACAGTTATGGGTTTGTCACAATTGATATGACAAGAACACCTAACACTGGCAAATACAGAAATAAAATCAACGATTTTCTAGACGTTGAGACATAAATAAACAACCATGAAACGACCAGTCATTGATGATCTTAAGTTAAGAGATTATCTTGTAAAAAGATTTAAGGGATGGAAATCAGAGAACCGTGGAATTTATGAAAAACACAAACAAACAGAACAGCCTGTCATTGATGCTATTAATAATTTAGGTAAGAATATCAAAACTGTTACAGAGCAAAATCAAGATTTGATCACGGAGCTTGTGCCTGTAGCTGCAAGGAACATATTAGATTATCCATTCACCCCACTTTCCAGTATTCATACACCTAGTCCTGTTGCTCCTAGAAGAATTGAAGCTAGTCAAGATCCTATTGAATTGGGTCTTCTTGCTCAAAAATATTTAACCACACCTAAAGACAATAAAGATGAGGTGTTTGGCTTATATGCTGACACAGAGCTTGATGGTAGTATCATACATAGAATCGGTAATTTCAGAGTAACTTTTATGGGGGATGATATAATTGTATATTCAGAATCTCGTCTCGGAGAAAAAGGTGCTTTTGTTAAGTACACCGGCACACCTGGATTGTGGGAACTGATAACTAGGAAAAGGCCTGGCAGCTATACAGATCAAGATTATGAGGATTACAAAGAAATATTAATAAAATCAGATGCTCTATACCAGAACAATGATCCCACACAAAAAAGAGTCAAGTCGAGCAGTGGGGCAAAATACAACAATTTAATCAAGCCCATATGGTCACAGATCAAGACTGGCAGTGGGATCAAACAATACAACACCCTGCCTAAAGAATTTGTGTGGGTTGATGATGTCAGGAAACTTGTAGATAGGTTGCTGGTGATAGCCGGGGAGGAAAATGCTGGGAACCACAATTTTTACAATGAAAAGGTTGGAATTATGGACATGATAAGCACCAAATTGTCTAATTTTATAGTGAATGACCCTAAGGGGATTGGATATCTTATAAAAATTATTAATACTCTACCCCCCAAATTTTGGAATATTTCTGAGGGCCGGGGCCTGGTTAATGACATTATAAACAAGCTGCCATTTGAACTACACATACCAGGCTATCAGTATTGTGGTCCCGGTACAAAATTGGACCATAGATTAAACAGAGGGGATCCTGGTGTTAATCCCCTAGATGCTGCTTGTAGAGACCATGACATAGCATACAACACACATTCTGATCTTGACAAGAGACATGTTGCAGACAAGAAATTAGAAGAGGCTGCATTTGGTAGATTTGTAAGCAAAGATGCTTCTTTGAGTGAGAAAATAGCAGCATTGGGAACCACCATAGCTATGAGCACCAAACAAAAACTGGGGTGGGGGTTGTGAATATGTATATAATAAACCTACAATGAAGGCCAAGGGTGTTATGTATCAAATACCTTATGCAGGTCTCAAATCTCTTAAAACTATTGACAGTCTTTTGACCAAAAAGCAGCGCAAGAAAAAAAGCTCTTGTATTGCAAAGGGACATGGTATGAAATTGTTGCTTAGCACACCCCAATTAAAAAAATTACAGCAATCAAGAAAAAAATCACATGTAGGGGGATTCATATTTACCATCCCTGCCATCTTAGCTGCTCTCGGGGCTGTGGGGAGCTTGGCCGGGGGATCGGCTGCCATAGCAAAAACAGTAATAGATGCCAAGAAAAATAAGGCAGAATTAGATGAGCAGAGGCGCCATAACCTGGCCATGGAGAAAAAAGGCAAAGGTCTTAAGAGAGCCATAAATAAGTTTAAAAAAAACAAGAGCCGCTTACAAACCAAGATATTGAAGCTTTAATCAAACCACTGGGCATCAAACATTTTAGAGGTGTGTACATGTCTGATTCTTTACCGGAACAACCACTCAACAAAGAGTGTGGCATTGTTAATTTGGATGAGTACAAAAATCAGGGCACTCACTGGATCTGTTATCTTAAATATTTAAACAATGAGGCATTTGTGTTTGATTCATTTGGAGGTGTTCCTCCTGAAAATTTAATAAAATATCTAAATTCAGCTAATCTTTATTACAATAATGCCCGTGTTCAAAACTTCAAAGATGTTAATTGCGGACATTTGTGTTTATCTGTTCTCAGATATATGTCTCAAATAAATAAACCATCAATTGAAAATTTTCAAAAAGCCTTGTGGTATCTGAAACATCATGGGGGTATTCCATCTCACCAGCCAAAATTCAATATTGAAACTCAAATTACATGATGACATAGTGTATCCCAAAACAATAGCTCTCAGAGCATTTTACGGCATGTACCTGATACCTAATATTACACACCACAACAACACAATTGCAGTAGGGGATCAAAAAATTGTCATCACTCCAGGGCAATATAATCTGTCCACTCTAAATGCTCACTTACCCAGAGGTGTGGTGTTAAGTCAAAATTCTGTCACTCACAGAGTAGAGATTGTATCTGCTACGGAGACAGTGCATCTGGGTACTATAGGAGAGCTGTTAGGCTTTGAGAACAACACAAAACTTGAAGCGGCAATCAAACACACTGCTATGAATATACCTAAATTCTTAGCCATAGAGACTCTGAATATTCACTGTAATGTGGCCGAGGGTATGATCACCAAATCAAATGGCATAGGCACTCACAAACAAACTGGCATCATTGCAACATTCAAACCTAATTCCGAATTCATGGAGCCAATCATCTACAATCCATCCCCAACATTATATTTTCCTGTGTGCCATAACAGAATAGATTACATTGAATTGATGGTCACTAATGAAAAAGAAGAATTAGTTGATTTTGCTGGAGCCACAACAACTGCTATCATAGAGATTAATATTTAAATAAAAATACATACAATGGAAAATATTGAGAGTTATGAGCTACAATCATTCCCCCCAAACAGGAGGACATTTGCAAATTTAAATCAACCCAACACAGAGATAGAGGTGGATCTTGATGTAGGGGATGGATTTATACACCCCCACAGAGCAGATCTATACATCAAATTTGATGTCGTAAAGCTCGATGGAACAGATTATCCGGCAAATTCAAATATAAGATTGGTAGATAATTTTGTGCCGCATCTGTTCTCAGAAATTGAGATCAGAAAGCATGGTGTTGTTATAAACAGAATAGATTATCCCGGCATTACCTCCACGGCTTTGGCCACACTAAAATTATCCAAAACCGAGGCTTCTTACTACAAAATAGGGGGATTTGAAGCTGGTGATAAGATATTATCCAAGAGCCATACAGTGCTGTTCCCGATGCGCCTGTTGCCAGGATTCTTCTCAGATTACAAAGAAATTATGTGGAAGGGTGGTTTAAGAATTACATTTAGAAGAGCTGCCAATGATAATAATGCTTTGATGAGGTACAGCACATTAAACCCTACGGGGGAAGCTATGCCCAATACCTTACCTGATGAGGGCAAGTGCATTATTCAGACTATGGAGTTAAGAATCCCCGTTGTTGAGTATGAAGCCAGTTACGCTCTTAAATACAAAGCTGATATCCTAAAAAATCCGCAAATTCCTCTGCAATTTTATACATATCAATGCGTACAGAAGCCCGCATCTGGTACCTATTATGAGTTTGATGCTACAAATTCATTCTCCAGTATTCAATACGACATGCCTGATTTTGTGGTGGTATTGTTTCAGACTGGAAGACACAACAATCAGGAAAAAAATTCAAGTAGATTTGATAACTGCAACATCAAGAACATTTATCTTAAAAATGGCAGAAATGAGGTTTTTCCTAGAGAAAATTACAATTTAGACATGTCCAAGGATGATTTCCTCAAATTATATGAGGCTTTTTCGGCTTTCAAAAGGGTCACTACTGGCAGTACTGATATGTATTACTCACCAGATGAATTCAAAACACGGAGACCCATGTTTGTAATTAACACTTCAAAAAGGAAACAAGTTGTGGTCAATGACAGAACAAACATTAAAATTATCTGTGAATTCCACGAGGCTTTACCCGAAGACACCATTTGTAGCGTTATTCTCATAGGAGAAAAATCATATGTTTATGATGTAAGAAATGAGAGAGTCACGGAGCAGTTCTAGAAGATATTTGTTCTATTATCCTGTTGTACAATACACAAACCTCAACTGTATTATCAGCTAGCAGTGAATATCTTATGTGTGGGCAGTTGTATATATTTCAATCTATGAGGACTCGAACCCGGAGCCCCTTGTTTACAAGACAACAATATTAACATTTTGCCATCAGGAGAGGCTTTACATTTTATCAGGACTCAAACCCGAGCCTTTTGATTACAAAGCAACAATATTAACATTTTGCCATCAGGAGAGGCTTCACATTTTATCAGGACTCAAACCCAGAGGCCTCCTGATTGCAAGGCAATAAAAACCATGGGGCTATGCACCACACTCCACTGGGCCTCAGAACCCAGTAACTATAAGCTTTATATTAATATACATGGCAGAATCAATCTGAGCTACACTAAAATTCAATTCCTGGGATTTTGACAGAAAAACACACTATAAGCAATAAGATCATATGGGAACTTGGCATAATTTTAAGTATAAGCAAATCTGTCTGAGAGGCTTTCACCCTTTCTACACTAGAATTCAAAATTCTTAAAATTAAGAGCATATCACACTGGAAGAATTGGGGTATAGGCCCCTCTTGGCATTGTCTTAAGTATGGGTAAATCTATCTGTTGAGCCCTCGCCTTTTCTACACTAGAAACTCAGAATTTCTTAAAAATCAGAGCATATCACACCTGAAGAATTGGGGTATAGGCCTCTCTTGGCTTTGTTTTAAGTATAAGCAAATCTGATTGTTCAATCAAATAGCCTCGCCTTTTCTACACTTAAAAGTTGCGCTGTCCGTACCGTAAACCCCACTACTAGGACAGCTTGCTTTTTCTTGGTAGACAATGCTTAACATTAAAGGGCCATTGTACAGTCACGGACAGTTCTGGGTTGTAACAATACCATCGACTCTCAATGGGATTGTTACAACCCAGAAGTGGCCATGACTGTACAAGGGTATAAAGTGGGAGGGGGAACTGCCCCCGAGGCTCCTCAAATCGCCGGCACAGATATCAGCAGTAATGTCATCAATGAAATTAACGTCTTGAGAGCTGGGATGGTGACAAATGCAAACAAGAGATGGCGGAAGAATCTTAAAGCTGTAAAACTTCATGAAACAAAGACAACGAATGTAGAATCCACTAAAATACATCAAAATATGTGTAAAATAAACAGAACTAAGATGAGCGTGTTTGTTTGGGATATTTTGGTAACATCTCCTTATTTTACTACAATCAAATATGAAGAAATGAAGTGTAACTATTTAAGAATCTGCTGAAATAAACTATCATCAATCAATAGCTATTGGATATAAGTATTTACTTGGTACAATTCTTCTATAGTGCGCTAGAAAAGTCTCCACACTCCCACTTTAAAAAAAAATCCTACTGAGGCATTAATCTGTATGGGTTGGCAAGCCTGCCAGGAGGAATTGGTATGACTTAAGAACGAGTTTATGTTATGTTTAGAGCAGATCCGCTGTTACAGTTCTCGGCTTGAGACGTACAATCACAGTTTGTCAACAATACCTTTTAAGCACATCGCACACCGAGACACGAGGAAAAGCGGAGAAATGCTGCAACAGAAAGCAACAGAGCTTCTGTTGTCTGCTTCTATTGAAATCAAATTATAAGGCCCACTGCAGGGAAACGCGCGGAATTTCCGTGCCAGAAGTCTGCAGTTATCATCAAGGTAATCGCCCAGTGAGACACCGGAAACGTGTCTGATGCCGCGTCTCACTGGGCGTTAATGCTTACGCGCGCACAGCGAATCGCTATGTTGGAATAATATTTTGAGTACCTCATATGAAAGATGTATGGAGAAATGTGGACGTATTCCCGGCGATCCGGCACCAGCTAAAACCGCAATGCATGATTGTTTCAAATTTAGTTTCAATATTCTTTCTGTCTATTTCAAAGTCCGGAAAGTGGTTTGCCGTATTGAGTGCGCTACCGACCTCAGAGATTGCAGTGTTGATTACATTTAGTTTACAAATTATTTTTTGTGTATTTCAAGATACAGTTAACAAATTAATGTATTCATTACGCTGATAAGTTCAATAAATTACAAGCAAAATATTCTCAAAATTTGAGTGCGGTGAATTTTCGAACGCTCTTGATTATAATAAAATGCAAATCTTTTACCTCGATTAACCTTAAAAAATTACGATTGTGGATCACGATCACGAAAATTGCGCACCAAGCACCACATTAGCGTGGTAATGGTCTTCAGTAAAAGTGAATCCAAAGTTGAGTGTACAATGCATAAAAGCAGTTTACAAACTTTTAATAAATAGTTAAACAAATTAGTCTTAACTAAATTGCTGAGGGAAGAAAATTAAAAAGAAAGCTCTCATAATCTCATTAACAATTTCGTCTGTGTAAATTGTGCCAAGTTGAAAGCCGTGACAAATCTAAGCAGAGTTGCCAACCATAGGAGTGGGAATAAACTGCGTAGGTAAGAGTGTGATTCCGAGAGAATTCCCCGAAAGAGAACAATATGAGAAAGTTTACATTCGTAATGGAAGTCTGAATGTGGATTCTACAGACTTGAGATAATCTCTGAAATATTTCTCAAGTCGGCAACTTGTGAAAGTTGGTCAAGTATACGCTGAGAGATACTGTCCAAGGTTCACACTTGTAACGAATCATCAAATCAGTATAGTGTGATGTACACAAAGAGACTTATTATTATTTTTCAAGGGAAAGTTTTAACGTCTTCAAACCCTTCCTACTGGTTTAGAAACGTTTTGTATTAATTGAATAATCGCATCAACATTTGATTGATTGATTTGTTGTTAATCGGGACTGGACCTACAGTTTAAAGTGGGATCCGAACAACTTGTGCCTCCACCGGATATCGAACCCCGGACTCCTTGATTACAAGGCAACAACGCTACCACTGCGCCATCGGGGAGACTCTACATCAACATTTGATAAAATCACCTACACTAAATAATGGCAATAACTCGTACAAACTTTTCAAATAATAATAATACCACATATATTTTGATATATAATTCGAAATATTTGAAAATAGAAAACTAAATTTACATAATAACAATACTTTACATAATAATTATTTAGAACAATTTATTAATTTGAAACTGAGGACATTTAGTAATGATAAACTGCTTAAAAATTACATTATTATTAACATCCATAATCAATTTATTGGATTTGCTATTTAGCGTTCTCTTTTCAGTCATTTTTGACTAATCGCGACGATAAGGATGAGTGGTAATATGATGAAATTGATGAAGAGACACGCTAACCACTCCGCCACGGAGGTATGGTCTCAAAGGCGACAGACTATAGCTTCTTTTAGTAGTCTATGCTATATTTTATCACCTTTTCACGGATCTCATGCTTTCTTTATGTAGAAAAATCTGATCAAAACTGATAGCTTGCAAACCCTAAATCCGCGACATTCATTTGTCTTTGAGCTTCGTTGCTGAATGAGCGTCATACTTTTTCTCTCTCGGCATAGCAATTAAAGACTTGTCCTTAACACCAGTGTATCCTTAACAATGGCTCATTCCATCATACTGGACATATATAGGACTAGCGAGATCTGTTCTTTTATACAAATATATCACGGCCAGATGGTCAGTGAATGGCCATGTGAAGGCCACGGGTTGAACTCCGAATGCTACAACTAGGCTAAACTGCCACAGGCTACTGTTGCTGCAGACAGTCTCTCTCGCACCTCGTTTTTGCGTAATTGAACAGGCTCAAAGCCTTTCCCGCGCAGTGCTGGTAACGAACGCTACAGCCACTGTTTCCAACCTAGATATTTTGGAACTAGATGTGGTTATTTTGCTCCAGAACGAATAGCGTCAATTTTCGAAATCTTGTTAACGTGCGACGAAGTCAATAGAAATGGCTAACACATGCTCAAGGACTAAATCAGCATCACTGTTGAATCCAGCAACCCCTTCCGCCCACCACTTCATGGAGGATGTCATAGGCGTCAAATTATAATACTAATAATTGATTGATTGATTTGGTTTATTTTCTTTTCATTTCTGCCACTTTTGGCTAATCGCGGAGATGAGGATAAGTGATATGATGAAATTGATGCGACTCAAATAGAACACCCATGCAGGGATTCGAACCCGGGGCACCAGGAGTAGTAGTGCGGTGTACTAAGCATTTCGCCACAAGGCTGGCTATAATACTAATAAAAACAATACTAATATTTTTAAACTGACCCTTACCTCACGTATATAATCAAGTGGAAACAGCCGGACCCTGTGGCCGAGTGGTTATCACATCGCGCTGCGACGCCAAGGATCCCGGGTTCGAATCCCGCTCGGGCTTGGTTGTTTGTGAATGTCCATTCATCAATTTCATCACTAATCCCCATCTTTGCAAATTAGCCAAGAGGCACAAAACGCGAAGTAAAATAAACTAAATCAATCAATCAAGTGGAAACATCGATCATTTAATTTGATTTTTGTTATTTAGCGTCGCTTTTCTTCCACTTTTGGCTAATCATGAAGATGATGAATGATGATACGATGAATTTGATGAAAGGACAATCCTAAATAACACCAATGCCAGGCCGAGATTCGAACCCATTACCAATAAATTTCGTTAAAGTTTCGTTTATCATCCACGGTGTACTTAAAAAACAAAAAAAAAACACTAAGTTGCTGACCAAGGCAGTTTATTAAGATGTAAAAACGCTTAACATGTAACTTTTCAACCCTGTATCAGGGTCTTCCTCAGACGAAAAACAGGTTTAGTTCTTCGTCTGAGGAAGACCATGATACAGGGTTGAAACGTTACGTGTTAAGTGTTTTAATATCTTAATGAACTGCCTTGGTCAGAAACTTAGTGTTTTTAATATGGAAACAAGGCTTAATTACAGTATATTACTAAAAAACAAGTGCCGAAATAGACTAAATTTGGAGCCGAAACTCCGCTTCAAAGTTTCAAGTGTACAAACAGACATCAAGAAACTGTCAGGCTATGCAGGCACTTCCGTTCCTTCTCACTAGAAACTGTGAGGATTTACAATAAAAACTCCAAAATTGTGTTTGACAACGTGTTTACAAACTTATTTTTATTTTTTTTACTTTCTTTCAATAACTATGAAGAAATATATGACAAAGTTTTTTTAATATTTCTTATTATGTGTTTCACATTTTAATTTTTGTAACTGATTATAAAAGATTGTAAACGTTGGAACAGCCAATAAAAATAATAAACGTAGGCTTTTAATGTTTATTCGTTTACCGTCTTTCCACATACAGCCCGAAGGCCATTGTGCTCTATTGCATTCAATAAAATTCCCCAAAACCCACACTATTCGGAGAAAACCTAAGGTGGGTGTAAATTAGATGTTTAAAATTCCTATGTCGCAGGAACCGGTGTGCAATCACAGTGCAGAACGGTTATTTTGACAAAATCACCGTTTCACTGCTAGCTGCTTCGGGGAGGAGGGTTCTTAATGTTGCCGCTTCTTGCCTAAGTACTAGGCCTAATTGGTTGTTTGACAGCGATTCCTCCGTATGTAAACGCGGCAACAGAGGGTCATTGCCATAAAGGCGGTACCCGCACTGGATCCTAGGCCGTCTCGGCTATAGTTACGACTAAAGGATACAAATCAGAGGCGCCAACTCAAAGTACATTTGGGGGAGGGGGCAGAAAGTTATTTGCCCCCAAAGACGATTTTATATTATTATTAATATTATTATTATGGGTACAATGAGAAAAGTAATTGAGAACCGCTGCTCCAGAGAGAATTCCTAACATTGGCGTTTTCAGAACTTGAACGAAATGAGGAAAATTCTTTGGCGAGACTGTCTAGCGTCATCGTCTTTCCGTACCACGTGTTCTTATTTCTTCTTAGCCTTGCTACCTCCTTTCTTGGGCAAACTTTTTACACCACGACTTAATCTCAAATTTTTCGAGCAGACATCATCTCCTGGAAGCTATCAACTCGGGGCAAGCCCAGGCACCTACCGACCTGTTGGGTGAGATCAGTCAAGGCAAGGATACTATAAACTTTTTCCTGCTCCCCCCAAAATACGCAATAGTTAGGCTGGATATTTCGATGAACTAATCCATCTCTAACTATGCACTTGAGAGATCGGTTAGTTCATCGAACTATCCAGCCCAACTATTGCCTATTAAGTCGACAACTAAAGTGAAAACATACTATATAATTGTTTCCTTAATATTATTGTGAGCATGAAGTATTATTAAGCTTTCTTTCTTTCACTTTGTTATATGAAACCTCATCCTTTATTCTTATTGTTCTATTTATATATTCTTATATTTATTTCTTAACCGTTCTCTGTTTAATTATATATTTATTATAATTACATTCTATTTTTATTTACCGTCTGATGCTGCTATCTATCTTTGAGTTTTAGAAACTTGATATTTATGCCTTTTTTGCCACTTCGATTTGGCAACACTGTCGAATGTACAGACGCTTGCTCGCTCCACTTAGCGCCTGACATAAGTAATACACGCGCATCACAATCCTACAATAAGTCACGATAATCTCATACGGACATTTTTAGCACACCTATCCTAGGGAATACACGAACATATCAGCCTTAAGCTACGCTCATGCTGTTCGTCCTACATTGGCTTCAGACTGGAAGAATCGTTTGAGAAGCTACATAAAAAAAATATGCATACATTCGTGCATACGCAAATATGGGTTACCGAGCACGTTTCGATATGATATTTTTTATACACTCTAAGCAATGTTGCCAACTTCAATTAATTTTGGGCGTCAAAATTCAGATACGGATACTTTTATATAGTATTATTGCTATTTAGTGTCGCTTTTCTGCAACTTTTGGCTAAAGCGAAGATGAGGATGAGTGATGATACAATGAAATTGATGGAAGGGACAATCACAAACACCCATGCCCAGGTAGGGATTCGAAACCGGTACCCCTGGAGTTGTAGCCACAGAGAAAGACGGAAAGAGTGTTACAGGGTGATTTATATAAAACTAACACATTTCATTCACGTTTTATTTCAGTACGAATACATCGTAATGCACCATGTTAATCTCGCATGACGCGGGACATCTGAGGGATTCAAACATTCTCAAGAGAGTGCGCAGTTGTGCAGGATTTGGTAGCTTTCGTCGCCCTATTGTCTCAGTTTCTATACGAATTTCCATGGTGTTTGTTGAGCAATTGAATGACACACAGCTGTGTCAAGGGTATTTTCAACAGGATGGCTCTACATGCCATGCACCAAACGATTCCTTGAAGATGATCCAAAGCGTCTTTGAGGACCGGATAATTTCCTGAAACTTATGGCCAGCGAGATTACCTGACTTAACCCCCTCCCTCGACTTCATCCTGTGGGGGCATCTTAAGGAAAAAGTGTACGTTACACGCCCTTGGACGAATTGAGGAAGAACATTACAAATTATATCACTGGTATTGACGGCAGCCAACTCGAACGAACGACCAGGAGCAACGTGGCCAGCTGTTCGTTCAGGAGGAAGGACGACACTTTCAGAATGTAATGCAGAGGTTATTAAACTCCCACATTTATGCTACATTTAAGATGTAATAACTTATTGCTAGCTTTATTCTTGCTCGCATACATTAATAATGGATTGTGTCCGTTTTATATGATTCACCCTGTATAAAGAAAAAAAAGAGGGAGATAAAAAGTCAAAAGAAAATAAATCAAGGAAAACAAAGAATTTAAGAAGATGGGTAGAGAGAAAGGAGGCAGATTGAATGGGTGAAGTAAGGACATGGAGAAGGATAATGCAAAGGAGAAAAAAGAATGCTAGATTTATAATTTGGCACATACAAGTTGTATACATTTCAGCGAAAAGTGCATAATACATCACATGTGTGTATGCCAAATTCTAATTTGATATACAGCCTCACTCTGGCGGTTGCCCTGACAACGCAGGTAAAGGGAGGAAGCGAAAAATCAGTTGAAAACATGGCTGACTCGGTGGCCCACATGGTAGGGCAATGGTGTAGTATGCTAGAACTGGGTTTTAGTCCTGATCGGGATTAGTGTTGTCCACGGGACGAGACGGGACAGGCTTTTAAAATTTCGAGACGAGACGAGATTGATCATGTGTCATGAGACAAACTAATATTTTCGAGACGAGACAGCATTTCCACGAGACTTCCACGAGACGAGACAGGCCAAAGTCTCGTCTTGTGGGCAACACTAATCGGGATATGAGAGCTAAGAAAAGAGAAGAAAATCTAAGCACCCATGATTGTTGAAGAGGAACCGAGATTAACACATTTCCTACACGCCAAGAAATCTTTGGTGATGCGACAGGACCAAAAGTCCCACGGAAATATGATTGATTGATTTGGTTCAATTTACCCATACCTCAGTTTTCTGCCACTTTCATCGGGAAAATGAGGATGAGTGCTGATATGACACCCATGCCGGGATTCGAACCTGGGATCCCTAGAATCGTAGTGCAAGGAAACCCCTAAGCGGTGGTTTTCACCGTCAATATCTTCCAATTCTCTCATGTCAGTTTTACACAATTCTCTATTTTCACATTCAGAACAATACGAACATCCAGGACTTATCCAGGATTCGAACCCGATACTACTGGCGTCGTAGATCGACTTTCAGTGCTTTCACCGGGGCACCGAACCCGGTATCACGTGTCAGTTATATTATGCTTATTTGTGTACAAATTATGTATTTCATTTCTAATTTATTTATATTTTGACGAACATGCATATGATTGTTTAATTGACGTGAATCACGTTTTACCTTCCATCGAAGAGACTTCTATGTAAAATGTCTTTGGCCCCGTTGTATTTTTTTATGACAAGACTTATGAGCAATATTACATAACTATGTGAAAAGATTCCCTAATTGTAAGGAAACATTTGTCAAATTATGTCTTCATTGTGTACTATATTTAGTGTAATGAACAGGTAATGATTAGTTATTGAAAAATTAGTATTGTACGGTGTACTAGTTAATTCTATTTTTAACAAAATTGAGCATTAAAATTGAAAGACGTTCAGTATGTAGAATCGCTCAGTACAGAGAGAGACGTGAAAAGCCTTTTTCGGTTGTTGTTTCTGACGCAAGAAGTGCCAATTTTTTTAAGATTTTGACGCGGTTTTCGGGATCCCTTGATTACAAGGCGACGACGTTACCACTACGCTATCTGGGAGGCACAACTAGATCACCAGGGATCCAAACAAGAAACCAGGCATGGGAATAGATTAAATAAGACATCACACCTGGTTGGGACACGCGTAAAAGAAGACATGCCACGGCCTTGTGACAGTTGCGACATCTGTCGCCTGCGTGTAAACTAAACCCCCTTTCTCTGGGATGGGAAAGCGGGATGTTCCTGGCTAATTATATTAATGAGCGTGGGACGGCGGGAGTGAAAACCGCGGGCGTCGTGCGAGAACGACTCCAGCGGAAGACTCCAGCTTCTCTGGAAGGAAGGGGGTTCCAGGATTTCCCTGCTATGATGAGCGACTGGAGCGAGTTCTGGAATTTTTGAAATTCGAAACGACATTCTTGAGGTCTGCTCCGTACTTCTCTGAAATTACCAGAGAAAGGACGACAGCACCGCTTAAAAATATATTACTGTCCAAGAGTTTGGTTCAAGTGAGCTACAGAATGTAATGTACAGAACCCGTGTAAAAAAGTGTAGAATCTAAATTTGTGAATTGTCGACCCATGGCAACTGGGACCGCCCAAAATGACACGTTTATGCACAAAGAGCACTAAATTTGATATGATATTTAGACCGTTCGAGGTACCCTGTCGTTGTGCTATAATATATTAATTCTTAGCTTCACAAGAATGTAATTTTCGGAAACAAAAGACTTGCTACGTAATCTTAAAGTTTTACGAAACACTTATATACTATCGAATTAGAAGATAAAATTTTAACCGGTTAAAATAGCCTTTAAACCACTCCATCTCGATCCAATGTAAAGCTTAGAGCAACCAAATGACGAACGACAGAACTAGGGTGGCGCCGCCGCCGGAAAACTTTGGCAATCAGCAGGCCCATTCACGAGTGGCTTGAGGAATCTATAGCAACTTGAGGATATATGCTAACAGCGCCAAACATGACGCCTAGCGTACTTACGTATGCATGTTACAGAAGAAATAAACAAAACTTAATCTGCCTAACTTATTTACATACTTTATTCTGCTATTAGATGCATATGTGAGTAGGTTAGGCACGTCAGGTTTGGTTCTGTTTGCATAGATCTCTAAACTGTTATAACTAGGGAAAGGTGCAAAATTATGGTCGGGAAAGTGAAAGAAAGGTTCTGAGAATGTTTTCATAAAGGTGCAAGAAATAGTGCTGATAAAATGACTTTATTAAATCCTCCCTTTTTCTGCGACTTCTGTATATAATTCGCGCGGGCCGCAGAGAGAACTGTTGTTCTGCCGAATAGGTTTTGTTAAGTTTGAGTTTTCTCTCGCGGGTTTTGCTACATTATCTTGGGAACTATTGGGGCTACAATGATTATATTATACCATTTTATAGATCTTGTTCTGCTCTACTAAATGAGACTATACACACAGAAAACTAAGTGCATCATACCGATTGATGCACAAAAAGTGTGTCTTATGGCATCTGCGAAGAATCACATTCACATTTGATGCATTGCAGTGCATTTTGTATGTCGTAAAAGAGACATCAAAGTGTATCATGTGATGCAAGTGAGGATTTACTTCAGTCAAGATGCAATATAATGCATTATTTGATGCGTTTTGCTGCACCTTCCTGCATCTTTCTCGATCATCCACTTAGACGTTTCATCTGAGCTAAATAAAATCTGTAGCTCAGACGAAACGTTTAAGTGCATCATTGAAAAAGATGCAGAAAGGTGGATCAAAACTCATCAAATGATACATTATAATGCATGTGAAAGAAATCCTCGTTTGCATCAGGTGATGCACTTTCGTGTTTATTTACGACCTACAAAAATGCACTAAAATGCATCAAATGTGAATCTGATTCTTCGCAGATGCCACTTTAGTGCATCAATCGACGCGTTCTGGTACATCAATCGGTATGATGCATTTAGTTCTCTGTGTGTAGGATTTTATGTAGCAGCTCGAGATGAGTGAAAAGTTGCAAAAAGGTGCAACAAAGTGTGTTCAATTTACTTGATTTCATGTCCTAATATACATATCTCAAACGATCTGTATGAAAACAGCTATATGTTTGTAAATGTGCTGCACCTTAAAATTCGTTCTCTAGTTATACCTGTCCCTAGTCACTCGTGGATCGTTCTTCCTCTATCGAGACGAGAACGAGACGACTTGCTCGTGAACTGGAAACATCCTTTTAGTATCACAAAATAGCGGCCATGAAGATACTCATATCTGCCTCCTAACCAATGACGTCACTTTATGATTCGAATTCCCCGCATTCCTAGCATTCGAAACGTCTGCCGAGCCGTTAGTCTTTATGGGAGCCATCAAAGTTAACGAACTGCTCCGAACCCAGACTGGAAGAAAGTGGAGCAGATCGCTTTCCTCGAGTCGAAAGGCCTTGAGTCAAGAGACCGCCAAATGCTAATTGTGGCAGGTGCGAAGATTCCCAGGCGATAGAAAGGCTCCATTGTAGAATCTGTGATTCCAGCAAAGAGAAGCAGGCCAGGAAGACAATGAGGAGGAAAGTGAATTACTGGAGCACTCGTGGAAATTGAGCCATGGAGCTGCTACCATTGCCGGTCAGCGTTTTGGCGCGAACCGGATGACCTTGAAAAGTAATTCTTCCGCCATTTTAAGCGATATAACTATGATTTCTCATAAATTTGATTCCATGAATCGCTATATAATGTTATTCGTCACTGAACAAAGCCATTCTCGTCGCTTCTGCTGTTCTCACTGCAGAGATAAACGGGAATTATATTCTTGGCGCCAGCGTTCTATGCAGTGTGGCCGGGTAAAATCGACAAAAAGCAAATTAGTTACCGAACAATTCGTAGGCTCGCACTGAGAGAACCTCAGCTGTGGACTCGACAACAGAAAAAAAAAAGATTATACGTGTAACTTCCGCTTAACAAATCCCAGGGAACAGGGGCGTCACCATAAAATGAGCCAGGGTGGGCTGTAGCCACAGTCTATATAGTCGTAGCCAAACCAATCTACATGGAATGTTTCCAGAATCCTTCAAAGGTCAAGAAACTCGCACACCTGTATAAAGTGAGAGAGAGACAAAGGAAGAAAGAAAAACAGGAGAGAGAGGGACGCACGGAAGGAGAGAGAGAGAGAGAAATAAAATAAAAGCAAGACAAATAACTAAAGACAGAGGAAGAAAGAGAAAACAGGAGAAAAAGCCAAATATAAAGAGAAACAGAGGAATGAATATAAACAGAAAACAAGAGAAAAGGAAAGATAGAAAGGAAGAGGATCAGAGGAAGATAAAGAGAACAATGGCGCAACAGAGGAGGGAGGGGCATTGTCCCCAACCTTGGACGGTAATGAATTCTAAAGGGGGCAAGAAGAACAAGCATAGAAGTGGGGGAAAAAACTAGCAGAATCTAAGAGTAGCAGGATAAAAGGATACTAAAGATGGAATTAGTTTTCATACATTTCTTACATTTTTTCTTCCAGACGGCCAAGAACATCTGCAAGGGACACAGAGGGGCAGCTACCCCTCGATTTCAAATTTTATGCAAGTCAAAATATATCTCGTAAAATTTTCTTGCTAGCTTCGCTCGCAATATCTGCTTTTCTTACAGTCTCGTCAAGTTCAGAGTCGTAGCTAGGGGGCGGCGGGGGTCGATCCTTGGAACAGAACGATCTAAATGAAAAGGGCCGTGAAAGAGATAATGCCATGGCGACCCGTGCAATTATTTGTGCCCTATTAAATTGATATTGTTATGAGTTTCCAAAAAATTAATCTATTTTTTTAATTTTATTTTTTGCTTGCTTCGCTCGCAATGTAATTATTTTCTCTAATGCATTGTAAATTACCAGAGAGAGAGAGAAGTAATACCAGTGTTGCTGCTAAACAGTTTGGGCTTAAATGCATCAACAAATGTTTTTAGGAATACGAGCGCGCACATGTGAGAGACAATTTATATCATTTTTGCTGTTGGTTTGTTATGAGATGGATGAATTGATTACGTAATGTACGCGTAATTAAATATGTTTTCTATTTAAACTATGAATATGTACACAACTTAGTGTTAACATGTTGCATACGTATTTACTTATTTTACGCCGCTCCTTTTTGTATCAGTGTAAAACATATATTGTACATGAAAGTTATACATACTAATATGTGCGAAAAAAATAAATTCGGAATGCATTTATCATGCATTCTCTGTCTTTCAAAAATACCGGTTGTGTGCTTTGTTTTCAATTATTAGCTAATGTGAAAATGTAAATAATGTAAAAAGTAGCTACGTGTTGAAAAAATATTTCAAATAGTTTGTTCCAACACAAATGCTTTAGCACAGACTTCTACCCCCTTTTTGTGTAATTTATGAGGATAATAATGTCTTTGATACTACTACTCATACCATACTACTACTACCAATAATAATAATAATAAAGATGGCATTATTATTAATGTTGTTGACACCGTTATCCTCGTACTTGCCCCCCCCCCCCTTCCAGACAAAAACTCGTGGTTGCGCCTCTGAGAGAAAACAGGGGCTGCAATTGTAAAGGTAGATAGTGAATAGCCGTTTTCTAAGGGATACCCAATAACATATTTCGTGTGTTAGAAATTGTCCACGCTCAAAAATTGCAATCGGTGGTGAATTTAAGGCGATTTTGCATTCAGCAGTCTGGTTTTTCCCAGAGTTCTTCACTGCTTTTGTTCGAAAATGTACATTTTCTTAAAATTTCGGAGGGGGCTGTAGCTCCTTCAGCCCCCCTCTGCGTACGCCAGTGACTTGATGCAGCTGTTTGCAATATGTACGTATTTCACAAGTTTTTTTTTAAAAAAAAGTACTTTACGCGTATTACATAGTCAAATATACTCTATACAACTTTTTTAAAGCCTTTCTATACCCGACAAAAATACTCATAACTAGGGAACGGAACTTTATGTGCTAAAAAACACAGAAATATTTATTTTTTATGTGTCATAAATGTTGAAAATATGTGATAAAAACAGGAAAATATGTGACAAAAATAAAAACATTTGGTAACAAAAACAAACTATAACATGCATTTTAAACACCTGAAATTAGTTTCCAAATGATTACCTCTTAGCGAGCAATTTTTTGGAAGAGTTGCAGTGGATCACCATAGTTTTTCCAAATTCTCCATTGTAAATCTGTGCCGATTATCTCTAAAAAGCATCTTATATTGCGAGAAAGATCGCTCCACGTCACAAGAAACAATTCTTGCATATTTGAATCACGAAATGTCACTAACGCTTAAGTTTTCCAAAGCTTCCTCTTCCTCTACTTCACTTTCCAAAACACATGCAATTTGGCACAAAGTTTGAAAACCTTGTTTTTTCCCAAAAAATTCTGTACATTTAGACACTTAGATCCAGAGAGTTCTTGCAGTTTCGATTCTACTATACGGACTTTAACAATGGAAGCTGCCAAAGTGTTCGCGGACGATTCAAGCTTTCATATGGAATTAGAGAGAATGGACAGGTTTGTTGAGATGTATGCCAATTCGACTTTTACGGAGGGCTCCATCAACAGTTCTTGCAGAATTCTTCTTTGTCGAGATCATTTACAACAGATACAATTTTTTCAAACTTCTGGGCATAACATCTGCATCCAACCAAGTGCCCCATCGCGTAACTACAGGTGTAGGGGGAAGGGGAACCCCAGGACATTTTTGTTTAAAATTGTCTATTCTTCTAGCCAACTTGATAAAAACTTTCTTGCCATTTGAAACCAGTTTATCGACATTGGGATAAAGAGCTCTTATCTTTTCACATATTCTATGCAACGCATGGGCCACACATTTAACGTGCACCATTTTGGGGTAGCTAACGGCAAGGCCTACTGCAGCTTTTTTCATGTAAGCTGCAGCATCTGTCACGAGGAGAAGAACATTGTCAAATGTTATGCCTTCCGGCCACAATATCTGCATTGCTTCATTAAAAAGCCTTGCTATCATTACGTGTAGCCAGCCCCAGCTACTACTAACAGCTATTTTCTCCCAGTAGGATCGTAGGCGAGGTGCCAGAAGTCTGCCAGCGAGGGTGTTCAAAGACAAAACAAACCTAGCACTCTCGATATGAAAGAGGTACAGAGTAGCCTATAAACATTTTTCCTTCGAGGATTTCGAGGTGGATGAAGTCAATGAGCGATTTTATGTATTTAAAATGAAAATTTGCAAAATATGTATTTACATACGGAAAACTGGAAAATATGTGTTTTTATGTAAAATAAAATTTGCTGTGTTGACATATAAGGCTATAATCAGAATTTTGGCAAAAATGAGGGTCTGTATCTTATCGCAGAAAAAACATTTAATTACCTAAAGTTCCTTTCCCTACTCATAACATTCAAGAAAATTACCAAAAGAATGTATATTTATTATTTATATCTTTACATTCGAGAACCATATTGTACACTGTATGTTGAATGGCGTAAGAAAAATATTTATTTTAAGAAGTCAGTTGGAGAAAAATACATAAAAGTGTTGACAAACTACGAAATATAACAGAGAAGTATTCATATATAATACCTGCCATCTAACGGAAAAATAAGAACTAAACGGTTCGTTATTACGAGCGGGTAGCGATAGACGTGACATGCCTAATCTTATTGCGTATCTAATTGCAGAAATGAACATGTAAATGGGATAGACATATTAGATTTTTTAGGGATGGACGATATCGGAAATTTGATATCGCGATATATCGTCACAGACGATACGATATTTTTTTCGCATCTTGATTGGCGATATATAGTTTCCACGATATACATCGCCAAGTATCGTGACGATATATCGCTAAAATATCGTGACGATATATCGCCCAATATTAGTTTTTATCTACTTCTGGTTGTTAGGTGCATACGTGAGTAGGTTAGGTTTGGTGCTGTTAGCATGTATCCTGAAGTTGTTGTAGCTAAAGTGCGCGTCAAATCTCCTGCATATGGCGATAGCCAATAGCAGCGCACTGCAGCGGTGCCATGTCGAAATCTCACACGGAAAGGAGAAAGCGTGGTTGAGCGAAACGTCTTGTCACGGAACTAGACAACGCCGCTCGTCTGTGATTCGCTGGCGCTGTTCAGCCGTTCAAGGCCATATGCAGGAGATTTGACGCGCACTCTAGTCGCTCGTCTAGCTTTTCGATTATAAAGGGTGTCCCAAAAGTAAATCAGGATTTTAATTGTGCGCCATTTTTTCCCCCGCAGGATTGGCTGCGTTCTGTGAGGTTACATGTTGTAGTAAAAGCATTGCGGTTAGTGAATATGGAGCACTACACGACGAAGGAACGAGTGAGGATAGTTAAAATTCGTTACAACTACGGAAACCTGACATTTTCGATAGGAGAAGTGGCCCAAATGAAACAACTGTGCGATTTTTCTCCTCTGGGGATTGGTTAAGTCTAAAGTTTATGCTGCGAAGATAAGAATGATTCATGAATTGAAAGCAGAAATTCAAAGAGTTATCGACGACACTGAGCAGCAGTTATGCGAGAAAGTGATTCAGATTTTTGTCAAAAGAATTCTAGCGTCAAATGCGTGGTGGAGATTATTTGTCATTTATCCTCTTCCACATTTAATAGCAATGTTCACACTTTCATATAATGTACTCCCTCTGTCCCATAATTATTGTCCGGTACACCTTTGTTTGTTGTCTCATAATAATTGCCAGATATTCAAACTGTGACATTGGTGTATACAGAAGAAGAACATGAAACAAGGGAATGAGTCATACAACTTTATTACTCAAGGATCAGTACAAATTGTGCTTTCCATCTGTCTCTTCGTCTGTCATTCCTGCACTACCATTTTGGCATACCGGACTAAAATTATGGGACAGAGGGAGTAATAACTTTGTCACTAATAAATATATGAAATGTTCTTTTTCTTGAATTAAATCCTGCGTTTCTTTTGGGACACCCTTTATTAACCAAGAAAAATCTTATTTTCTTTGCTCCCTCTCTCTCTCTATTTTTCATACTCCTTTCCTTTGTCTCATCTTCTCTCTCTCTCTCTCTCTCTCTCTCTCTCTCTCTCTTTAGCACAGCACGCTACGACACCAAGGGTACCGGGTTCGCATCATATCATCACCCATCCTCATCTTCGCGATTTGCCAAGTGTGGCAGCAGTGGCGAAGCTTGACATCTTCACATAGTCATCGCAAGATTTGTCAAACGTCAGGGTCGAACTTTCAACGGGGGAGGGGGGGAGCACAATATTTCATGCTGTGGCTTGGCTTATTTCGCACAAATATGCGAATATCCTGACTTACTTTTTTAAACTTCTTCTCCAGAATATTTAAAATGCAATATTTTTTATATTCTGCTTGGTCATCGCCGCATCTCTTGAGGCAGTAAAACAAACCAAATCAATTGATAAATTATTTAAGGACACGTAGTTTAAATTTAAAGCAAAGATCAAATGTTGTAACTTGGCCTCAATAAACCCGCTGCAAGTTGAGGCAGCAGAATCCAAAACGCACCCACCCAAATTCCACAGAAACGCCGCCGCTTAACAAATGACACCCCATTGTACGAAGGTCATAGAAATCTAGAATGCCATACATCAATTAGGAGAAGAACTTTCGCCCGGAATACGTGAACGTTACCCAGGCAAATCAGAGGCTTTCTACGAACCCAACCCCCCCCCCCCCCCGAACTTTCTCACCACGGTCCACCAATAAGCATTAATCTTCTTCCCTCCCACTCATCGTGGTACACAAGTGCGGTATATGTAGCTCCTGTCAGATTTGGCGAAAAGTGGAAAATGATACTGCGATAAAGAGAAAATGGAATGGTACGAAGATGCAACAAAAGACTGATTTATTTTATTTTACTTCGAGTTTTGAGCCTGTTGGCTAATTTGCGAAGATGGGGATCAGTGATGAAATGATGGACATTCACAAACAACCATGCCCGAGCGGGATTCGAACCCGGGACCCCTTGCGTCGCAGCGCGATGTAATACAACAGAAGAAACACATAAAAGAGACAAATTAGGAATATACGGCAACATTTCCTTGCTCCTAGACGAGGCCTCACCAACAGAGGTGGTCATCCTCCGGAGGGCGACCCTCATGAGGCCAGACCTCATCCTCACCCTCCGAAGACTTGTGAGGGTGTGTGAGGGTGAGAGCGATCCGTGAGGGCGTGTGAGGGTGAAAGGCTAGTCGTGAGGGTGTGTGAGGATGAGGGCGAAATGCGAGTCGTGAGGGCATATGTGGGTGAGGGCGAAGTCGAGTCGTGAGGGTGAAGGAGGTTGATCGAAAATGACCACCTCTGCTCACCAATGCCAATGCCGTCGCCTTGTAATCAAGGGGTTCCTGATTCGATACCCGGTGGAGGTTCATAGTGGTGTGATCTGTCTTTAAACTATTGTTCCAGGCTCAAGTAGAATATATTTGCATAAAGTCAACTTATGTATCAACCCAGATGGGAGGCAAATGACACTACAGGCGATGTCTGTTGAACCACGACCTTGCTCAGGCAATCCTCCACGCTCACGTCTTGAGCCTGCAATGAAGTGTGCAGGAAATTTTCAACGGTCAGTAGACGCATGCGTAAATGCGAATTAATCTTCCCCACTTATCAGCCAACAATCAAGATAAGGTTCATTGCATCTCCTTAACAATGGGCTGGGTGTGTGCTGACAGTTTTCTAAATGGCGTCTTCATTGTTGGCAGCGAAGCGAGTAATTGTTCCTTGGGAAAAGTTATTTATTGTTTAACAAACATTTTGGTATTTGGAAAATAGTGAAAGAGGACCTCGTTGCATAGGTTTGTGAATACGAATTCTTGCATGGTCTAGTGGTTAGCGCCTGTCTTTGTATTAGTGGCAGTCTGCTCGATACCGGTGAGGGTAGAGGAAGGCGCGATTTTTTTTTCCGAGAGAGTCACATTGTACAGGTTGGTCCATAACTATGGAAATATCCGTTTAAAACCAATACAAATGTTCGAACACGAATGAAACATACAGAGATGTGATACAGGGAAGGGGGAAACCGTATAGGGCAAGTGCCAACATGGCGAGCAGCTTTAAGTGCACCATCTAGGATTGAACTAGTTTTTTTTTCTTTTTGAAAGGTTTTGCATGTGACACATGAAAACGGACTACAATTTGAAGAGAAACACACTGCTATGCCTATTGTTTGTGTAACTTTAATCCTAAAGCTGTTAAGAGCCTAAGTCCACTTTATGCACAGAAAGGCTAATCGAAATTGGACCTACAGTTTAAAGCGGGGTCCGAACCACTATGTGCCTCCAGCATGAATTCGAACGAGTGTCTTTGCCCTATTCCTTAACGATTAACATAAGTGGAACATTACTTTTTGAAACGCCCACATATTGAAGAATAGATTATCTCGAGCTATCGATAGCTAGAGGGAATCTATTCATCATTCGTCGCCAGGAAAGCTTCAAGTCTCACCCACATATTATTTTTATGATCCACGTAACGTCATTGTAACACGTCACCATTTCCACACTGAATGTTCCAAACACTATAATCTCGCTATCTAAAGTCACACGCCTAGCCAAATTGGGATGGTCTTTTAATTAATCTTGTACTTCTTTATGGAAGGTCGTCTTCCCCTTATGTTAACCGCTGCGATGAAATGAGAACGTCAACAGAGGGACACATCTCGACATTAACGGGATTTAAGATCTCGTGGCGCGCGACGCTAACCGTTGCATCACAAGGTCGGCACAGGAGAACTTCTGACCTTGTACATAAAAAATAAAAGGCATAGAGAGGAAGAGAAGACTTACAACGGGTACATCGACCCCTCCTGGTGCTTTTTTCCACTTTTGACTAATCGCGAAGATGACATCGGTCCAAGAATTTTAAATAAATTTAATTCCGGTCCAGGAGAAATCAGCAAGCGTAAATGGGTCCTGGACCGTAAGAAACCTTTCTATGTGTAAAGTATTTGAATTCGGTCCTGTTATGGAATCCAATAGAACCCATTAGAATTTATGGGTTTCTGGACGTTTATCAACCATCCACTGATCCTCACAAAGGATGGTGCCCCATAGTGACCAACACTGTCGGCAGGTATTGAAGTAACCCCAGAGTACAATTCCCGTTGGACACACATTGCACAGTAGTTCGGACCTCCACTTTTTTTGAGCCCTAAAAGCCCTTAAAGGGACTGAGGCCGTGTCCGAAAGGTGCAAGACCGTACTTGAAGCGAGCATCCTCCGAGTATGGTCTTGGAGTGCGGTCTTCAAGTCGTCTTTCGAATTGCATTTCGACTGCAGCGCCAAATGCGATAAGTGGAGAAAACTGAGTATTCGTTATTTTCCTCGCCATTTAAACACTTGTTTTCACCATTAAAATCACATAGCATTTTCAAATACTCGTACACATACATTTCCACACATTAAAATAACTATAACCAACAACTTGCTGGCCCATAACCTGTGTCGCTGGCTTTCTACCTCCGTGGTTTTAAACAAATGAACAACGAGTGTGGAAACCACGTGACCTAGTCACCAACCGTCTGTACTGCGAGCTGTGTACTTGCGTGCTTCTGTTCGTGGCGCTTTCGAACTGTACTAGGTGACGTCACTTCCGCGAAGACCATACTTCAAGTCTGTACTTTGTACCTTTCGGACAGAGCCTGAGAACGCGAGAGAGAATGAGAGACAGAGATAAAGTGATACAGACGAAGAAAAATATAGAGAGAAACTTAAAGATGGAGAAAAGGGAAGAGTGGGAGATAGGGAAACAGAGAGAGAAAAGACAAGAAGAGGACGAGCAAGAAAGAAAGGTATAAGAGGGCAAAAGAGGAAGAAAGAACCAGAAAGATAAAGAAATAAAAAAGGGTATTAGAGAGAGAGACAGGGGAAACGGAGGAAGAAAAAAGATTGGTTGATTTGGATTATTATACTTCCATTTTATCCTACTTTTGGTTAATCGCCAAAATGAGGATGAGCGATGATATGATGAAGGGACACTCACAAAGAACATCCATGTCCAGATCGGGATTCGAACCAGGGACACCTGGCGTCGTAGCGCGAATGATAGAGAAAGAAACGAGAAAGCTGGAGAAAGAATAAAGGGATGAGGAGAGGCAGTAAGCTAACTAACTCTCTAGCCTTCTTAAACCCGAAGGTTCATGGCTGCAGCAACACAGGCCTTCCATCTGTTCCTATCATGAGCAAGATCTATATACTCTTTACCATCCCTACAGATTTTCTTTAGGTCCAACTGAACGTTATCCCTCCATCTTCGTCTTGGTCTTCCTACAGGTTTCTTACCATCAGGTTTCCCAACAAGAATCCTGTAAACTCCTCTTTCCGCTCCCATTCGTGCCACATGGCCTGCCAACCTAAGTCTTCTTGATTTAATCATTCTAATAATATTTGGACATCAATACAAATTATGTAGTAGAGGCAGTAAGGAAGAAAGAAAAATAGAAGAGAGGGAGGGAGGAGTGGGGAAGAGAATTTTGGCAACCATGACAACCGAAAGAGTGTCCACACGAAAATTTGTCACCCTTGCGTCCATCCCCCCCTCCAAAAATAATTCAAATCAACACCACTTGCAGGCACAATTTTGAATTAACTCTTTCTTCTAAAGTACATTGAAGTGTTATTGACATTTCTTTCGATCCGCGGTGTGTTAAGCTTGACGCCCACTGAGACGCGGCAACAGAACGCAACAGACGCTATTCCGGCATCTCACCTTTAAGATAACCTGCAGACTTCTGGCACGGAAATTCCCGCTTCGGTTACGCGGGTTTCCCAGTAGTGGGCGTTACACCATTAGATTTCAATAGAAGAAGACAACAGAAGTTCTGTTGCCATGTTTATCCGCATCTTAGTGGGAGTTTAGCTTTAAGAATGCACTGAACAAAACGTATTTTAGCAAATAATCGGCTGCTTTATGAAGAACAGCAAGAAAAGAGTAAATCGAAAAAGAGGCGTGGCGTTAAATTAGATTAGTATCGCCAACAGGTTTTGTGAATCGATTTCAATCTGTAACTGTCCCCCCCCCCCTCATGTATAACTTTTTGCCGTGGACAAAAGGGTGGACTAATATTTCACAATGAGCTACAGCTCCCCTCACCATTCCGGTGGCTTGCACCTGGAATATAACCGTACATAGTTCGCATCTTGCTTACAAGAATCACTCTTAGAGGTATAAAGAAATAAAGAGAATAACAGAAAGTGAGATAATGATAAAGAAGCAGGAGAAGACATAACAGAAAAGAGAGGAACATGAAGAGTAAATAAGAGAAATAGAAACTTGGGGGAAAGAGAAAAGGAAATTGAAACATGGAGGAAAGATGGAGTGAATAAGGAAGATAGAAAAATAGAAAAGATTAAGTTCGATTGAATATTTTAGTCAGCATTAGTATTAGTGGGGAATGCTGAGTGACTTCACGATTCATCAAGAACAGGCAATTTTCTCTTCCACTTGTTTAAAGCCCGATATCGACTTGTTGCAAACCAGCGTATCGTCTCCCCATTCCGTATCAATTTATTCGAAAAAACTTTCAACCCTCCGTTTCAAAATGTGAGAAAAGATACGCAACCGACCCTATTGCTCATTTGGCGGTTTTTCCCAATCACATCAAAGCAAGGATACGATAAGCGGTGGAGGGTCAGTGTGGACGGTCATGCGCGCGTTCCGTTGCCTCGTTGCATCATCCTTCATTGTGTAGTGAGCTCTGTGAATGACAGCACGTCCTATTGTCAACAGTGATGTGCGTCTACGCGTAAACAACGATAGTCTACATTCTACACGTACACTATTTTATACACGTAGATTACGTAATCTATGTAAATAACATGGCGAAAGATGATAAATTAGCAAAGGGCGCCGTGGAATTAAAAGAAAATTATACTGCGTATCAGTTGCTGATGTGTGAGGAGAACTTTTCATACTCTTTCCTCCAAATTCGAACAATTTCTCACCTAGTAAGAAACCTAATATAGGAAATATTCTAGTGTTTTATGGGGAAAATACCACTTTTGCCTCATGACTGCCATCTGTTGTCAATTTTGCATACTATTTATCTTCTGCCATAGTTGAAGACAAGAGAAATTTTGTTGTAAATAGGATTCTTTTCAGTTTGTTAGGAACCAATATAGTAGAAAATGTCACTTTCCTTTCGTGAAATCCTTGAAAATAAATTTTAATGCACTTTAGATTGTCTACGTAGTCTATGTAAACTACAACCCAATGTAATCTACGCGTAGATTACGTGTAGACAACGCATATAAACGTAAACTTATAGTCTACGGCACATCACTGATTGTTTACTTTATTATCCTTATTATGGAGTGGGATAAGGAAAATACTATTGTATTTATTGGTATAAAGTAAAGTTTCTGTATAATCCGCTGATCTGGTGGAACCGCAAGTCTGCCAATAAGCTACTTCCACAGTACAGTTCACAGTTCGAGTTCATGTTTGTCATCCACCAACGTGGTGATTTGAGTTTTTTTCATTTTCGATAAAACGTAATCAATGAAAATATATACGGCTGCTGCCACTTGCTGCGGTGTATCATCGTCATTTGAGACCAGACTGTGATCTGTATCGCACGTCGCCACCGGTGCGAGGGCAAGCGGGGGAAATAGCCCACAGTGACATTTTTAGCGCAGCCCCTTCGGTCCATAAAAAGGCTACATATTAAGAATAATATATATTAGGGGGCAAGAATCACATTTAGAGGGATAAAGAGCTAAGACGAGAATTTAAGACAAACAGAGGAAATGATAGCCAAACAGGAGGAGAAAGTAAGGGAAGAAAACAAAGACGAATAGATTAACGAGAGCACATAGAAACTAGAGGTAAGAGAGAGAGAGAAAAGTGCAAAGAGAAAGAGAGAAGAATGGTAATAGAGAAAAGGGAGAATCAGTATCCGTGGCAACCGAAGATTTCGCTTCGGAGTACTGGCCCTTGGGATATAACTTCATCATATTAATCTATTCAGCATTCACCTTCATCGCCGCGATTTGCCATGGAAGAAAACTACACGCTGCAAGCACTAATGCTCGTGAGGGTACCATTCCAAGTTTAAGTTCACTGTATGCTCAAATGGTCTACTCGGGACTGGTCCTACAATTTAAATTGGGCCGGCCCCCGTGGTGGAGTGGTTAGCACATAGCTACGACGGCAGGGTTCCCGGGTTAGAATCCAGGCATGGGCACGGATGTTTGTGAGGGTCCATTCATCAATTCCATCATATCATCACTCATCCCCATCTTCGCAAATTAGCCAGAAAGTGGCTAAGTAAAATGAAGCAAATCGATCAATCAGTTTAAATTGGGATCCGAACGCTCCACCGGGAATCGAACCCGGGGCCCGCTCTCACGTGCCCTCCTGTCCAAAACTGCTGCTTAACGTAGCCCCGTACCAGCTCCGAAAATGTGCTTGTTTAGATCCGAAATGCTGTTGGAGTGTTAGATGTGACCAGAAATGCTACGGTAGTATTGTAGCTAGAGCTACACGTAGAATTTTAAGGTTGCAATATTATGGTCCAGAGTAACGGAAGAAATTCAACTCACCGATACACATTCCCTCCGCCTCTACCAATCAGCAACACAGTCGTTTACAGAGAAAGACTGTCACACGATGTATAGCTTGGTGGTTATTGATTACATTCAATTCTCAGTACTATTTTACTAATAATTTATTCCGTAATTAACAATGTTTGCAAATTTCCTTAAATTTTCACATACCAGCAGCATTCTACAGTTATGATAATTCTATGTTTAGAAAATATAAACTAAATTGTATGTATTAGCAATGATTCTTATAATGAAAACCATGTCTGAGTAATGTTGTCAACCCCTCCGCCCATCGCACACAAAGAACGGGACATTTTCGCATTACGACTGCAGAATGGACTGTCCCTATTAAATCGGAACGCCTGCTTGTAGCCTTGCAACACTGGTTGCAGGACTAAAATGACCTAATATTGCAGACTGCAGATGTCTGAAGCCTACATCTCTCCACAAACTTACTGTTTGTAAGATTTGTTGTTTTAAGTGCACTTTAAGCACATAAAGGCTAATCGGGACTGCACCTACAGTTTAAAGTGGAATCAGAACCAGTATGTGCCTCCACCAGGAATCGAACCCGGGACGCCTTGATTACAAGGCGTGGACGTTACTTTACCAGTACGCCTCGGGGAGGCTCTCTCCACAAATCGAAATTCCTGCACAACGGGGCCGAATAGGGGGTGTAGGGGGCAATTTCCCAACACTTCTTGTCCCCGCACTATGTCCTCTCAATGCTAAGCCTTTGCTAAAATGCCCTTGCCCCCTTCAGTTTCGGCACCCAATCGTCGGTACTGTTCTTGCAAAATCTGAAAAATCAATATTCTTTTCGGTAAGAATTTACAATACCGGACCCCTCCCCGATTTTTGTAATATTTCGCATACTCACTAATTGAGGCCTCCTAATCACGAATTTAAAGTTAAAATTTGGGGGTCACGTGTAGAAATTGCAAAATAAGCTAAATTGAGTGAGGACATTTTGCCGTTACAGTGCTACGAAACCAACATTTTTTATCTGTCCGTGATCGCAATTGGCCCACAAACTATTCACGGATAGCCCCACGAACCATTCTCGGTAAGGTTAGGTTAGGGAAGCATAGTTAAAATTTGGGGTCGTAGTAATATCAGGAATATATAAATTTCATTCTAAAACGTAAAATATTGCAATAACCATTGTTTTCGTGGAGAAATCCAGAGTTTCTGTCCCGATCGCGGACCACTCAAATTCGCTTATTTTGCAATTTCTACATGTGACCCCCAAATTTTAACTTCAAATTCGTGATTAGGAGGTCTCAATTCGTGAGTATGCGAAATATTACAAAAATCGGGGAGGGATCCGGTATTGTAAATTCGCTCCTTATTTTCCTATATTTTTATACGTTTACATTAAAATATTTTATAATTCGACGGGGGCAATGGCCCCCTTAGCCTTTCCCTTCTGTATGGGCTTCATTGACGGATATGTCACAGAGGAAAACAATGGAAAATTAAATTAAATAAAATTAAAGAAAAACATCAACTTACCGCCATTGATGTCTCCCATGTGTCCCTCCTTTAATAGTCCTATATAAAGACCACATATTCCTTCAGTAGAACAACACTGTTTGACAAAACACCAGAAAAGACACTACAACACAGTTTCCGCAGACACAGAGTTATTCGCGCAACTTTCCTTCCCCCTTCCTGTCTTATGTTGTCTTCCCTTCAACAGAACACTGCAACGACACCTTTTGCATAACCGCAAGATGAAGAAGCCACGGAACAGGGCATTGCCAAACTCACCCTCGCGTTACTGAAGGGGTGGTTCAATCAGGAAGCTATCTATGGCTGGACACGCGTGCAGAAAGCACTGAACTAATCCCGCGCAGCTGTGCGTTCGCCCCACGCGCGATTGTGTCTGGAAGTCTTTCACCAGTACGAGAAACAAGGCCACGCTTGGATCTCCCAAGACATTAACGATTGCGGTACGTCACAGTCACACACCGTTGCAGACTTGTGTAGAATCGGGGAGAAAACAGCATTTGACTGCGCGGTGCGTTTCGGTGGCCCAAACTGGTTTGTTACGGCATAACAGACAATGATTCCTTCACCTAACAGGTCCCTCAGGGGTCGACGGTGCAAAAAAACCTTTCACTTCTGTTAAAAACCTCTTGCGGCTGTCCTCCCACCACAGGCACTTCTTGGTACTTTACCTCAGGCAGCGAGCGTCATGTCGAAGCCCTCCCAATACGGAAAAGCAGCGGACGCAATAAACAAGAGAGAAGCGTGTGATTGACACAAGCAAGCTTACGCACGACAATCAGTGTTGCAAACTAATTCTGAAGCAATATCGCACGTGCACGTATGACGTCAGTTTGCTTTGATTTTTTTTAACATATCAAAAACACTCTAGGTGCTGACCAAGGCGTTTTAAAATTTTTGATTGATTTTTGTTATCTAGCGTCGCTTTTCTTCCACATTTGACTAATCGAGACTAAGAATGGCCAGATCCGGATCCTAAAATTTTTCTAATCCGGATCCGTTTTGCCATCCCACATGAGCGCTTCTTTGGAAAGTAAGAATGTGTTTATAACATATTGTTACCTGCTAATATTTATATATATGAAATATACATATACACGTATTTCTTCCTTTGGGCCCCTCTATACACCTGCCAAGTTTCATGGAAATCGGAGGGGGACACTTAGATAACATCCCTTGTTAGTAATTATATAATACTGCATATATTATAATGTTTTATTTTAATTTTTAAAACTGTAACTGTAGAACAATTGTATAAATTTTGTATAACATTTTTATCTTGTTAAATGTGTTAAAGGTTTCATCCTGAAATGGAATGTCTCACATTTATGTGTGTTTCCATTTCCAATACATTCGAATGAATACATATTCGTTTCAATGGCATTTACAAAATCACCTCTGACATTTCATGTTATACAAGTAAGATTATTTTTGTGCACGAGTGTGTTAGTCTTTTAGGAACACCACTTGAAAAAAAAATCTTGTAGGACTAACTAATGAAAAATCATAATGCCTTTTAAGGTGTGGTAATATTATAATGGGTTTGAGATACGAAACTCTCGGATCCGGATCCAGATCCGGAACTTTCGGATACGGATCCGTTTGGCCATCCCTAGTCAAGACGATGAGGATGAGTGATGATGATATGGTGAAACTAACAAAGAACACCCAGGCCGCAGGCCGGGATTCGAACCCGGGACCCCTGGCGTCGTAGCGCGCTGTGCTAATAACACCGCAATCGAGGTCGGCAACATCAGTTTGCAAATTACACTTCTTTCTTTTTGCTTTGGAGGTTGCCACTGAGTTGAGTGGATGGATTCACTAAGGTTCTGGTTCGAGTCACGGTTTGAGCATGGGCGTTTGTAAAAGTGCCTTCATCAATTTCGGACACATTTTTCAAAGAAGAAAATATTTTACACAGTGGCATGCGAAGGATTTTTGAAAGGGAGGGTTAAGTATAATTGTTTTTACTAGTAAGCCCTAATTTAGCCCTATCTTCCTGACTTTTACGTTGTTTTTTACTGGGCCAAAAAGGGGGGGGGGGGTTATGACTAGGGAACTGAACTTTAGGTAAATAAATGTTGTTGTTTTTTTATGCGATAATATAGAGACCCTCGTTTTTGCCAAAATTCTGATCATAGCTTCATATGTCAACACAGCAAATTTTATTTTACATGACACATATTTTCCAGATTTCCGTATGTTGCGAATTTTGATTTTAAATACATAAAATCGCTCATTGACTTCAGCTACCTCGAAATCCTCGAAAGAAAAATGTTTATTCTCCGCACCCCTTTCATATCGAGTGTGTTAGGTTTGTTTTGTCTTTGAACACGCTCGCTGGCAGACTTCTGGGGCCTCGCCTACGATCCTATTGGGGGTATATATTACCCCCCCTGGATCTAACCCTCAAGTACTAATGTGTAAATGTACAGAAAGTTTTGGGAATAATCAAGATTTTCAAACTTTGTGGCACGTGTTTTGGAAGGTGATGTAGAGGAAGAGGAAGCTTTGGAAAACTTCAGCGTTAGCGGCATTTCGTGCTTCAAATATGCAAGAATTGTTCCTTGTGACGTGGAGCCATCTTTATCACAATATAAGATGCTTTTTAGAGATAATCGGCACAGATTTACAATGGAGAATTTGGAAAAACTATGGTGATCCACTGCAACTTTTCTAAAAAATAGCTCGCTAAGAGGTAAGCATTTAGAAACTGATTTCAGGTGTTTAAAATGCACTGAATATTTTGGTTTTGTTAACAAATGTTTGTTTTTTTTAAATTTTTGTCACATATTTTCCTGTTTTTATCACATTTTTTCAATATTTATGACACATAAAAAAATATTTCTGAGTTTTTTAGCACATAAAGTTCCGTTCCCTAGTTATGTTCCCTACCGTCGTCGGCATGCCACCGATTTTATAGTCACATTGTTATTCCAAGGGTTAACAAACTACAAAAAGGGTTGATCCTTTGTGAAGAAACCCAAATATTAAGCTCTCTTCCACGTAGTACAACCTGGGATGCATTTTGCAGACTAACGAGGGTCTGGCGTCTGGACACACGGCCAGTATAATCTTCCGTGGGGCTCCTGTTGTGTTCTGTCCACGAGATTGTCCTCCCCTCAATTCCATCTTATCATAATTCATCCCCGTCGTCGCGATTAGCCAAAAGTGACAGAAAAGCAAAGTAAAATAAACCAAATCAATCATTCATCTCCATACTCAAGAATAGACAAAGTGAAAGAAAAACGACAAAATATAAGGAAAAGAATACAAGACTTTTTGAGAAAGAATTTGCTTACATCTTAACTGTACATATTTACGTTCCTGAAATATTATTTACGATATATTTTTGTTTAAGACATTTAAGAAATCTTTTTGTCACACATCACCTAGGCTACTTGTTTCTTGTGTATCGTATCATACGTCGCGTGAGGAGGTGAGTGATCTTGTTGAATCGGATAGAAAATCCTCTCTGCTACGTAGAAGAGTGGTTAACGTAGACGCTACAAGGTTGAGGGTCCTGGGTTCGAATTACCGGCAAGACATAGACTCTTGGTTGGGGTAAGATTGACAACAATTTATATATCCTCCACCTTTCAGTGGTATGTTTTGGGGGAGATGTGGAGGCTGTAAGGTGCAACCGTCTGGTAGAGTGAGATAACTTTCGTAACATCTCTGGGTGTTTGCATTGGCAGCTTTCGAGCGAGTCATAAGTCCCGGAGCGGCCAATCAACAAACGGCCCGCTAGCGTCATCTCTACCCAGCACCTATCGGTATCCCTGTTGCTCGCGCTCTGGACTGTTGGTAGGCTCACTAACTGGACTCGCGCGGTCAGCTGGCTTTGTTATGAAAATAATCTGACTTTACGCCTAGTAAGGCACCTAAAAATCAGTCTCACTTCTTCCGGTAACTGCAATACGGCAGTATAATCTTCCGTACATCGTACGGCTGTGTTGTTCCGTGTTTCTCCTTATTTGTAGTGTTGCCAACGGGACGAGACGGGACAGGCTTTTAAAAATTCGAGACGAGACGAGATTGATCATGTGTCCCTTTGACAAACGAATATTTTCGAGACGAGACAGCATTTCACAGCATTTCCACGAGACGAGACAGGCCAAAGTCTCGTCTCGTGGGCAACACTACTTATTTGTGCTGAGTCCCCTTTTACAGCCTCAGCTTTTAATAGGTCAGGAGGAGCATGGTTTAGGTCGTGTTAATCAATGAATGAATGAATTCTTTTAAAAAAAAAAAACAATTGAACAATTAAGTTTTAAAGTGCCCAGAATATCAAAATAAATCAATAAATCTTTTCAGTGGGCAGGGACGCTAGAGGGTATGGATATTTGTGAGTGTCCATTCATCAATTTCATCATATCATCACTCATCCCCATCTTCGCAAATTAGACAAAAGTGGTACAAAAGCGAAGTAATATAAAGAAAATCATTTGGCAGGGGAGGGGGGGGGCAAAAGAACGCCTACCCTCTCAAAGTAGTCGCGTATTATTCTCCGTGTTTATTTCATCTTATACCAATTCATCGTCACGAATATGTAAGGAAATTGTAAGACAAACGTAATATAAACGCTACTGGTATCCAAGCATGGTTTTAATTAATTTTTAGTGTATTTGGTTTATTTAACTTCAGCTTTTCTGTCACATTTTGATTATGAAGAAGACATAAAAGTATTCTCTAGACGTCCACTTGTGTTCTGTTATTCTAAAAAAAAATCAGAAGTACCGGTTTCACTTCAACGCCCCTCGTATATATCTAGAGTGCGCGTCAAATGTCCTGCATATGGCGATAGCCAATAGCAGCGCACTGCAGCGGCGCCATGTCGAAATCTCACACGGAAAAGAGACAGCGTGGTTGAGAGAAACGCCTTGTCAAGAAGAGCACGGCAACGCCGCACGTCTGTGATTCGCTGGTGCTGTTCAGCCGTTCAAGGCCATATGCAGGAGATTTGACGCGCACTTCTAGTCATATTATTAGCTCCCCCCTACTCTGACTCTGCATGTGAGTGTATGACAGTGATGTGCGTCTACGCGTAAACAACGATAGTCTACATTCTACACGTAGACAATTTTATACACGTAGATTACGTAATCTATGTAAACAACATGGCGAAAGGTGATAACTTAGCAAAGGGCGCCGTGGAATTAAAAGAAAATTATACTGCGTATCAGTTGCTGATGTGTGGGGATAACTTTTCATACTCTTTCTTCCAAATTCGAAAAATTTCTCACCTAGGAAGAAACCTAATATAGGAAATATTCTAGCGTTTTAGGGGGAAAAGACCACTCTTGGCTCACGACTGCCATCTGTTGTTTTGTTTTTTGCATACTATTTATCTTCTTCCATAGTTGATGATGGAAGAGAAGAGAAATTTTGTTCTAAATACGATTATTTTCATTTCGTTAGGTACCAATATAGTTGAAAATGTCACTTTCCTTTCATGAAAGCCTTGAAAACTAATTTTAATGCACTTTAGATTGTCTACGTAGTCTATGTAAACTACAACCCAATGTAATCTACGAGTAGATCACGTGTAGACAACGCATGTAGACGTAAACTTATAGTATGCGGCACATCACTGGTGTATGATTGCCTACCCGAAGTTCCGGAGTCCCCGCAAGGGCAGCGCCAAAACCTTAATTTCAATTATATAAGCGTGGCTCTTTGCTTTTAAAAGAATTGTTGCAAACCAGATATTTCAAATTTCGAACAATAACAAACAAGTGATGAAAGAGGTGGAGTTTCAGAAAAGTAAAATAGATGACAGCACAATCTGAGAGAATATAAAAAAAATGTTAGAGGAAAAGTATAGATTTAGTGTAAGTAAAATTACGGTAAAAAAATGTGGAAAAGGTGAATGAAATGTACAAAAAAATTAATAATACATGAATAGGGAAATGTAAGACGTTTTCATGAATCAACAAGTTAATCCTGGAGTCAATTTTTAGGCACGCTTAAAGAAGTACTCAACGAAGCAAATTTTATACAAAACATTTCCTTCCTCGAACTCGCCTGAGTTCTTAAGTTTTAATAAACCTTTTAATTTATTTTCTTTTAGAATTTACAGCTGTATATCTTAATACATACTCATATATTGCAAAATAATGTGGCAATTTAATTACTGTTACTTTATATTATTACTAACTGATTGCCCGGCGTTGCCCCGGTATTTATTTGTCTTAATGTTCTATTAGACAGGAATATAATGAATTCTAACTGTAGTGTAAAATGAACTTGGAGTCAAACGGCATTGGGAGTGTCACTATTCATCTCAGCGACCCCGACAACTATGAATTACACACTAATATCGGTCGTTTTCGATTATTTTTACATGTCACCCCCTTCCCAGCCCCACTCCTAGGGGTGACAGGGGTGTCTTACCCGCACTGTATTTCTTTCCAGATTGTAAGTCATATGTGTACCAAGTTTGGTCATCGTGAATGTCAGCAATTAGCATAGCGACTCAGAAAACTATGGATTCGACACTAAACTAGGTCATTTTTGACATTTTATTTTTCACCCCTCTCACCCCCCATCTCGATAGGTGATGAACTTGGAGTTGAACGGCATTGGGAGTGTCACTATTCATCTTAGCGACCCCGAAAACTATTTATTCCACACTAATATCGGTCGTTCTCCATTATTTTTACATGTCACCCCCTCCCACCCCCACCCCTAGGGGTGTTAACCCCCACAGTATTTCTTTCCAGCTTGCAAGTGATACGCGTACCAAGTTTGGTTGAAATCGCTCCAGGCCTTCGAGAGTTATGCCGGAACAAACACATACACACATCCATTTTTATATATTATAGAAAGATTAAATAAATGCATACCTACAATAAACGTATTTTTAACAGTAATACTTATTGAATTTAAAAATAAGGCTACTATTTGTCTAATTTAAAACAATATATATGTAACACAGTGGCGGCGGTTATGGGGAAGAGGGGGGCAGTTGCCCCCCTTGTTCACCACGTTTGCCCCCGCACTATGATAAACCTTATCTACAAAGGGAAATATACTGTCTTTGCCCCCCCCCCCCATCTCTGGTTTTGGAACCCAATCGCCGCCACTGATGTAACATGATCAAAGTTTTTATTGGGAGTGGAACGTAAGGGGGCGCCAAAAATTCACGTCGCCCGGGTGAAAATTTTAACTTCAGTCGCCCCTGAGGGTATAGATGTTCTTACTGAGCATACATTCATGAAATTCAACTAATACACAGTCATCCTCATTAACCAGAAGTGGCAGAAAATCGGCTAAATAAACCAAATACGAATAAATGATTGCAAAAAATCCTCCTGTAGGATATTTTGGCTGGGCAGAGACGGTGGCGACACCTGTGCGGATCGGATTCCACTTTAAACCAGTCCGTTTAGCCTAACCTGTGCATGAAGTAGACGAACAACACGAGTCTAGGGAAAAATTCCCGAGGTTGGCAACACTGACGACATCTGACGTGTTTACGCACATCAAGGACATTTCCTGAAAAATTCCAATTGTCTCGGTTTACAACCCGAGTAACCCAATTGCACTGGTTTATGTTTGGAAAACCTGGAAACGAGAAGAAATGTCATCAAGATTGGCGTTACGACACTCGCCCGGCTGTGATGAAAGCGAAACACATTCTGCGAATACCAGCGCAGCTCTCTTGCAGGCTGAAGTAAGCCACGCGTCAAGGACCTTCGCATCTTACGATACATCTCGAGGATTTGTTTAGCGATGTGTGTGTGCTTTATAGTCAGAGTTGGAGACTAACGTAACGCAAGTACCTTACGATTGCTCCTGTAATTTCCGTAACGAGTACAAACGCAAGTACAGAAGTAGTAACATGTTACTTGTGTTAACATGCTTGTGTTAGCAACGCATTAATTTCTCGGTACTTGTCGCATTGATACTTCTGTTAGCAACGCCTTAATTTGTCAATACTTGTGTTAGCAACATCTTACTTTCTCCGTGCTTGTGTTAGCAACAATTTACTTTCCCGGTACTTGTGTTAGTAACGTATTACATTCTCGGAACTTCTGTTACGAACGCGTAACATTCTCGGTGCTTGTGTTAGCAACATTTTTACTTTCTCGGTACTTGAATTGCTAATTCAATCATCTTACATTTTCGGTATTTGTGTTAGCAATATCTTACTTTCTCGGAACTCGTGTTTGCAACGTATTACTTTCTCGGAACTTCTGTTACGAACGCGTAACTTTCTCTGTGCTTGTGTTAGCAACATTTTATTTTCTCGGTACTTGTATTAGCATCATCTTACTTTCTCGGTACTTGTGTTAGCAACATCTTACTTTCTCGTTACTTGTGTTAGCAACATCTTACTTTCTCGGTACTTGTGTTAGCAACATCTTACTTTCTCGGTACTTGTGTTAGCAGCATCTTACTTTCTCGGTACTTGCATTAGCAACATCTTACTTTCTCGGTACTTGTATTAGCAACATCTTACTTTCTCGGTACTTGTATTAGCAACATCTTACTTTCTCGGTACTTGTGTTAGCAACATCTTTCTTTCTCGGTACTTGTGTTAGCAACATCTTACTTTCTCGGTACTTGTGTTAGCAGCATCTTACTTTCTCGGTACTTGTATTAGCAACATCTTACTTTCTCGGTACTTGTGTTAGCAACATCTTACTTTATCGGTACTTGTGTTAGCAACATCTTACTTTCTCGGAACTTGTATTAGCAACATCTTACTTTCTCGGTACTTGTATTAGCAACATCTTACTTTCTCGGTACTTGTATTAGCAACATCTTACTTTCTCGGTACTTGTATTAGCAACATCTTACTTTCTCGGTACTTGTGTTAGCAACATCTTACTTTCTCGGTACTTGTGTTAGCAACATCTTACTTTCTCGGTACTTGTGTTAGCAACATCTTACTTTCTCGGTACTTGTATTAGCAACATCTTACTTTCTCGGTACTTGTGTTAGCAACATCTTACTTTCTCGGTACTTGTATTAGCAACATCTTACTTTCTCGGTACTTGTATTAGCAACATCTTAGTTTCTCCGTACTTGTATTAGCAACATCTTATTTTCTCGGTACTTGTATTTGGAACATCTTACTTTCTCGGTATTTGTGTAAGCTGCGCCCTACTCTATTGACACCTGTGTTAGCAACGCCTTAATTCTCGGTTGTGTTTGAACTCATCGTTACTTTCTGAGTACTTGTATTAGAAACGCTTTACTTTTTCGGTACCTGTGTTAGTAACATATTACTTTCTCAACTATAAATTTGCCGGGAGGGTCAACACCGACATTTTGGAGCTGCCACCGGGAATCGAACCCAAGACCGTTCGCTCAAACCGTCAAACGCAGTATGCGGAAGTACTCCTTATTTTCATTTCTTCACTTCAGATCCATCCTCTAGATAAAAACACTAGTGAACACTGGTAGCTGGAGGGAAATCCTGAATGACAGCCTCTCCTTGTCGAAAGCTTCATAAAGATCTCAAAAATAACAAACGCATTTGTGCTATCATTAGTCAGTTCCGGATTTTATCATGTGCCACAAATCTTAGAAAAATATCGTCCTCAAAATGTCAGTGACCTCAGTAATACGTAAGTACACTCTTAAGGTTTTTGAACCTACTTCCACTCTGCCATCTATCGGCAAAAGGGTTCATCACTGCGCGAAAACAACGCTTTGAATGTATTCAGGGACTTTTCATGACCCTTAAAATTATTCTTACCTCGATAATCAATATTAACATACAGGGTGTACAAGAATTATGTATACCACTATGTTGCCCGTCCAATTTAACAACATTTCTGCATGTTTTATTTGGTGATTTAGCGTGAGTAATGCTAAAATTGGAGAAGGCACTGTATGCAGAATGACTCCCAATAAAATATGTGTGTGTGTGCGTCAGTGGCGTATCCTGAAAAATTTTACCTGGTCTACCGCAACAATTCTTATTTATTATGGAACCTCCTTGCGTGCGTCCACTACAAATTTTCCACGAATTTCTATATTTTTCATAACATTTCCCCTTTTCACCGAAAATTGAGCTGGATAGACCTTCACCAAGGAAATTTACCTTCATGTAGAAACACTGCCTCTGCCAATCGTGGCATAGAAAGCATGAATGAACCAGCAGATTTCTCCTGCCAACGTGCTAAACAGCCACTCTCTTCGGCTCCTCGCCCTCCTAGCGTACAATTGGGGAGGAAACCCGGTCGTCAGAAGGGTTCAGTGGCGTACATGAACCAGTCTTTACGTTCTTTTAATATTTTACTAAAATTCTGGTTTAAAAGCTTGCTTTAATAGTTTGCATAATATATAATGACCTATTTCCAATATATTAAAACATTAAAGCTAAGTACTTTAAAAAATGAGAAAAGTTGTTTTACCGGCGGTAAACGTGGTAACATGAAGAATACGCCAGTCATATACAGTATGTAACATTCTTATTCGTACACACGGATTTTAAAAGAAAATGTTTTAATATCTGAAAGGAAATACACTCCCTTGAAATTGTTTCTTTACAATTCAATAACTAATATCATTAGGAACATAAAATCTTACCCAAATTATGTATAACCAATGACAATAATAAATTAAATGAAACTGAAAGAGAAACATGCCATTTTTTGAACAACTTTTCTATTCGTACACTTAATAATATAAAAGAAAAAACATATTCAGAGCAAATTGACTGACAGTTCTAATACTTTGATGCGTATCCTTTGACTATAATTACTGCTTGATACCTGTTCTTCATAGAATTAACCAGTTTCCGACATGTTTCAGAGCTTATTTTATTCCACTCGGCTCGCACAACAGTTTTCAACTCTTGTTTGGACTTTACACCTGCTTTATGGACTCGCCTCTTCAAAATTGCGCATAAATGCTCAATGGGATTTAAGTCTGGACTTTGAGCTGGTGTTTGTAGTAGTTTGGGCACATTCCATATTAGCCAATTCAAATAACTCCCGCCTTATGCTTACTGTCATTGTCCTGTTGGAATCTGTAGATAGGCGGCATGTCCATTTTTTGGGCATTCTGCTTTACATTGTTCTTCAATATGTCCAAATAGACATATGCATCCATGATACCATCAATAAACTGGATGGTACCAACACCTTTGGACGACATACAGGTCCAAATAATTAATGAACCACCACCGTGTTTAACTGTTGGAACTGTGTTAATGTGATCATTGTCTATTGGATTTTCTCCAGACCCTATTTATCCCATGTGACCCGTATATATTAATCTTGGACTCGTCTGACCATATGACACTATCCCAAAATTCCTGGTCCTTGTGGATGTGCTCTTTCGCGAATGAAAGTCTATTTCTGAGATTCACCTTATTTACATACGGCCTCTTTCGTAGTATTCTGCCATGATATCCATGCTTCCACAAGGCACGTCGGACAGTTTGATCGGACATCATCTTGCCGGCAACATTTTCTACTAACGGTCGTAACTGAGGAACACTTAGTCGGGGGTTTACTCGCACTCTTTTTAAAATAAAGCGTTCATCACGTTTATTCAACCGTGTCTCTTTTGGTTTTCTCGGCACATTCTGTGTTGAACCTTCCTCTCTAAATTTGTTTACTATGTATTGAACTGTGGAGTGTGATTTATTGACTGTTTGTTCAATTTTTCTTAACGAATAACCTCTAAGGGCCAAATTTATAATATCATCCTTCAGATCGGAACTAAGTTCCTTCACCTTGCCCATTTCGAACACGCTGATAGATAGACGATAGGCCTACAACAATACCTACGCCAGCATTCAGCTTGACGGGGAGCGCGTATGCATGTTCAAACTTGTTACGAAGTTTCAACCTGCACGAAATCGCCCGAATAGCGGTGGCGCTGTATGCGAGGAAGATTGAAACTCTTGCCTGTACGAATAACAATGTTCCATGAAACAGCGTGTTTTTCTCTTTTCATACAAATTATATGCTCTGTTTATGCACTTTGAACATACATTTTTATTGACATTTGTTGGTGAAACCTTCATTAACATTAATTTCCAGGTACATATGAAAATGATTATATTTGCTAGTAGATATGACATTTTTTCCTCGGAAATTCTATGTGTACGAATAACAATGTTACATACTGTATGTACAGGGTGAGTCTAAAGTAGGTACACTTTTGTGTTGTGTTGTATTTGTGATAGGATAATGTACACCTACTTTTGGCCCACCCTGCATGTATATGTGTGTATGTATATATACGTGGGTTAAGTCATAAGTCATGGCAACTATATTTTTTCTCGCGAACAGTGGACAATATCTAAGATATACTTTTGAAAGTGTATGGAATGTACTTTCGAATGAAGCCACCAGATGGTGTATGTGAACAACGGTGGGGTAGTAAGCACGCACCCGAGTTCAGTCGGTGAGTGACAGCGTTCGAAAATTTAGGTCATGAAGCAGGAGCAACGTTCGTACGTTAAAATAGCAGTTCTCTGCGGCAGAAATAAACGGGAACGCTATACAGAGCTACGGGAAGCTCTGGGTGTGCATGCCATGCCCTATCGAACAGTGGCGAGGTGGGTGGAGGCCTTCAACCGGGGCAGAGTCTCAACTACCGATCTGCCTCATAATGAAACACAGTTGCCAAATATCCTGTGTTCTACCTCTTCCCTACGACAGTCTCCTGCATCCAGACTTGATCTGGTGACTTCGAAGGTACATTCCATACACTTTCAAACGTACATCTTAGATTTTTCGTGTTGTCCCCTGTTTGCGTGGGAAAAAAATAGTTGCCATGACTTATGACTTAACCCTCGTACATATTGGGTGGCGGTATTTTGATTGATTAAATTGATTGAATTTAAAATATTTGTGTGCGTCAGCACTGAGGCTGTTTTGCACCCGTCACATGAAACGGGGTCCAGCCCCTTAACTTAACGAAAAAAATAACTAATAGCACAAAATGTCGAAGACTAAAATATTCTGACCAGTTAAAAGCTGATGCTGTAAAGTGGCATTCAGTTTATTTACGTAAGGTATTAAGACAAATGAAATAATCCCATACGGTCTAAAACTATTTCTATTTGCATTTCTAACCGCTAGATGTCACGCTTAGCATTTGTTTCTGCACGCATAACCGCTAATCATATCATTAACGGGATTCGCATCTCGCACTGCAATTTAAGTTGATTATGTAACGCAATGCGAAGAGAGGAGAGAAATTTTTGTGCCTGGAACTACTCGATTTCTCTTCAAGATTTGACGAAGCTTCCCGCGTGAGTTTTCTCGGGTTTGCAAGCCAAAATTCACGCTTGCTAATACATAATGAGACCTCTGGATTTCTATTCTAGATGAAAACCATATTGAACCAGAATCTATATGTAATGGGCTAACAATTATTTTTAAAAAAATGAGGGCCAACTTGACGCCAGCCTCCCTATCTCCAATAACTCGTAAACGGTGTTAGCTCAATCAAAAATAATTGTTAGCCCATTACATGTAGATTCTGGACCAACATCGTTTTCATGTAGCCTATTCGCTTGGGGAGGGAGGGGGGCAACTTGACGTTCGCTTCTGAGTTGTATCCAATAAGTATTATTTTTATCGACCCATTCTTGTTACGTGCTTCTGGTGTGTCATTCTCTATGTTGTATGTATGGACACTTTATATTGTAAAATGTATGTGGAAGATTGCCTACAACAGGGTATTGATTCACTGTTATCTTTATTACTTCGCTCTTCTGCCACCTTTGGCTAATTGCGAAGATGAGGATGATTGGCGAAGAGATGAAATTCATGAAAGGACAATCGCAAACACGTGTAGGCAGCACATAACACAAATCCCATTCCCATAGAGCAGTGTTTCTCAACCGCCAGGCCGCGAGAGGAAACTGATTCCTGGTCTAACTAACTCTCTAGCCTTCTTAAATCCGAAGGTTCATGGCTGCAGCAACACAGGCCTTCCATCTGTCGCTATCCTGAGCAAGATCTATATACTCTTTTCCATCCCTACCGATTTCCTTTAGGTCCATCTCAACGTTGTCCCTCCATCTTCGTCTTGGCCTTCCTACAGGTCTCTTACCGTCAGGTTTCCCAACAACAATCCTGTAAACTCCTCTTTCCTCTCCCATTCGTGCCACACGGCCTGCCCACCTAAGTCTTCTTGATTTAATCATTCTAATAATATCTGGACGTGAATACAAATTATGTAGTTCTAAATTATGTAAGCTTCTCCACTCACCTGTCTCCTCATCCCTTTTAGGTCCAAATATTTTCCTAAGGATCTTATTTTCAAATACTCTCAATTTATGTTCCTTTTTCAATATAAGGGACCAAGTTTCACACCCATATAATACTACAGGCGAAATTACTGTTTTGTATATTTTAACTTTTAGTTTCTTAGATATTAAACGAGAAGACAAAAGTTTATGAAGAGAGACGTAACAGTAACTGATTCCTGAAGTTTATCAAATTAGTGTGCGCAGCAATTTTCATTAACAAATAATTATATGTCAACAATCTGAGATAAAATCGAACTAACACTAAGCCAAGCGTCAAGTCAACCTTGCAGCAGGTTTTTGCATATGTAGTTCCAAACGTGCGCGCAAGAATATAGTTCCACTGAGACGGGTTCTATTCCGACACAACTGCATACTTGCAAGAAAACAGTTATTTAATTTGTAATATAAAAAAGTAAAGTAAAGTGTTCCCCTGTGCATAGCACCACGCCATGAAGGCGTATAGGGGGTGTGGGGGTAACGCCCCACACTTTCTTGATCCGGTCGTGGGTGGGGGTGATGTGATCAGCATCACGCCCCTGACCGCCTTTACCCCCCAGGGTTTCCCCCAGGTACCCATGTTATTCGACGCTGGGTTGGCGCCGGGGCCGCTTCCACCGTTAGAAAAGTTCCCGGATTTGAACCGGCCGGGGATCGAACCCGGGACCTTTAGCATGGTAGTCAGACGCGTTACCGACTGAGCCACCGCGGCCACGCTAATTTGTAATATACAGACAAAATAATACATCCATTAGCAGGTATGAACTTAATTGGTTGCAATCACTGTGCAGACGAACTTAGAACCGCAGATTCGCCAACTGCAATGTGTATTGCGTTGAAGAGACACTGAAACTTTAGAGCGAGTCGAGCGAGTCTGAATGCGTTGCAGAACGCGTGGAATCGGTGATACCAGTGTTGCACATCCCACTATTTTAACCCTATGTTTATTGTAGAGCGGCGAGAATGGCTGAATCTCCTGTTCAGCGCGCGGTTTTACCCGAATGTTATTTTGGGCTTCATCCGAAGGGAAATGCTCTTCAAAGTCAAGCAAGTTGTTTTAAATGCATAATCCTCCTTGCGGCAACAAGATCAAAGTAAAACAGGGCGCGAGGTGATTTGCCGTTAATGTGCGCACGAATTGTATCACGGGTCTTGAATGATTTGCGGTTTGAGTTTAGCAAGAGGAAACGATTGTTTGTTGTTTGACGACAAAAGAATCTCCGCGGTATTAAAAGATATTGCAGTGAGAAGAAACAAGTTTATTATTTGGACGAGACGTCCTTCAACTCGGTGGGTGGGGGAAGGGGGGATAAAACATGGAAGGATACCACCATGCAAAACCACCGCCAGGGCTGAAGAAACCGACGATGAGGGGAAGGGGGAGGCTTATTGTTTCACCCACTGGCGGCAATGAAAGCTTTGTTGAAGGCGCATATTTACTGTTCCGCGCAAAGAAAGGGTGAATATCAGCAAGAAATGGACAGACCAAGATTTGAATCCTGGTTTAGTGAAGTGATTCATAAATTGAAACCAGAGTAATAGCAGCAGACAATGCACCTGATTGTATATATCACCAATAACAAATCATGCTTTTTTGGTGGTATAACTTGAAATGCGTGTGTCTTACAGTAACGGATGTATTGCGGACGAAGCAACCACGTTTTTCATAAATGTATTTCTTTCTAAACCAAAAACAATAATTTGTCATTAAATTCAAGAGGGGCCTATTGTTGTTTACTTTAATCTCCGTTTAATTTTCGTTTTGCGTGCTCGAAATATACACACATGCTCTCATGTTTAGAAGTTATTTCGCTCTTATATTAAGTAACGACACATTTATTAAATAATATATGCGCAGAAAGTACTTTTAAAATTTTATGTTTCAGGAGACAAAGAGAAGCTAAAAATACATTCCACTTGACATGCATGCGGGTTTTGATGTGTTGTGCGGTTGGCAATACTGTGGATTTTCTCAGTGTCTGCGATGTAAGCAGCTCGGCGGTTGAGGAAAGACTGGCACGGAAGATTCTGAGCTCAGTTCTCGCGCGGATTGATACATAAAACCTGCTGCAAACTTAGCCTGACGCGCGGCTTACATGATTATAAAATTATATATATAATATTTAATTTCAAAGGCATATATTAATTAATGTACAAAGTTTCAAGACTATTTACGAGTAAAATTGTTGGGAGCGGGGCATGATTGGACGTAGCTGTTCAGCTCATAATACAGGACGAGGAGTCCAGTATCACTTTCAAAAATTTGTTGCAAAGAAACTATTAACTTTACAAAGTGACACAGTATGTTGGTTGAACGACTGAGGTTTTTTTGTAAAGCAGGTGTTCCCTGTAGCTTCATTTCTCGCCGCTAGATGGTGCTTTATGGAGCTAGATATTTTGTGATCTTCATTCATTTAGGAGCAAATACGGGATGGAAGCCGAACAAGAAGAAAGGCAATCTAATGATGCTTAGTCACTGAGTGAAAATTAACAAATCCACGAATTAATATTCTCTCTGCTGCAATTCACAGCAAAACTGGTACCGCCTTTATTTCTCTTCGGGATATAACTTTTGCATTAACACAATTTCTTTTCACGCAAAACACTCCACATACGCAACTCTTATTTTATCAAAATGCAGCACACAAAAAGCCTTTTCAGCAGCAGAAAGAAACATCTTGAATTTCCCACCATCTAGCGGGTAGAAACAGAACTACAGGGAACAAATAAACCTATGACTTGACTCGTTCAACTAATGTACTGTGTCACTTTGTAAACATAATAGTTTCTTTACGATTAATTTTCGAAAGTGTTGCCGTGCTCTGTACGTGATTTGGCTATATGACACGCACTCTATTCTTATGGGCAAGATTTCTGCGGAGCTTACACTAGAATTACTAATGGGATTTCTCAGAGTCCACGTGTGCTTGTTTATAAATACTTCATTCTTACTTACTTACAGAGGACGCCGAATAGGCTGTCTAACCATGGGCGGAGTTTGAGCGTTTGCTTTGGGGGGGGACAGACTCTGAGAGAAGCATATGATGTATCTGAGGGTTGTTGAATATCCCCTAGATTATAAGGGGTCCGGAGACCTTCCCCAGGAAATTAAAAAAACAACAACTTAAAAACGCTGAGTTCTAGGCCTTTTAGATTTGAAAATGTTAAATTTCCTCGCTTAAGTAAACAAATATTAATTAGTATATTGGTTGTCAGTTTTAAAAGAAGCAAAACAGTACGATTATTGTATTTTGCATTTCATTAATATTTTATTGATACAATACTCGTATTACTTTCAAAAAGTTACGGTACAATAGTAAGTTTCAGAAATTTTAGAAAAATTAAATTGAAAAGTTATTTTTATGCCTCAGCAGTAACTGTTTACTCAACACAAAGTCATTTTACGTTTTTCTTTCTTCAAACTGTACACATTAATCAAATCGTCTAAGACCCGCTATTGCGGCGCAATTACCGCACGTGACATCATGCCAAACGTCAAGATTTGCGGTATGGCTGCATAACAAAAATGTAGTAACTGAACTTAATCATGTGTTATTTTTTAGTCTTTTTTAAAGTTGGGGGGCCAGGGCCCCCGGCCCATTCAGAACTCCGCCTATGTCTAACTATATTTATGTGCTTAAATAAAATATAACAATATTATGGTCTTGGTATCGTCTGATGATTTAGGAAAGGGTGGAGGTGAGTCCAAGGTGTTAGAGAGGGTGGAAACCCTGGATGGAGAAATGAAAAAGAGAAAAAGTTCACAAAACAGAAATTCCACATTCCTAGTCCGCAACCAGTTTGAGCACGTGAGGCGACCAACTCTTACGCAGGCTTATCGTATCGAATTGCGTGTGGGAGGAGCACACGCATGATGCACACGCACATGAACGTACGCATTCCTGGGGAGTCTTGGTCCCAGCACACACTGTTTCAATCTTCTCGGGTTGGAAATACCAGTGGGGGAAAGGCGTTGATCAAAAGTGTGTATCTCCTGTTTTCGGGTCTTCGAAGGGGAAAACGGAACAAAGAAAAGATTGAAGCTCTTAAGACTCCAATCAACGAGAAAGACTGAAAAATTGATTGAGTTGGTGTTTTAAGTCCACTTTAGGCACAGAAAGGCTAATAGGGAGTGGTCCTACAGTTTAGAGTGGGATCCGAACCACATGTGCCTTCACCGGGTATCTAACCCGTGACCCCTTGATTAATAGCAGTGATGTGCGTCTACGTGTAAACAACGGTAGTCTACATTCTACACGTAGACCATTTTATACACGTAGATTACGTAATCTATGTAAGCAACATGGCGAAAGGTGATAACTTAGCAAATTGCGCCGTGGAAGTAAAACAAAATGACACTGCGTATTAGTTGCTGATGTGTGAGAAGAACTTTTCATACGCTCCCTTCCAAATTCGAACAATTTATCACCTAGGAAAAACCTCACATAGGAAATATAATATTTTATGGGTAAAAGACTAATGTTGCCTCACGACTGCCATCTTTTGTTTTTTTTGCATACTATTTATCTTCTTCCATAGTTGATAGAAGAGAAGAGAAATTTTGTTGTAAATTGGATTATTTTCAGTTCGTTGGGAACCAATATAGTTGAAAATGTCACTTTCCTTTCATGAAAGCCTTGAAAATTAATTTTAATGCACTTTAGATTGTCTACGTAGTCTATGTAAATTACAACCCAATGTAATCTACGCGTAGATTACGTGTAGACAACGCATGTAGACGTAAAGTTATAGTGTACGGCACATCACTGGTTAATAGGCGACGACGCAACCACTGCGCCATCGGGGAGGCCACAAAGTATTAACGAGATAAAAAAAGAGGGAAGTAGAAAGAGAACTTCAACATGCAGGATTATTCAATTAAATGTAATAATCTTTCATAATTTTATGGCGCATGTTTTCTATTGTAATCTACAGTCCACACGAAGCAGGGAATTCTTTAACAAGGAATTAACAAAAGTTAAATATTTTTAAAAAAAAGTTTCTTCTGGTACAGCACCCAAATTTCAACCTCATTTCCACGTAGTACACCCCGGTAACTGCTTTTGCAGGCCAACGAAGCTCTGTCGTCTGGAAATACAGCCAGTACAATCCTCTGTACGGCTGTGTGTGTGTTATCCTGCGTTATGTCTTTATATAGCTGAGTGCCCATTTACGTGGGTCGTTCAATATATAAGTTTCCGTATGCTGTAAAGTTTTTATTTTTAAGATACATTAGAAAACTATACATACATGTGTAGGAGGATCCTTCCTCACTTCTCCACATAATCCCCATAGAGATTCAGGCATTTGTCCCACCGTTGCACCAATTTGTCCATACCCTTTGCAAGAAAATCAGGGCTCTGGCTATTGAGCACTATTCTCACATTCCGCTTCACTTCTTCATCTGTTTCGAAACGGTAACCTTGCAATTCAGACTTTAACACCGGAAAAAGATGGAAATCACTCGGCGCTAAATCGGGGCTGTATGGAGGGTGGGGCAGCCGTTCCCACCCCAATTCTTCAATTTTGTGTTGTGTTTGCACTGCTGAGTGGGGGCGAGCGTCATCGTCAAGAAGAATGACACCAGCAGACCTGGTCGCTTATGTCGAATTGCGTTTTTCAGTTTATCCAATGTTTGACAATAACGGTCAGCATTAATTGTTCTTCCTCGCTCCAAAAAGTCCATAAGAACAACGCCCTTAGCATCCATGCTTCTGAACTCCTTATGACGCGAGCCCGCGTTTTCCGAACAAGCATTTACTTTTCGCCCTTGAGCGCATGCGCCTTCACGTCTGATAACGAATCGATTGTTGTTCCTTGTAGACGAAGGATGGCGCTTGTCAACCATGTGCTTCTTTTTAATGGCATTGCTTTATACAATATTTTATAGCACAGGGAAACTTATACATTGAACGTCCCTAGTACATTGCATTTACATTGCAAAATAGCCTAAGTGCTGACGCATCAACAATTTTTAATTCAATTCCATCAAGATAATCAGGACTAGAAATACAGTTTAAATTGGGATGACAACCACCAGAGGGTGGCAGAGTGGCACCTGTGATAGATGGTGATTTCTGTCACCTCATGACCGAAGGTGATATTTCTCAGACACTGTCGTTTTCTGAACTTTTAAGTAAAGCACCTTGGCACAATGTCAACTAAAGATCGTGACAATCTAAGAGAGGAGAGTCAACAAGATTTGAGAATGAGTAATGGAGGACAGAAGAAGAGAGGACAAAAATGGAATTCGAGAAACATCCTGAGATGTGAAACCAAAAGAATGGAAAAATCTAGAAGAGGAAGTGTTGTCACTAGAAAAAAAATCCCTTTTAAAGACGCAAAATTTCCCTCCAACTAAAAAAAAATCACATACAAAACTTTATCAATTATTATTATTATTAACAATTTTTCTAATAGTAGTAGTACGATTATTAAGATTTCCGCTACACTCGTAGAAACACAAATTCACAGAAATATTAGGATTTTTAAATTGATTAATACATAAACTTTAAAACATTGAATGAAGATTATTTATAGGGAATTGTGCACTTTGCAAAAACTGAAAGAAATATCAAAAGTTTCAAAACTATTAGTTTTATACGTTGTGTTATCACGATTTTGTAAAACTGGATGATAGCAGAAAGACATTGTTTCCAAAACTAATTTATAATTTTAATTGTCATCTCGCCACCAATGTTCCCTGGTGCAAGTGCATGGGTGTTCTTTGTAAATGTCCCGTCATCAATTCATCTAAGCATTATCCATCATCGTCGTCGCGATTAGCAAAACTGGCAGCAAAGCGACGCTAAGTTAGAAAAATACAAACAAATTTTTAATTAGGAATCCATTTCACAATGAGAGAAAGGAAATAGTTTATTTTACACTGTATTAGCTTAGATTTAAGTGATACAGATATCTTCAAACTTCTAGGCAATTTTGATATTTTCCATTAAATTTCCCTTTTTTCCCTTTTTGCGTACACATTCTGCCTGAATTTTCCCGTCGTCGAGGAAAATTTCCTTCTATCTGGCAACACTGCTTCAAGGTCGCCCGAGAAGAGAAAGGATTCGAAGAAATCTGTCTCTGATTCATCCTAAAAACCAACAGCGATGTCTCGTCCTCAAGTCCTTCAATTTTTTTTTGCAATTGTTCCCGGATGCACGACAGCAAATACTCTTTTGCCAGTCCTAAAATTGACTTGTCACTTGGAAACACTTTGACCTTCCAAATGTCCCTTTTGCTTTAAATTTCTCTCATGACTTCGAGGGCTTAAGCTTCACACAGTATATAATCTATAACATGTGTCAGTGGCGGCGATTAGGGGCCGAGGGAGGTAGTTGCCCCCCACTTTTCGCCATTTTTGTCCCCGCACTATGCTAAACCATATCTACGAAGGGAAATATATTGTCTTTGCCCCCCAGTTTTGGCACCTTGCCCCCCCGGTTTTAGAACCCAATCGCCGCCACTGACAGGTGTGAATATACACCGCGGTGGTCTAGTCGTCAGCCTCCGTGGCGGAGTGGTTAGCTCGGCGCACTACGACGCCAGGGGTCCCGGGTTCGAATCCAGGTTAGGACATGGCTATTGATGTTTCTCGGTGGATACTATAATAAGTAGGTATGGCGTCTGAGTGCTACGTGGGAGACCCTGGTTCGATTCCCGGGGTGGGTGATATAAGGTCGGAATTTTCCCATAAAGAGGCTCTGGGGCTCATCCAGCCTCAAATTAATGGGTATCTGATAGGCGGCCGCAGCGTGGAACTGATCACATCACCTCCAAAATGTCAGAGATCGAGAATGTGTGAAGCCCTATTCCCACATCCCCTAAGTGTGCCTTCATCGTACGGTAATGTGTGCCGGGGAACTTTACCTTATCTTAACAGGTGTGAATTTAAACCTTGTAAGCAGTGCTTAATGGGAAATATTATAATCCTACAGAGCGAAATTTAAGGAATTCATAGGTTGGAATTTTGCAGGTTCATTGAAAAATGCCGTGAAGATGTATGTATGAGGGAGGATGGTCCCTACATATTGTGTTTATGTGCGTGGCTTTTCCTGATGCTAGGTTAGGCACTCTTTTGTAGATGACAATATAAAACTAATGACACTATATTTTAACGAAAGAAATGTATGTGCAACTATATGGATGAACGAGCGATAATATTGAACATACCTAATATTTTGAGTAGTTCTTATGATGAGCACAATAACAAATAAACTTGCAAAGTATCGTAGTAACATTTCTTCCCAGAAAATAAGTACTGTGTCTATATACATAATACAGGCACGTACCTAGAAATACATTTCGGGGGAGAGGGTCCGACCAAATGTCTCAATAATGATAATAATAATAGACAATGATATTAAATTAAATTAACAATAATTAAATAGTAAATTAATTAATATTATTTTGTTATTAATACAGGAATAGGTAAGAAAACATTATCTAGCTTAGGTGTAGTTACGATCGCCAAAATTTGTATAAAATCAACTGCCCTGGCAAGGAAATTAATGTCAAATATATAAAGAATTGAATATTTATTGAATAACAAAAAGGAGTTAGATTCTGTTGTAATAGACAAAACAATTTACGGTAATCACTTTTAATTGCTAATTGCAATTGACTAAAGTAAAGTTGCTGATTAATATTTTATACATATTATCATAAGTACTGTTATGTACCTAATGGGACCAACTCATGTAAACGGTTTGCCGAGGTGGAATATAGATGGCAGCACAAGATGTGCAAGATTGAAGATTAACACAAGATAGGCGAATGTTGGTGTAATGAAGCGCAGAGTAATTTGGAAAGATGAATAACAATAGAATCCATTATAAGGGTATAAAGAAAAGTTAAAAATATATAAACTAATGTAAATACTTAATAAATTAAATTGGTGCACACATGTAAATATACCGGAAAATTAAAGAAGTGAAAACACTGAGAGAAATTCGTGTCTTTTAACAGTTCTATGAGTCTATTCTTTTTGGTGGAAATTTTGATTTATACCAGTGGCGCGTTTCAGTCGTTGCCACAAGGGAAGAGAGTAAGATTATGCCCAAAGCACGAGGGAAAAAATAATTCCTCAATCGTCGAAGAGCAAAAATAGGCGGCGTAGATATCAAACCTCACCTTCGAAATCGTAACCCTCTAGGACTTGGTGTGAATGAATAATAAGTGAGGTGTTACCAGCTTATTGTGAACGAAGCTTACAGAAACCTAGGATAAGAATTGGGAGGGATTTCAAGAGACAGGATACTCTAAAAACACTATACAACGCACTGGTCTGATCGAAACTGGAATATGCTGCCGAAATATGGAACCCTGTAAGCAAAAATATAGCCATAAAGCAGAAATAATACAATCAAAATTCATAAGATATGTAGTTTTTAAGGAAACTGGCAAATATCCTCGCATTGAACCATATCAATATTTGGTTAAACAAGTTAACATGGTTTCCCTCAATGCCAGAAGAAACGCACGGTTACTTTGCCCCCTGTACAACACCATCAACAACAAAATCCAATTGCCACAAATACTCGAACAAATACAATTCAGAGTTCCCAGCGTCAAAACACGACAAAAGGCTGGCTTGTTTCACTGGAAAACCCTCAAAACCAATGTAATGAAACAATCGCCTATTCGGAGTACGTGTGACCTTTACAACAAACTACGTGCAACTGGTCCAAATATTGATGTATTTAGAATGACCTTCGCGTAATTCAAAAGAGCAATAAAATATGTAGGTGACAATCAATGTATAACCAGTATCCAAATCTGTATTATATGATTATCATGTATTATGTATATACATGTATATATATTTGTCAACTATCAATAAGAATTATTAAGGAGTTACTCACATTGTATGATAATCTTGAACTGTCTGAACACTGTAACTGGAATTTATCCTGTTGTGTTCTATTGAATAAATAAATAAATAAATAAATAAATAAACTTAGTGAAGAGAGAAAACTTACATATGAAAATACCAGAGGAATTGGAATAAAGGATCCACATTCCAGGGAATACATAAGAGTCCAGAAGGAAGTCCAGAACCAGATTGCCACAAAGAAAGAAGCAGAGAAGAAAGTCCAGAAGAAAGCATATACGAGAGAAGATTATACACAGAAGAAATTCATGAAGTATACAAATTGAATGTAAATCAGAATCAGAGAAATACATATCTCATTATGTAAATATACAAATCCATGTATCCTTGTTGAGATAATATAATCGGTTAAACGTCTCCATTGGAAGGCATCCTGTCTGGTTTAGTTTTCAAACAAGAACCCTACCTTAAAGATATATTAGCCGTGGTTTAATATTAAGATTTATGTACCTTTGCACAAATAGAGGTAGCAGTACAAGTGTGGAACTGTCCTTCAAAGCCATATGAGCCAAATTCCTTGCCTTCCAATAAGTTCAGTGGACATAAATAACCATCGATTATGTAAAAAATGCTAGAAAAATATATTCTGATTATTTAATTTTAGTACTTGTTAAGTCTTTCGGGGGGTCCGGATCCCCTGGACCCCTCCCTAAATACGTCCTTGACATAATACATCTGTGTGTGTATATATAATGCATAAAGGTAGCAGATTCACTTTTCAATTGCGGCGTTTTCCAACATTATGCACATAGAATTCATCAAAGAAGCCACGCAAACCTTGTTTCTCGTTCCTAAATGACTTTCTTCTAATTGGATGGAAACTCGCCTCTTTTTCAGTTACGGAAAGAAGGTCTATGGGTTTTTAATGGCCGTTCCTTTGCTTTCGTGCGTAGCAATACATTATCTAGTCTCGTGTCTAGAATATCAGGGTTTCAAAATGACGTAGTCAGTGATCAATAAAACTGAAACGGTTATTTCAAGTTCCTCTACCCAGAGCCATGTTGAAGCCGTTCGAAGCAACAGATTGCGGTGAAGCTATGGTGGGTGACCTTGGGGAAGCGAAAGGTGACGAAGAAGAAATAGTTCAAATTTTCACCACCAGGTGGAAAAGTGGCGTTGGAATATGTGCACAGTGAACATCGTCCAGCTGTTGAATCATTGATCACGCTGCCTCACGCTTCCAAATCGTCATTCACGTTGACGGCGCCCATATTGAACACTGCTGTACTGACAAACTAAAAATAAGGATTTTAATGTTCGATTTCTGGTTGTTGTTATTTCAAAGTGGTGAGCACAACGCACCTCGACGCCAGTGATCCAGAATTTGAATCATGACACTGGCATGAGTGTTCTTTGTGAGTGTCCCTTCATCAATTTCATCATATCATCACTCTTCTTGTATTGATTAGCCAAAAGTGGCAGAAAAGAGAAGTAAAATTACCCAAACCAATGAACTATTGCACGTATTCACCTAAAAGGGCCTTGTTTGCAGTTAATGGTTGCAAACAGCTACAACTTAATGTGCGATTGCAATAGCCTCCTTTACGTTCTACAACTTTTATTTGGACGTTTTTCTGTAAGCTGTCCAGTTTGAAATCAATTTGCCAGAATGTTCACGACTCTATACCACAGAAATTGAGAAAATTATTTTCCAAAGTGGTGCGGAATTATAACATTGAAATAAACGTTAAAGCTGAAGCAAGAAGCCACGTGCTTCAAAGGTAAATACAGGGTAAGCCAAAAGCCAGAGCACATCGGCGAATGGCCACAACTGTCGCCAGACTTAACACCCTTTGATTTTCATTTGTGGGAACACATAAATGCTAGGTTGTACGATAAGAGAATTAATAGTCTGGACCACCTTAAAGAAATGATTACATGTGGCATTTACCAGATCACCCACACCACACTACAAGATGTCTTACAACTGGTTTTGACTGATTTGGTTTATTTTACTTCGCTTTTCTGTCACTTTTGGCTAATCTCTGAGGATGAGTGATGATATGATGCAATTGATGAAGGGACACTCTCAAAGAACATCTATTCCCTTGCCAGGATTCGAACCATGGACCTCTGGCGTCGTGGTGCGGTTTGCTAACAACACCGTCACGGAGACTGACGTCTTGCATCTGGGAGCATCTTATTGAATCATATAATGCATCCAAGCATATGTTGCGCATATTAAAATGTAACCATTAATACCAATAATTTGTATGTCTGTATGCACGTGTTTTCTTTCTTATATAACATGACTTTTGATTCACCCTGTAGTTCATGTCCAACATTTTTCTTGACAAGTACAGAAATCCAATATGGAGACCTTTTTTGTTGTTAGAAGCGGAAAGCTTTTACTGAATCATTTTCTAGATTCACAGGAAATACTCTAGAGTGATTGGCGTAATTATAACTCGTCTTAATTTGATTGGTCATTAGTGAAATAATAAGTTATTGGTTCCCAAAGTGTATGGCGCGCCGCGAAATGTTTCAATATTTTCACTGAAATGACGCTTACATGTGTCTGAATTTGAAATGTGTTTTTTTTTTGTTTTTTTTTAACTTAAGGCAAGCAACCTAATAACACTAACTGGGCGTTGCAAGTGTTATAGATAGGCCTGCATTCTGACTTGGGCGCCGCAGAAAAATGAAACGAAAATGTTCCAGAAACTCAGCGTTATTTCATTACCATGTCAAACTACTTTGTTCTTTGACTGTTCTTTAAATTACCATACAATCCTTTGCCGCGAAATTTGTTCTCATTGCTGTTCACAACGACAGCTTTAATCACATTAAAACAAAATTTTATAGCAGTACAAGAAACACAATTCTTTTAAAAACTTCTCATAAAACCAGGGAGATATGGGTCTAAAATAAAGGTTCGTGCCCTTCAAATACACCGTACCGACTGGTACCCCATCTTGTGTCACTTTTAAGAGTTACTAACAACGCGACATTTTTTCGCCTGAATTTGGAAAGCTCAATTGCAGTACCATCGAGAAGCGAGTAAGAAACAGTAGATGCTTACTTTCACCTAATAAGGAAAAATACCGACAAACAAGCGAGTAAAGAAGACAGTAGAAATTGAGAAAGAGAAATAAAAGTCAGAACACATGCTCTTTACTTGTCGTTCGTAGCTTTCTCCTTTCTCACAATGAAATTCCGAACTCGTGTACGCGTTACGCATGGCGATGTTCCATTGTTTCAAGGACAGATTCAAGTGTGAAATACTGATGATGGAGGATGGAGAGAAATTCCTCGAAATTTGACGTTAAGGTATGAATAGGGGAGGGTGGTCCTTCAAAACTGCAAATTGTTAGCAGTGGTCTCAAATATTTTAGAAAAAATACCGGGCAGTTATTTTTCAAACTCAATACATTATTATAAAGGAACAAACATGTATACCATGAAACCATTCAAAAAGCACATTTTGAAACTTTACAAAACTGAATTATTGTTAATTGTAATTAGCAATAATGTTAATGATATTGTTAAGTAGTGGGCAGTGGCGACGATTAGGAGGGGCGTTGGGGGCGGTTGACCCCACTTTTTGCCACTTTTGCCCATCGCACTATGCTAAACCTTGAAATGAACTGTCTTTGCTCCATCAGTTTTGACATCTTGCCCCCCCCCCCCCCCCCCCCGGTTTTGAAAACCCAATCGCCGCCACTGGTATTGGGTAATCAAAGCCGGCCCTACGGAGAGGCAACTAGGGTTCTCGCTTGAGGACCCGCGTTTTAGAGGACCCGCTCATGGATTCTTTGACACTTAAAAATATCCAAAATTAGTGAAGTTACATAAAAAACAAAGATCCACATAAAAATCGTGTTGAAATATTGTAAAAAAACAGTTGATATGCACTGTGCGTTCAATTATATTATTAAATCATGAAGTGAAAATATTGCTTCATATGATACAATGCAAATTCAATACACGTCAAAATCTAATGAGAAGTAAACGAAAGAGAATTGGCACTTTTATAGTGGTATAATAGTTTGATATTGAACACACCCAATTTTTGTAATTAAATGTCATGAGCGTGGCGCCAGTGGTTCATCGGATTGGATTGCTTTAGTGTTTTAAGTCCACTTTATGCACAGTAAGGCTAATCGGGACTGGACCTACAGTTTAAAGTGGGATCCGAACCACTTGTGGCTCCACCGGGTATCGAACCCGGGACCCCTTGATTACAAGGCTACGACGCTACCACTGCGCCATCGGGGAGGCCCAGTGGTTCATCGGAAATGATAAGAAACACTAAGTTCTTAGGTAATAATATAATATAAATTAATAGCATTAGTTGTAACAATATTTGCATTGTCATTATGTAGGACTCGTGAACTTCGGACCAGTGTTGTTTAAGGTCGACGAACCCTTAAATTCTAATGGGTTCTATTGGGTTTCGCTGAAAGACCGAAACCTTTTCTCTCGCACAATTTAAATTCGGTCCAACTTGCGTATTGTTTAATTTCAATAGGGAACCTGGACCGGAATTCAATTGATACGGGAATAGAGTTCCTGGACCTTACTTAAATTGATTGGAGAAAAAAATGTTCCTGGACCGAATTGAAATTATTTAAAAATCAAAGGGTTCTTTACGATCTGGAACCCACTTGCGCTTGCTAATTTTCCATCCTGGACCGGAATTGAATTTATTTAAAATTGCAAAACATTGAACAAACCTGCTTCGGGCTAAAGAATACGAAATTCTCTGATTCTTTCGATACCTCTGAAAATTTTTTGTTATAGGCCCCCAGGAATATTGTGTGCCCCACGCCCCTCACCACCTAGGACCGGCCCTGTGGTAATGCGTCTAAATTTATTCGCGACATTCCATGGGAATTTATTCTTAACAAATGAAAATTAGCTTTAAATTCGGAATATCCCTTTCGTAAACGAAACTGTTCTCAAGTAATTAGCCTCCAGGATGGCGCAGTGGTAGCTTCGTCGCCTTGTCATCAAGGGGTCGCGGGTTCGATACCCGGTGGAGGCACGTAGTGGTTCGGATCCCACTTTTTCTGGCATAAAGTGAGCATAAAACACCAAATCTTCAAGTGATTGGACTTTCTTTGAAAAAGGGATTTTCTTTCGCGAGGAAAGGGAAATTTTCAACTTCTGAGAGGGAAAGTCTTTGGAACGAAGTTATCGTGTTTGCATTCTGGGAAATTTTGCAAAAGTCCGAAGCGAATTCCGACCTCCCACGCCCTCCAAATCACAAGAATGCAATTTCGGTTAATGGGCCAATGTAAAGAGGTCAATGCAACTGTTGCAGAAAACTTCCGCCAGCGGTGGACAGAAGCGCCACCAGAGGTCACTGGATGAATCAACAATCGCTCGCAGTGTTGCGGCAAGGGGGAAAATATGCTGGAGCAATTTCTTGGAATGTCAACTTGTATCCTGCTGGGAGAGAAACACGACCTTGCACAGATAGAAACGAGATTCCATTCATACTGTGTCGACACGCGTTAACAACACGCAATTCGTGGTCACCTGCACCCCGTCCTCGCTTTGTGGGGGTCGACCTGAGTGGCGGAGTGGTTAGCGCTAGGAATGGTTAAATCCGGATAAAATTTTATCCGGATATCGGATATTTTTTTCCAGGTTTTCAATATCCGGAAACGGATATTCTGATATCCGGATAACGGATACATTATCCGAATTTTTCGGATATTTGAATTATCCAGATATTCGATGTGTGTATTATCCGGATAATTTTATCCGTTTAAGGGGATATCCACATATAATTATTCTCCGGATTTTCGAATTATCTGTTCCATCTGAAACTGATATCGGATAATTTGAAATCGGATATTGTGGCCTTCCCAAGTTATCACAGCCCACTACGGCGCTAGCGGTCCTGGGTTCGAATCCCGCCCTGGGCATGGGTGTTTTGCGAGTGTCCATTCATCAATTGTATCATATCATCACTCATCCTCATATTCGCGATTAGTCAAAGTGACAGAAAAGTGAAGTAAAATAAATCGAACCAGTCAACACTTTCTTGATCACGGCAGAAGGTGGGGGTGGTGCGATCAGCACTACGCCCCTAGCCGCATTTACCCTCCAGGTACCCACTTTATACGACGCTGGGTGGACGCCGGAGCCGCTTGAACAGGTGGAAATAATCCCGGTTCTCCCCCGCCGGAGATCGAACCCGGGTCTCTCGCATGGTAGTCAGACTCCCTAACGACTTAGCTACCGCGATTAGTGATGCAGTTACTTATGGATAGTGAGGCTCACATACAGTACACCATATTTCGGAATTATATTATTTTTGTTTAGCATCGCTTTCCCTAATGAGGATGAAGGGACAATCATAAAGAACTTCCGTGTCCAGATATTAATTCCTACCCGGGACGCCTAATGATATGATGACATTAATAAACAGACACAAAGATCTCTCATGCCCAGGCAGAGATTCCATCTCGGGATCGCTGGCATCGTAATGCGCTGTGCTAAATGCTCCTCCACAAGCAAGAATTAGCGACTATTTGTTACTGAAACCATGGGCGTAACTTCGGACCTAACTTTGGGGGGGGGGGCAAAATCGAACTTGGGGCTTAACTTGGGGGGGGGGGGCAGAATCATTCTAGAGAAATGACTCGGGGGGACAAAATCAAACTTGGTGCTTAACTTGGGGGGGGGGGGCAGAATCAAACTAGAGACATGACTTTGGGGGGGGTACTCAAACTTGGGGTTTAACTTGGGGGGGGGGGCAGAATCAAACTAGAGACGACTTGGGGGTGAATCAAACTAGAGACGACTTGGGGGGGCAGAATCAAACTAGAGACGACTTGGGGGGGGCAGAATCAAACTAGAGACATGACTTTGGGCGGCGCAAAATCAAACTTGCGGCTTAACTTGGGGGAGCAGGGCAGAATCAAACTAGAGAAATGATTTGGGGGGGGCAAAATCAAACTTGGTGCTTAACTGGGTGGGGGCAGAATTAAACTAGAGACATGACTTTGGGGGGTACTCAAACTTGGGACTTAACTTGCGGCGGGGACAGAATTAATAAGTTTTCCATCCCATAAATATAGCGTCCAGAACTATTATTTTGAATAGCTTACATTTGCACAATAAAAAAAAAATACCTTCAATACTTTGCTACTTAGATCCCAAGAGGTTAACAAAAGTATAATTAACTTTTAAAGTTAGCCTGAAAATTTTGAGGGGCAAGTGCCCCTCTTGCCCCCGGCAAGTTTCGCCTATGACTGAAACCAGTGTTCGAAGCAAAGGGGGGTGGGGATTCGGGGGAATATCCCCCACCCAGCTAACAAAATTTTCCTAAAATTACCCCCCGAACTATCTATTCTCACTGTCTGCATTGCCACAGGGGTGTGCCGCGTCATCAAAATTTAAGGGGGGTTTCCCTAAAATAATTCAAAATTGAACTTAAATATATTCGTGTAAAATATTGGGTGTCCGAATTGAAACGCCCTAATGGCAACTGTCTGTAACTCCACATGTATTTGGTGTATCCAAATGAATTATAGCCTACATCAATGAATACACATAGTCATAAAGTTTATGTGAGCAAAGTAGCAATTAGTACATTTGTACATGCGGCCATGAGTCGCATTGAGGATGTCCAGTGTATTCAACCAAAGTGAGAAATATGGAACAGCTTCGTGAAAAGATTACAGTTGTCATTGGGACAGTCACCCCCCCCCCCCCCCCGGTTTTGAAACACAATCGCCGCCACTGACTATGTATATTCGTTGGTGACAAATACATTGGGAGTTGCAGACAGTTGCCATTATACAGTTTCAATTCGGACACCAAGGCGTGATGTAACATCCCTTCCCCCCAAGTAACATTTTCCACTTTAGGCGCTCGTTAAGAGATGGCGCGACAGTGTTCCTCTGTAAAGATGCAATGTTTTGAAGCAGAACACATTTTGAGCATCTATAAAGTTCAATCTTGTTTAACTTTCTCCCCAGCATCAATGTTAGCACTGTTCTGAGCAATTTAAATATAATATTCGTAACAATTATGAGCCATTTTTCACATAGCTACTGTCGTTTTATTATGTACCTTATTCAAGTTCCTACAATCGCGCAGTTTGTCCCAAGTAAAATACTAATTAGGGTTCAACTAAACAGTATTCAAGATAAAATAGAAGCCAAGATTAGAAAAGAGCAAGCAGGATTCCGTTCTAGTAGATCCTGCACAAACCAAATATGTACATTAAGGATTATCATCGAGCAATACATAGAATGGAATAGTAGATTATATACATCTTTGGAGATTTTGATTCTATAGCAAGGAAAAGAATGTGGCAAATATTACTGCAGTTTTGAATACCAAATAAAATAATAATGATAATCCAGGGATCATATCGACAATACAAGAGCCAAGTTATTCACGAAGGAGAAGTTACAGAACCCTTTGAAACATAAATTGGAGTGAGGCAGGGATGTAATAGATACAGTAATGAGGGAAACCGTACAAGAAAAAAGAGGAATACAATGGATAGATTAGAAGACCTAGATTTTGCTGATGTTGTGTGTCTGTTGTCAGAATCTTATAGAGATGCAAAAACTAACTTGAAAGATCTGGTTGTAGAAGCTAAAAAAAATCGGACTGGCGTTAAATAAATCAAAGACTACAACAATGCGATTAAATGCAAGGACTCCACAGCTGAATTATTCTTTTTACGCATTAGTAATTTTTCCACAAACTGAATGTTCAAGTAGAGAATCATTTTCTTTATTATGAAAATTCGCCAACTTCGCTTTGCCCACACTACAGGCCCGTTACCATCAGGTTATCCGAAGAGTATACATGTCTTAGGCCCGCTTTAGACGCAAGCATTTCCTTTAACATTCCAGTTAGCTTTTGCGATGCATAATACATATAGCACGAAAGGCACACATAGTTACACCATCTATGGTTAGTGCACGGTGTTTACAATTGAAATAACTAAAAATATTATTCCATTCCTGTATTTTATGCACTATAAAGTATGTATTTAAGCAGTGCCATTGCTTTGTACCGGACACATTTTTATAGCAAACGTTATTCCTCTCGGTTGAATAGTTATCGGCTTTTAAAAACGTGAAGTGAGACGTTGTTTACATCTCACGCGGCCGCCATTACAACCTAGAAGTCGCTTCTGATTGGTTACGCTACGAAAAATGCTACCAACCGAGCCTATCCTTGAGAAATGTCATGAAAATATGCTATGGCATCTGAAATGCCGTAAGATTTTTCACTTTACACGGTGGCATTTTGGTCATGGCATAAGTGTTAAGAAAAATGCTTTCGTCTAAAGCGAGTCTTACTCACCGAAAACCGAGAGAGAGAAAGGATAAAACACAAGAGAAGAGGAGCAGAGAAAGAGGAAAAAGTAGAAAAATGGAAAGTTAATGAGAAAGGAAGAAGTCGAGAAATGCGTAGGTAGAGAGACAGAGATGCATAACTTCAACCTGTCCGCTGCTTTCACATCGCCCCAAGCAATCGTTGCATCAATTTGTAAACATCTTACAGAAGTGTGAATCACTGTGGCATGCTGTGAAGAGACAAGAATTTAGTTTCCCAAACCTCAATTTCTCTGCGTTGGTAAGTACTTTACAATACAATTCCCTCTTGCGCGATCGTTTGCAATACGTTCTCTCAAAATCCAAGGCAATCAGGATAAAGTTACAAATCGTTGTTACTTATTGCTGTAACAATATCATAAGCCTAGGAATATTTTATATTGCGCTGTTTCAAATCACCGATTTATTTTACAGCTAATTGTATAAGTCAAATCCAATTTTAAGAAGCTCCCGTTGATAGTAATTTTACATTCAATTTAATTTTGTGCTTGTTTAACTTCTACTTTGAGACAAAATCTGTCTAAACTGCTCGGTGAGATTCAAGCTGCTTAAAGAGCCATCTATTGGGAGGATTTGAAACCTTTATGTTGGATTTGCGTCACAGTCAGTGATGTGCGTCTACGCGTAAACAACGATGGTCTACATTCATGGACGTCCGTAGGATTTTTTCCAGGGAGGGGCAAGGAAGGTATCCAGGGGGGGGGCAAACAAGGCACATTTTCCCCAGAAATAGTGTTGTTCCGTAAAAAAACATTGCTTAAATTTGAATTTATGGTGTTCATGCAATAATTAACACACATTATTGTGGCAAAAATGAAATTATATGTGTGAAATACATAATTTTTGGTTGACTTTCGTTTTCCAGGGGGGCCCCCTTGCCGACGCCCATGTCTACATTCTACACGTAGACTATTTTATACTTAGATGGCGTAATCTATGTAAACATGGCAAAAGGAGATAACTTAGCGAAGGGCGCCTTGGAATTAAAAGAAAATTATACTGCGTATCAGTTGCTGATGTGTGAAGAGAACTTTTCATACTCTTTCTTCCAAATTCGAATAATTCCTCACCTAGGAAGAAACCTAATATAGGAAATATTATAGTGTTTTATGGGAAACGATCAGATTTGCCTCACAACTGCCATCTGTTGTTGTTTTTTGCATACTATTTATCTTCTTCCATAGTTTATGAGTGAAGAGAAGAGAAATTTTGTTGTAAATAGGATTCCTTTCAGTTCGTTAGGAACCAATATAGTTGAAAATGTCACTTTCCTTTCATGAAACCCTTCAAAATTAATTTTAATGCACTTTAGATTGTCTACGTAGTCTATGTAAATTACAACCCAATGTAATCTACGCGTAGATTACGTGTAGACAACGCATGTAGACGTAAACTTATTGTCTACGGCACATCACTGGTCACAGTGCTTGAATGAACCTGTAGTCTATTTAGTTGTACATTTTTAAACTTTACAGCTGGACAAAGAAAAGTAAAACCCTAGGCGCTTATTGCATTTTGGGGGTTCATCGTGCTGACCACACGTCACCCCGTAACTGGTTGGATGATCCACCTCCGGCTCTCTTCGGCTCCCTCGCCTCCACCCGGTCGTCGGAGGGGTGGGATGGACAACGATCAATGGCGTACGTTAACCAGTTCAAGTTCTTTAAATAATATACTTAAATTCTGGTTTAATAGTTTGTATAATATATACAATGAACAATTGCCCATTGAAGCTAAACGTACGTATAAAACACGGTAACATGGAGAACATGCAACTGGTTTGCAGGCTGAAGATAAGGGAGCTACGGGAGGTGTAGAACACGTTCCGTTTCAAGAGGCCTAAGACAACGTTGGCAAATACCATGACGCCATTACAAGCACAGCTCATCATGATAACACGCTCCAGCATGGACGAAACACCTCAACAGCGTCAATTACGTGAAAGTCCGCATTGAAGTCCACTCGACGGGCGATGGAGGAATGCGCCTCTTCCAAAGAGTGCCTCGATGACCTCAGGCATCCTGCTCGCACCCAAAGGTCATCGTCGCCTCCTCTGCCCCCGCATTGTTCGCCCTTTCATTCCCAAGGGTGTGGCCCAATCATTGTTCTCCATTATCTGAAGCGGCTTCGGCACCTGCCTTTGCCGGTATTGCAAATCCAGTCAGCAAATCTTGCTTCATTTCGTGATGATGTGATACCTTCCTCACCTTGTAATCAAGGGGTCCCGGGTTTGTTACCCAGTGGAAGCACATAGTGGTTCGGATCCCATTGATAAACTGTATGTCCAATCCCGATTACGCTAACTGAGCACAATGATCTCCCATGATAGCGTAGTGGTAACGTCGCCACCTTGTAATCAAGGGGCGCCGGATTCGATACTAGTTGGAAGTACATTTTACAGTGGTTCGCATCCCACTTAAAATTGTATATTGAGTTCCGATTAGCGCCTCTGTAAACAAAGTAGATTGAAAACAAACTCACACTAGTCGTACTGTTTGAAAAGCTCTTTTGAAACATAAAATCTTGAGTTATTTACCTTCAACTGGAGGGACAAGGGCGTCGGCCCCTATGTAAACTGACATCGTTCATCTCAAGTTTTTTTAAAAAAGCAGAAAGCTTGTTATTTGTATTGTTAATAAGAGAAATAAAAATATTAAAGTTAGTATTAGAACAGAATGATCAAAGTAAATATTAGCTATATCCAAAAAGTTGAGTGTAAAATGCAAGAACGAGGTTACATTTTCATATTCTACCATCTAATCCAAAGAATAAATGGTACCACACTGTTCATAATTCCAAAAAAATATTGTTCTAGGTGAGGGGCCACCCAGCACAGTCCTTATGAGTAAAATTTCCCATTTACATGTGGATTTTTTTTCCTTTTTAGCGAGCAAAAATATAACATTGTACTCCCATTTCCAAAACATTCTTCCGCCACTGAGCATAACGATCGTAAATGAGTGTTAAATAGGATGAAAACTAACTTAGTTTATAGTATTTTTATAGTACCTAGTGTTTGTGGAGTAAAGAAAGTTTCAAAACACGCTTGCGTCTACAATACTCATATCCCGTTGATTCAATGGCCTACTGCTGATGACGTTTCATGCAAGCAATTTCTGCACGGGCCTTCTTTTAAGAAGGTATCGGCCAAGCAGCGAATAAAGCGCCACGTAACGGGAAAAAACGAAGCAGAGTGGGTTTGTAAACTGTAACAAAAAAATCAAGTTAACAGATATGTCTTCGGTCCTTCAATCAAACTTGACAGTCTATTTCACCTTGATAAAACAAGTGAATCATGCTACAAGCATACCAAGTAAGTTAACAATGAGGAATTGTTACTGCGGCTTTCTTTATTGCAACTTAGCTTTCCTTCCTGTGTATGTGTGGCCTTTAGTAAAGGCTGATAGCTATTTATGAGAATTAATTTCTTCCTTCTTTGTTTGCCGCTACTTACAAGCCTCGATTGAATTACACAAATTAAAAATTCACACATTAGTCTGTTCTGAGGTCAAGTGTATGATCACTTTCACGGTTTGTCATTATGAACAATAAACATAAACTTCACGCTTAATTGACCTAAGTCAATTACTTGATATTTAGTGGCTTCTCGGTATTTTCAAGAAAAATGTTTCTTTATACTGTTTAAATGTAGAAATAATTCCATATATTTTATCATTTTTGATCATCATGATTAACGTTCTCTGCCATTTGTACTCCGAATGATGCCAAGCATTTCAATTATTTTTCTCACACTCGACTATTCTGGTCTGATTCTATATCTCTTCCCTCTTATCTTCATTTCAAAGTCTTCTTCCCATCTTGTCCTGATTTGTCTCTATCTCTCTTCACTTCCATCTTCACTTCAAAGTCTTCCTATTTCCTTCCATCTTGCCCTGGTCTGTCTCTATATCTCTTCACTTCCATTTCCATGTCTCAGTCTTATTTTCTTCTTTCCACCTTGACCTTCTCATCTCTCTATATTTCTTCCATTCCATCTTCATTTCACGGTCTTCTCTTCTTCTTCACATCTTGCCCTGATTTGTCTCTGCATCTCTTCCCTTTCATCTTCATTTCACAGTCTTCTTTTCTTATTCCAATCTTGCCCTATTTGTCTCTATATCTCTTCCTTTTCATCTTTATTTCAGAGTCTTTCTATGTCTGATTCGATATCTCTTCCCTCTTATCTTCATTTCACAGTCTTCTTTTCTTCTTCCCACCTTGCACTATTTGTCTCTATATCTCTTCCTTTTCATCTTTATTTCAGAGTCTTTCTATGTCTGATTCGATATCTCTTCCCTCTTATCTTTATTTCACAGTCTTCTTTTCTTCCTCCCACCTTGCCCTGAGTTGCTTCTATGTCTCTTCACTTTCATCTTCATTGCAATCTTTTTTTTCTTGCCATTTTGCCCTGAACTGTGCCTATATGTCTTCACTTCCATCTTCATTTCAACGCCTTCTCTTTTCATTCCATTTTTCCCTGGTTTGTCTCTATATCTCTTCACTTCCATTTCCATGCCCCTATCTTCTTTTCTTCTTTCAATCTTGCCCTACTCATATCTCTATATTTCTTCCATTCCATCTTCATTTCACAGTCTTCTTTTGTTCATTCCATCTTCACTGTTAGAGGTTATAGTACAATTTGCAGTACCCTACCGTTAACAGACGATCGCCTATTATTTTACAAAAGCGGGATTCAACAGTTTTTTATTTAAATTTTGGATATTTTATCATGCATACAGACAGATAATGATTATAAATTGCAGTTGCTTGCACCATAAGTATATTTTTAAAAAACCATTGGGGGAAACCCTGGGGGGTAAAGGCGGTCAGGGGCGTGATGCTGATCACATCACCCTCACTCACGACCGGATCAAGGAAGTGTGGGGCGTTACCCCCACACCCCCTATACGCCTTCATGGCGTTGTGCTAAACACAGGGGAGCACTTTACCTTTTTTATTAATTAGTGTAAATATGTAATGGTCGTTAATACTTTAAAAACTGTCATTGTTACGTTTTAAGCTATTTGGATGGTAGCTGAAGTAGACGGTCTCTGACAACCATTTCTCCAGGCAACTTTTTTTTTTTAAAAGTGTTGCCTTAGTCTGCCCTTTTCATTTCTTCCTGTGTTATCTTCATTTCGGAGTCTTCGCTTGTTCTTTACATCTTGTCCTGGTCTACCACTACTATCGTCTACTAAAATTTCGTATCGTACCCAAGGTATTGGGTAGGATGTATAAAGTCTTAGCATAGCAGGTATCAGAGAAAGGAATGCTGAATAAGTAATCAGGCAAAGGTCGGGTGATTGACTTGGAAGTCGTATGTGGCATGAGTGTTGGAATTGTCAGGAGGTGTGATCAGTTGGCGAGAATAGGAGAGAATAGGAGAGAGAGTAAGGACTACGGATTGTGAGAGAGGAGCAAAGTGGGGAACGACTATTGGACGATGGTGTGTGACAAGAGACAAGTGATAGTTGAGAGGACAAGCTAGGAACAATCTCCATATATTTGTAAGGCAAGTAATATCCTTTCCTTAACCAATCCATATCGGTTCAGTCATGGAGAGTATGAAACCCATATCTAATCTAAGCTAATTTCTATCGCCATTCCTTTAAAAGGTAACCTCTCGCATTTATCACATTTAGGCCACGCGAGTGATAACCATCTGAGAGATGAATGAGGAATAGCTACATCACCCAATTAAATCTAGAGGTTCTTGGTTCGATCCCAAACGCAGCATGGGAGTTGCGTTACGTGGTGGAGGTGCGGGGAAATATCATTAATATTTTGGAAGGAAAAGAAGACGAGGGGGCAACAACCCACCCAACCCCTCCCTGCAGAGGCAAGCTTGTTATTACATTATGGACAATGGACTTCTTTATAGACAACATAAACTGGGAGCTACGACTAAGAAATTATTATGCATACCGAAGTCACTTCGCAACACTGTCATTGAGACATTGCATAGTTTACCAGCTGGAGGAGCGCATTACGGCTTCACTAAAACATACAAAAATGCACTAGATAGGATTTACTTTCCATTTATGAAGAACCATATTCAGAAAATGGTCAAGGAGTGTGTAATTTGTCAGCAGAATAAGCGCATAAAAGGAGCGCCATATGGAGAACTTTTAACGTTCAACTCACAGAAACCATTCGATAGAATCGCTTTAGATTTTAGCGGACCGTATCCACCAAGTGGTTTGCTCCGCCATAAATATATACTAAGTGCAATCGATCATGGTACTCGATTTTTAATTGCTCAATCAGTAGCAGATACTTCAAGTGAGACAGCAGCTAACTTCCTTTTTGAAAATGTAATTTTGCGCTACGGATGTCCTTCTCATTTAGATACAGACAGAGGTACTTCATTCACAGCTAGTTTATTTAAAGAACTATCGGAGAAATGTGGAATCCATCTGAAATTCGCTCCAGCAGCTAATCACAATTTAATTGGATTATTGGAACGATCACATGCTATTTTACAGGGACTTATGAAAAACTTCGTGAACTCAAAACACACAGACTGGCTTTTATACTTGCAATCGGCCGTGTGGTCGTACAATGTTAATTACCAGGAGAATTTGAAGAACAGTCCATTTTTTCTTCTTCATGGATTTACGCCTAGATTAGTCTGGGAGAGCGGACTACATTTAACGCCCAGTGTGAATGTAAACAACGAGATGAGATTCAAGATTCTCGAAAAAGCACGAGCAGCAGCTTATGAGTCTTTACAGAAACGCCACCGACAAGCAAAAAAGTACTACGATAAACGTCATCAGTCCATTGAATTTACGCCAGGAGAATTGGTTCTAGTATACGATGGCAGTCATCGTGTACACACCGCTAAATGCTTTTCGGGAGTATATAAAGGACCTTGTAAAATTATAGCAAAAGAAAATCCCAATGTTTACAAAGACAATATAAGACAAAACGGGGACAGACAGTCGTGGACTCAATTTCGGTTCAGAGGTTGAAGAAATACTATGCTTCGGAACACGGTAGCGGCGATGAGAATGTAAATGGTGATGATGAGACTGAAGAACAGGAACAGTCAGGAGTGAATGAGTGAGAACATACCTTTTACCCTGTACGTAACTTCCTTTTCAGTACTCTGATGCACTAAATAAATTTTACATCTTGCAAATATATTTTTAAACTAACAAACACTAAAATTATGTGAAATATTATTGTTTAGCCCTTAATAATTGCACGGAAGTGTAAAACTAGTTATTACCACACTAAAATCATTAGTTATAACACGTAGACTTCGAGGTTTCATAATAATGAACAACAAGTACAGTAACGCGCAAAAATAATAATAATTAATATTATTGTATTCACGGATAGTGAACAAAGGGAATGGTGATGAATATAAATTGCGCGCAAGGAATTTTCCTCAGATTTCTGTAGGCCTGCAGAGAACTGATGGAAATAATCTTTTGTGAACTACAAAAGATAAATAGTGTAAGTCAATAATAGACTTTAGTATTTTTTATGAATAAAATGTGTTAAACACATTCGGTAAGGAAAATGAGAATTAAAATTCTCTATGATTTAGCGTGGTTAGTCAAAATAGGGTTTAAACAAGTATACATTTTAATATTTCAATTGTTAAATTTAAGTTAATTACATTTATAATTTTAATAACTAAATAAATGACAGAAATATGAGATTATCAGTTTTATAAGATTTAAATAACGTTAAATAAAGAGAACAGTTATAATAAGAGCTGACTAGGCATACAGCCAGTAAATTATTCAATTAAATGAGCTACAGATCAATAATAACTAAATAAGTATTGCGATAATAAGAATTCTAATATAGATAATAATAATAACGAAGAGAATAGTGAACATATTGAGTTCTTTGATATTTATAAAGCTTAAATAAAATGTATCACATGGAAATAATATAAATATTAAGATTACCTTTATAATTATACGCATTTTACATTGAGATTTAATTATTTTGTATATTTTTCTTACATAACTTTACATAAAAGCTAGATTTCAAATCTAATATGAAGAGTAATAAGTCAATTAAGAGCATAGGAGAAATAAGTAGTATTTTACAAATACAGTTACGATCATGAGTTATCAGCAGCCACTTGTCAGATTTTATTAACAATTTCACGACACAGTCATGAGATGAATTAAGACAGTCTTGAAGAAGTAAAATATCTTTCATTAAACATATACATTACATTGATCCATCTAATTTGGAACACTTCATTCCAAATATGACTCAATTAATTTATTGAATGTTATAATCAAGTTACTTAGAGTACTTCCTAATTTTTTTTCCGCATGGTAGAAATTTCCCATCTTGTAAAATTCCCACTTAAAATTTCCCTCACATGTATTTCACATTCTGAAAACGATATCGAAAATCAGCTTCGAACGTCTTCATGGTAAATTATCTGTCGTCAGCAAAAGGATAAAGTTAAACCAGGGTGCAACGGAAATGTCCTTCCTCTTTAAGCAATGGGGAAACTTGAGTTACATTCAGAAAGACAGAACAACTAACGAAATATGCAAGTTAGGCATTCTATTCGTTTCTTGCGGCAACGATATCTACCTACATCGGCAGGAGCAACATTCTCTCTTGACATGAAGTAACCAACACGTTGCAAATTAAACCGCAGATATCTCACATTCCACATTAGCCGGGGAACTGAATAAACTGCCGGCAGAGCATTCTTTCAACTCAGGTTATCAGCTCGAAAGATACGAGGGAACATGGAATTTTATGTCTGTTCAGAACGCTATTTCTTTGTGAGACAACATTTGGAATCTATATTGGAATTAACTTTTCATTTTTATATCATTTAATGTTAGGTGCATATACATATAGTTACACACTACCAATTGTCAACTTTCATTTTTTTTTCTCTCCATATTTTTTTTGTATACACAATTGTATATTATTTTCCTTGAATATTCTTAGGCTAATTGCAATATCATTAAGGGAGAAAGAGTCAATAATGGACAACGAGATTTCGAATTCTTAGAATATTATTTTACGTATTTCAATTTATGTGGACAATATTAGCAAGTGCACAGGATATTTTACAATTAATCTTTATTAATGACGTTATTTTTAACAATATCATACTAACAGAAGGACGATCATTCGATACATTATTTTTTAGTAATATTTAAAGTACTTCATTCAATTCAATTGTTATTTATAAATATTTTCAGTTAATTTAAGTATTCATATATTTTCAGAAATCAATTATACGTAATTTAAATTTTGCAGTAGTCTACAGTATACACTCATAACACTCTCAAGAGTATTTACAATATTACGTTCAATTCATATATAAAGTTCAATTGCTTTTAGTAATTATTAGTAGTTATATTTATTTATTTATTTTTCTCTTTTCAAGATTCTAATTACATTTGGTGTGTAAAGGATGGCATTAATTAGAATTTGGGTAATTTATAGTAAGAGTAAATGTTATGACTGAATCGGTACTCCTTTTCAAATTCCATTTCCTCAAATATAACAACCCTCAACTACAAGATTTTTCATACTTGTAATATTTACAAGTACTACTTTCTTAAAATAAGAGGCGCCCTTGTCTCAACAAAACCTCTACACATACCGACATATTAAGTTCTCTCACAAACAACATTACACTAACGATCAGGAGGAAATGCCTGTTCGGTATATGATGCAAATTTCCTTTCCAAAACCTACCTGAATTGCCTCACAGATAATTCAAATTTTAACGGTGAAATGAACATTTTAACAATATTATGAAACCATGTTAACAGTCCTCAGTTCAACTTTTTCACAGATGTCAACGTCTAGAGATGGTCACCAGCTAAAACCTTGGAGAAATAAGAAATGAACACGATTTACACCTGAAGGACGCAGATAAATTATTTTGATCTACGAACTTTCTTAAGAATTTCTCAAGATTTTTATTTCTGAGATTTTCTTTTAATTTTTCGACACGTGGAAACATGAATTACAATTAGACCTCTCATCAATTTTAATTACGCAGTTCAGCGAAATCAGTTGATAAGCACCAAATCGTTTAACACGGATCTCCTTCATTCTATTTTACTTAACTCCTACTGAAGTCAATTAGTAGTGAGACCCGATATTCAACGCTGATAATACATACATCAATTTGAAGGAATATTTACATACAACTAAATATTTCACATTCACAATTCGACGATATGCAGTTCTCTACTGTGCGTTTTTCATCAATGACAATATTTGTAGATGCAAAGTTAATGCATCAAAGTGAAAAACATTTTTCACGGCCTCAAGGAACTACTATATACATATATACGTGGTTTGGTTCAAGAAGAAACTTCATTGCTATACGCAGAGACTATTAAGTGATGTTAACACGAGTAAAATTATGGTATTTTACTTGAACTCTTTATGAGAATCAGGATAACTCAAGGATTATTTTATGGACAAATGTTAGTGCTGTGATTTTATCTATCGAACACTATTATATTCTTATTTTCAAATACATAAATTCATGTACATATATTATTATTCAAGGACAGTTATTGATACAGTGTATATATTTTGATTAACTTCAAATTTTCTAACTAAATATTTATTGTGATAGTTGACATATATTATAAATAAAAACGACAGCGATATTTAAATGATACAATAAAATAAGAGACGGTGAAATTTACATCGATAATGACATATGTGTGCAAGTGCAACTCGGATGAGTATCACAAACGTTGCTGATTTTGTAACTATTAACTTCCAAATCCACAACAGTGTTGTACAGTGTCAGTGCTTGCAGGATCGATTACACTACTTCGCTAGTGTGTCATTGAGACATAAATTTTGACAAGATCCATTCTTGTGGAACAATGCTTTTATAATTTTCTCACGTGGTGTCAGAGTGTTGCATGCTTATGCACGGACTTCGCTACGTCATCATGTAGTATTGGAACTGAGATGTGTAGCGTAAGCCTCTCAATGAATACGCGCACGAGCAGATTGTCAAGTTAGCATAACAAACTCACGTGCCAGTGTTTACCTTTTATATGCTTTACGCAGACATGTATTTTTTTCTTCTCTTTGTTTCTATCGGGACTCGTGATATATCTATATTTTCAGGACCTATATTATTCCATTTACATATATTCTGGGTAATGGTATGTTATTACAATATTTTTAGTACACTATATTTTATAATAAAAAAAAAATCTCTCCATAGAAAGGATCGATATGGAATACAACTTTAAATCTTTCATCTTTAGGTGAAAATCAAAGGATTTTCTTTAGGGGGTAGAGGAGCGTATCGTACCCAAGGTATTGGGTAGGATGTATAAAGTCTTAGCATAGCAGGTATCAGAGAAAGGAATGCTGAATAAGTAATCAGGCAAAGGTCGGGTGATTGACTTGGAAGTCGTATGTGGCATGAGTGTTGGAATTGTCAGGAGGTGTGATCAGTTGGCGAGAATAGGAGAGAGAGTAAGGACTACGGATTGTGAGAGAGGAGCAAAGTGGGGAACGACTATTGGACGATGGTGTGTGACAAGAGACAAGTGATAGTTGAGAGGACAAGCTAGGAACAATCTCCATATATTTGTAAGGCAAGTAATATCCTTTCCTTAACCAATCCATATCGGTTCAGTCATGGAGAGTATGAAACCCATATCTAATCTAAGCTAATTTCTATCGCCATTCCTTTAAAAGGTAACCTCTCGCATTTATCACATTTAGGCCACGCGAGTGATAACCATCTGAGAGATGAATGAGGAATAGCTACATCACCCAATTAAATCTAGAGGTTCTTGGTTCGATCCCAAACGCAGCATGGGAGTTGCGTTACGATTTCATCTCAAGAATTTTCAATTTACGGGAATTATTGTAGTCAGGATGTTTGTGAATTGGATCCAAATTGGATCGCCTCTACTAAATGGGGACCTGGGGTATAGGTGGCCGGAGCGCGGTGATAACCACATCACCTCCACAATCTACCCATATGCCTCCACGGCATGTTGCAATCTGTCGCGTATAACTTTATATTTACCGTATCTAATGCTACTTCCGATTATGTACATTAGCTCTTTGCAAATATAGTGTTTTGGTTTGATTGATTGATTGAGTTGGTGTTCTAAGTTCACTTTAAGCACAGGAAGTCTAATCGGGACTGGACCTACAGTTTAAAGATGGATCCGAGCCACTAAGTTCCTCTACGACGACGCTACCACTGCGCCATCTGGGAGGCCTTATACGGTAGTGTTTTGGAACTGTGAAAAATTGGAAAATATTTTGTAAAATCTGCTGAGGAAAATACGCTACATTGTAAAATGATTACGACTGCTCGATACTTTGTATACTGCGCAGCTTATACATGGACGTCCGGAAGAGGGGCAAGGGGACGGCACGCCCCCCCCCTCTTCCTTGGAAAATGGATGTTACGTTGTTTTTTTGTTGTTATTTTCCTTCCGAAAACTTAAAATCGCCATATCTCCGTTCCTAATTGAGCTAGGAGGATGGTTGATAGCTCGTTGGACTCGGAATGAAGTCCTTCTTCCCATTCTACAATACAAAGTGGGGGTTTCCATTTAAAATTTCACAGTTGCCCCCTGCCCCACCCCCAGAGGGCGGGTTTGGGGAATCTAGTGTGACATCATTGAATAGCTATCTTTCACTTATTCAACACGTATTTTTTCGTTTTCCGATTCGATGTGTATTTCTCACGATATGTGACCGTTCCGGGGCTTTTGGACCACCCGGTATATTACACACATAAATTTCATTTAATTTTTTTTGGTTTGATTCATAGTTTTCTGTCCAGGGGCAAGTCTTTCCTTTCTGTTCGATCTTCAGCCTTTGCTTTGTAGCAGCGAAGGGCACATTTATTTCGACGTCAATATCTTCTTATTCCCCAAATTGTCTTTCCCTTGACCATTCCTTCAATAGCATACCTTAGGACAGAGTTTCTTCTCATCCTGTGGCCCAACCGATTTATTTTTCTCTTCCTGATTATCTCCAGCATTGATCTATTTTCCCCAACTCTTTCTAGCTCTGTTTCATTCACCCGTTCCATTCGTCTCCATAGCCACATTTCCAGAGCTTCCAGTAGCTTTCTCTCACGTGTTCTCAGTGTCCATGTTTCAGCACCATATAGAGCTGAACTCCATACAAAGCATTTCATTAGTCTTTCCCTCAGTTCTTTGTTCATAGATCCACACAAAATATTTTTCTCTCTATTGAAGGCTTCCATCGCAATTGCTACCCTCACTTATATTTCTTGCCTGCATTTCATATCATTTCATTGACAGACATTTATGTTAATTATTGGAAGGATGTTGCAGGAACATGATAGCTTCAAACTGAAGAAGTGTTTCTTGAGGGGACAGCACTATTATAGACGGAAATGTGTCTCGTTTGCCCCCTCCACCCCATGGGAAAATATTTTCATGCTTGCCCCTCCCTGGAAAAAATCCTGCGGACGTCCATGAACATATAACAAATTCGTGTTCGTGGGTGGACATGCTTCTTAGAAAAAAAAAATCCCACACATGGGTTCGCTGCTAAAATACTCCGTGACGTCAGCATCTAAGGCACTGGAAGCTAACTGCTTCTTGGGGAAATTAGCTCTTTGGCATATCAGCTTCCATCGGAGCAGAAATTGCTACCTGCAAGATCGGAAAGAGGGTGTGGATGCTAGGCTCGGCTCTTGGTGGCGATCACGTCACTACATAACAGAAACGCTCCCGTATGCGTAAACCTGATCACGCATGATTAATCGTATAATAAACCACTGTGATTCTGCTATCTCTGAATGTATGCCGGTGGAGGCTAGGCTACTTTTGGGGTTCCCCATTTTCTTTGTCATTCTTTGTCAAATCACCACTCTGAAGAAAAGGTTGGATATCTTGTCAGTGAAGCGTCCTAAGCTCGGCTGCACCTTTAAAGAGTAGCTGTTTTCCTCTTCTTTCAAAAAACCGTCTTCATATTCCAAAATCTGAAAGATTACATCAGCTTAGAATTTCTTCTAGAGCGTTTATCTAGATCTTCGTATAGTTTGCTTTCGTTGTTATCTAGATATTATCAATAATTTAATAGGCTTACGTAATTGTAAAACTATTGATAATATCTATATCTATATATTTGTATTTTAAAAAGTATAATCGTTCAGCAGTATTAAATAAAATTTCTTATAATTTTTTACTTATAGATTTTGAGGAGCCACCTTTGAAATCTAGAATATTAATAACTCAATATTTTACACTTTATAAGATTATGAATTACTTAATAGATTCGCCTGAAGTATTGCAATATTTTAAACTTAATGTTAAGCCAATAAATTTTAGGTGTCTGCTTCCTTTTTTTATTGATAAATCGAAAAATAATACACATAAATCTTCAGTTGTTATCAGACTATGCACAAATTATAACAAACTTGTTCAAAAGGGAATTAAAGTAGACTTCGTGCTTCCTTTTATAACATATAGTTCAATAATAAAAAGAAATATATTGTCATTGCTTAACATTTAAATTTGATTGTATTAAAATTATTCAGTGTTTAGTGAAGCTGTGTTTGTATTATATTATTTTTATCGATACTATGTATTTAAAGTCGTGCTTCATTTACTCTCATATGGATTTGATATTTGTACAATTTGTGTAATTAATCTTAGTGTTCATCGACTATTGTGCGATGTATTATATGTTTGTATTTGAAAGTATTTAGCGATACTCTGTTGTGATTGTACTATATTGTGTTTGTATTTTGTTCTGTAACTTTGTATAACATACCTACTGCCTTTTCTATTCTCTATTTTCTGTATTTTTCTTTGTATTTTGTAATTCTGTAGTTCTGTAATTTTTTAAATGTATATTTATTCTTTATTATAAATGTTTTTAATATGATCCTTTATTATTGGAACATTATGTTCTGTTAAGGATCTTTGCGAAATAAATAAATAAACCTAGACAACAGCTAAACCACATGAAAATTCACGTCAACCTGTGCGGTTGTGCCTTGTCTTTTGGTAGCGAGTCCTATGTTTTATGATTCCAGTATAGTGGAACCACAAGCAAAAAAAACTGCGCAGACCCGCGACTCCTGTGCACCATACCCAGGCGTGGAGGGGAGGGGCAGAGTAGAGCATGCTTCCTTACGGCCCGAGCTGAACGGAAGAAGGGGGAGGTGCGTGGAGACTTTTCGCCGAAGGTTATTTTGCTTGTGGTTGCTCTATACAACTCATCTCTTCAATGGTTTGGTGGTTAGCATTGTCACCTCCTAATCACTTCGTAATCTCCCTGGTTTTAAGGCTGTTATCGAGACCAAATGAGTTTTGGCAGTATCTCGTCTCGTGGCTGTGTGTCCATTTCTTTTCTCTATTAATAAACCCACATCTCTTTCTCGTTTAGAAATATTAATAACGATATACAGTCAATCATCCACAAATTAGAAATTCCTTATGCATGGCTGCTATATCACTTAACCCGTAAAATCATGTACAATCAAACAAAAATACGTATAACACTACTATAACATAAGTGCAACATTACATTTATCCCTACTAAATATTTCAGTATCTAACATTGGGGCCGTGGGACCCGAGTTCATCTAATAATTTGCCAATTATGATATATTACTTTAAGGAAACAAAACGCTTCTTCATTATACACCCAAAGATATCCCACAACTTAATTACTGACTGAGTGCTATCAAAATATTTCATAATAATTTGCCACATCTCCAATAGGATACTTTTCAGTGCCATCTGTTATCGTTATTAGGAAAGTAAGGAACCATAAGGGCTTGTAATAAGGATAAGGATTGGTAGGACTGGAAACAGGCAGACAAAAGAAGCACCGAAATTATAAAACAGGCACCAATATTGATTAGGATTGAGAGATATTTCAACATTTTCCCGGATTAGGTACTCAAAGAATAGTTTTATAAGTGAAATAGGCACTTATGACTAAAACTGGCAAAAGCAGCCACTATAACATTCCTCTCAGAAATGGCCTGAAACTGTTTTCAAACGTAAAAGCCTACATTTTCTGGCCAAGGAACAAATCCTCAGTTTACGTATGACATATAGGCCTATTATTGCATAAAATTATAAAACGAATCTGAGTCCAGCTCATTCAATGTTTTTCAAATGTCCAAAAAGTAGTTTGCTTGATTGATTGATTGCTTGCTTGATTGATTGCTTGTGTGATTGATTGCTTTTGTGCCACTTTTGGCTAATATGCGAAGATGGGGATGAGTGATGACTAGGGACCGGATTTTCATGCAAATGCATATTTTTTTTATGGCAACCAAAAAGTATGCACACTTCGTTAAATGTTCGAATCAAGTCATTCCCCACCTTTTAGACATGAGTTTATGGTGCATATAAATGCATGTTTTAGTTGTTTTCTTAACGGGCATAATATTTTGGAAGATTTCCTTTCATACTGCATATTTCCCTCATAAAACTATTTTATTTTACATTTTTCTAAATATTTGTGTGCAAATTTTAATCCTGGCGCCAACGCGACATTTTCCCCTTCTGAAAGTGTCCACGATCCGATAACGCAGTTATAGAGATAGCAAAAGTTTTGCTGCCTGCAACATGTGGCTTTGAAGGGGTTGGTCGGAAAGAGTCGATATTGAGAGACCCGTACACACAGAACTCAAAGTGTGTCAATTGACACACAAAAGTGCATCATTTTTTGACTCCAATGACACATTAAAAATGCATCAAACTGAATTATGCATCTAAATGCATCAAAATAAATGTGTCAAATGATTCACTAAAATGCATCAAACTGAAAGATGCACCTAAATGCATCAAAATAAATGTGTCAAATGACACATTAAAGTGGATATTTCGTTTGATGCACCAAAACGTGTCGTTGGAGTCAAAAAATTTGATGCACTTTTAGTGTGTAGAGTGACACGTTCAAATGCGTCTTTCTTTCCCTTTTCTTACTCAAGGGGGTTGCATACCTGCAAGGGAAAAGTTCCAATACATTTCTCCACTGTAAAAAGTATTGCATTTTACAAATACTTTCTTGAAGCACTTCACATTTAATGTGCTTCAGAAGTGTAGAAATTGCTGAAAAGTGATAGAAAGGAGTATTGTCAATATTAAATATTCTGCAAGTGTGTAAAGTGCATTCTAGAAATTATTAATTATTTTTGATCATTTATAGTACATTTCACACATTTAGAACATGCTGAAAACACTTCTTAGCACACAATGAACAAATTCCTTATTACTGGAAATTTTTAGATGGAGGGATGCTTAGTGTAAATTTCTCTAGTGCAAGGGAATTAGTGTGTTAAGCTACACTTAACTAAATATTATGTTTTTCTTGTTCACATTTCTGCACATATAAACACACTGTGGCATGGCCTTGTGAGCTCATGGTTGTATGTGCAAATATTGAATTGAATACATAAAAATAACACTTTCAGAACATACTGAAAATAACTTTTGCACAAAATGAGAGATTGTAATAATTTTTAGGCTGAGAAAAAGAAGTAAATTGATTTTCCTTTCCATTTAATCTACATGTTTATGTCTTACCGTGAACATGCAGATTAACAATCACAGAAAAATCAAAAAAGCAAATAATTTTCAATTATGAACAAGAAATAAGTGACGTAGGAGTAAAAATGCATCGTCATTAAACAGAAAAACAAATCAACACCCTGTAACCTAAAATTAATATATAACATAGAAAATCTATGAATACCATTTTCAATCACACCAATGTTGTTAGTGAACAACAAAAGAACTTAGGTGCTATTCATACTAACAAATGATAGCCTACAGATGATCTTGAGACAGAACATTTATTGTTTGACACAGATACACTGATGCTTAATGCACATTCTGTTTTAAATCCTTGCACATAAGATAGATGACTTGGGGCGACACTCTCTATTTATGACCTAATAGTATGTACTCGACTACTGCCATATATGTACCACAGTTTTCAGAGTAGTGTAATTCAAAAACATAGTACATGCCAACAAGTGCACAGATAAATAATTGTAAAGTGGCACATTGCACTTTCTAGCATCCAGCTACCAGGACAACTTTCCTTCCACTAATAGTGCCAGATAAGGTGCATCATTCTCAAAATCTTCTGTTAGCAAAAGGTGATGCTTCCTGAAAATAAATGAATGAAGCACTCATAAATATGATATTTTCCTTGAATTTTATTACAAAACATCATACGTCAATTGGCACTAGGAAAACATTACCACATGTAACTGGTGTAAATATAATAGCAATAATAATTTTGTAAAACTCTAAAGGAGACAAATTCTGTTATATGCTTATAGGCCAAAATGAAGTGACATGATACTTTACACAATACACACAGGTTAAACATAAACTTTCTTATTGATAACCTGTTCAAATCATTTTCCAAATCCAACGAGTTACGAAGAAGATTAGCAATTGAAAAGCACAAACAGGAAACAAATAGAGAACATTCAATTCAGTTAATGTACATTACTTTTTGTTCATAAACGTTTATCCTCATCAATATATAAAAATATGATTTAATAAATGGAAGACAGCAATTTTTTCTGTTGTATATGAATGTGAAAGAGTGGGTACTTTATCTCAGAGGAACATGATTTGGAGCTTTAAAAATAAAATAATTATGGACATATGTGGACTAATACAGATGAGATCAAGCAGAACTGAAAATATTACATAGTTTTAATGGTGTAATTTGTATACGATTTACAATCGGAAACCCTTTATAATTCATCCATCTCTTCCCTCCACCATTCTATCCTTTTCCTTCCCACCACCTCTCTTTCTTCCACATAACAAGCATAAGATATTAGAGAGGGAGAGAGAGTTGATCCTCTCTCAAATACACATATTTCCCTCTCCTCTCTTGCAATCTCTCTCTCTCTTGGAGAGACTGAAAAAGGAAAGAAATGCAGTGAGAGAAAAAGGGAGAGGGGAGAGAGACATGACAAGCACATATATTTATTTCTCTCTCTTTCTAAAAGAGAGACTCTCATATATACCATGCAGAAAACGGCATTTGTGCACTCCTTGTTATTCCAGCAATAAAAATAAATCTAGTACTTAATATTATATCAAAATCAGAAATTAACCAAAAATAATAAATATAGTTTTAAATGCCATAATTTAATATTCAAGCAATAGATAGTACGATAAATACATCCCCAACTCGATTGAAATGACAGAAATGGAGTAAGAGAGAGATATAGGGGGAAGAGGGAAGGAAAGAAATATGAGAGTGAAGGAGTCTATCTTTCTCTGACAAAGAGTGAAAGGGGAAATAGAGAAAGAAGGTAGAAAGAAAGAAAATGGAGAAAAATAAGAAAGAATGACAGAAAAATAAAAACAAATTAAGGGAGAAAGAGATTCCTCTCCTCCTGTACCGCTTTCCATGACTTAATGGCATTGTAATAATTAAATTTCCAAGCCTTTCATGGGTAGCTTGATGTGCTTAAAACTATGTATGCTAATGAAAAAAGATTAAAAGCCATTCATTGCTTATCTCAAGCAATTAAGAAAATGAAACAGAAAATACATGACAATCTTGTGTTAACCATTATGTATATATATAGTTACTTAAAATTATTTATCAGTTGCATTAAAATAATATTTTCAGGGATGTGTCCTGAATTTTCCATATGTGAGTGTAAGTTTGTATTTAGGGGTGGTAGGGTAAATTTAGAGCCAAAATGACCTTATGTCATTAGCAGATAGAAAGCAAAATTAAACATGAAATTGACATAAGGTTCTTATTTATAATGCCTATAAGTATAGAAATCATTTTCCACAAAAGAACTCCACCACTGAAACAAACATAACATCAACTCTCTTTGAATTTTGTATACAATATGAAACTCATGTCCAATAATAATTTACACACACATAGAGAGAGAGAGAGAGGGGGGAGAGAAAGAAAAGCAACAAACATTAACAGTTAAGCATATTGAATTATCCCCAGTCTCATATAAAAAGCTAGGTATCAAAGGTGATAAGGGGCTTAAGAGCTGATCATTATGTCATCCAATGAGAAGCTGTTTGGATTTTGAGTGATGTTATCAGTTATCAGGATTTTAGAAGGGGGGTACATATACTTATTTTTATTATTAAGCCCTCAATTTGTCATCTTTCCTGTCTTTGATGTTCTCTTTTTTTAGAAATACTTGGCCAAAGAGGTGGTTATGATCCCCAACAAACCCCCTTGAGCACGCCACTGGATGTTATGTGAAGCAGTTTATTTAATGAGCCTAAAATCTATGAAATGAAAAAAATATTCTGGAGATATTTTAAATTAATTCAACATGGAAAGATTATATTTACATGTGTTAACTTGAAAGTCGTAATTTGAAACATGAGCAACACTTGGACCATGGTAAATTTTCTGTGGAAAGTGAGATTTTCTTAGCACATATTCATGTTACGGATAACAATATGTAACACACACTAACCTTTTGCTTGCATTGTTGATGGGTATCAACAACAACCAGAGAATAATCCCTCTTCAGTCGGTTCATTTGCTTCATTCCTCTGCAAAAGAGCTTCTGAATATTTCTTTATTGTCTTCATGAAGGGAACAACAAGTACCTTAAAAATAAACAAAAAAAAACTTTGCATGAAACATCTACTTGGGATAAGCAGAAAAACGAAACTTAGTTTAATATCAAAACAAAATACTAGTTGAGTATAATTTAAGTGGTACAGTTAACATTAATGAATAACAGACAAGTAGATCATTCAAAAATAAAACTTTTATACAAGTGCTAGAACGATCATTTCATTCCTAATTAATAAGACGAGTGAAATATCATATTTTAATTTTTTTATTGTTTGAAATATGTTAGTTCGACATTATCCATTGTGTAGTTCTTGAAACTAGACATATGAAAGCACTAGACAATTAATAATATCCAATTAACATTGTATGCTAAAGTAGAACCCAGTGGCGTGCCCAAGGGTAAGTTGGTTGGTGGGTCCTAGCACTAGTACTCTTAAAAAAATCACAGGTAGAACTATTGTCTCCAACATTCAGGGATATTAAAATAATATTTCTGAACTTTCGTAAATAAGATTAAGATATTCTAGAGTTTTACTGTATGTACGCCTTCTCAATTTTTATAAAAGAAAAACAAAAATTCAGCTTATGTAAATTCGATGTGGTTGGTGATTGGTGTAGGCGACAATCGGAACCCGCAGATTGCTTTTCGACATCTTTCTCTGTCTTTCACTCGTTTCCCTATTTATGTCCTCCCCTCTCTCTCCCATGTCTTTCACTTCCCTTCGGCCTCTCCCTCTCTTCCCCAGATTTGCATCCCCCCCCCACACACATCTTCAGCACATGTCTGTGTATCACTTATTTACTTCGCTTTATCTTTCACTTATGATTCTCCTCTCTCTACTTCACTCTCTGTCCGATTTTTTCAATCTTCTCTCTTATGAGTGTGATGGCATGTAAACAAGTTAGACACACTGACATCATGTTCCATGTCATCATAAGAAAGAAGCACGTTAAGGGAGATAAAAGAGATGAGAGAAGCGGCAGAGAATTTGAGAAAGGAAGAGAATTAAAAAGCAGACGGTGTGAAGGAAAGAAGGCAATCACAAATGAGAGACAGATAAAGAAAAAAAGAAGTGAGGTGCGCGCACACACACACACACACACACACACACGTTTGAGAGAGACAAGAGGGGAAGAGAATTATTTTTCTTTTAATCACTTTATGTGCAGATAGCCTGATCGGAACTGGGCCTACAATTTAAGTTTGGATCCGAACCAACGTGCAATGCGTCTCCACTGGGTATCGAGCTCGAGATCCCTTGATTACAAGGCGACGACGTTACAACTACGCCATCGGGAGGCCGAAAGAAAGAGAAAAGAGGCGAGACACATAAGCCAGGCAGAGAGAAGAACATGAATGATCGAGAAAGAAATAGAGAAGCGAGAGGTAAATGAAATAAATAGGGAAGTGAAGGAGAGAGGAGAATAGAGAAACGAACGAAATAGAGAAACAAGAGAGGGAGAGAATAAAAGACAGAGAGATAGATAGAAAGAAAGAAGTGAAAAAGAGCAAACAAAAATAGAAAACAGAGGAAGAAATAGAAAAGAGAGAGAAAGAAATAAGAGGAGCGAGGGAGAAGGAAATATATAGAAGCAAGGCAGCCAGAAAGAGACAGAAGGAAGAGGAATAGTAAAAGATTAATGAAGAGACAGACCGAAAATGTGAGGAGAAATATAGAAAAAGAAATGTTCGATACGAGAGGAAATAAATAGGAAGCACAGAGAAGATTCTGTGTAGGAAGCAAGAGGTTCGAAAAAGAGAAAAGAAATTCGGAACCAAATTTTATATGCATGTATTCGCTTCACGACACTGGGTTTGTCCTCAATTGCAAAAATAATAAATTATGAAATAGGTAGATAAAAGCAAAGAAACATTCAATTCACACCCATGGGCGTCCGGAAGGGGGGGCAAGGGGGCCGTTCCCCCCCCTGGAAAATGAAAGTCAACCAAAAATTATGTATTTCACACATATAACTTCATTTTAGCCACAATAATAGGTGTGAATTATTGCATGAACATCATAAATTCAAATTTAAGCAATGTTTTTTCAAGGAAACATCCATATTTTTGGAGACAATGTGCTTTGTTCGCCCCCCTCGAAAAAAATACATTCCTTGCCCCTCCCTGGAAAAAAACCTGCGGACGTCCATGTTCACACCTAACACTTCTATTGTGCTATGTTAAATATTGGGTCCTGAAGCTGATCTCCCATTTTAATTCAACTGTTGGGACTGAACACGTGTTTAATTTTTACTCGAGCATTTGGAATTAAGTACTGACATCAGAACTTCAACGGAAAAAGCAAAACGGAAAATTACAAATAACCTGGATAGATACTTACTTTTCCTTACTCCGAAAATCTGTAGATCTTCTCTCCTTGTGCAATCTGCAAACAACTGCAAAACACACGAACACCAACAAAACACGTTATCACCACCAGTTCACAAGATGCCAACTACGGAAACTGAATGGAATGCACAGGAATGCACGCTTCTGGTGGTAAAAGCGAATAGCGTCAGCGAGCACCCCTCAGTGATGAGTCAGTCACCCAGGAGTTGTTTACAAAGAATTTTCCGTTTCGGGCAAGTTGATGGTGGGGGGGGGGATTTGAAATAACATTAAATTTAGAGCCAAAATAACCATAAGTTGGGACTATGTGAAAAATGTTAGGTGGACGTTACTAACATCAAGTAAGGGTGTAGTGAATACCCCAAAAATATTTTGCCTTTATTTGATTTTTGTTATTAACGTCGCTTTTCTTACATTTTAGGCTAATCCGACGATGAAGCTAAGTGATGATATCATAAAATTGATGAAGAGACACGTACAAAAAGAATCCCCAGCCCGGGATTCGAATTCGAGACCCCTGACATCGTAGCGCGTTGTGATAACATTCCGCAGCGGAGCAGATTAAGGGATTTTTCATATCTGTATATCGTAAAAAAGGAGAAAAAAGCCAAAGAACTGTTCATGAACAAAGTGATATACTTAGATGCTTATGGAAACAAGCAAAGCGAATCTATTTTCTACCTAAATAGCGTACACAAGTCTGAACTTGTTAACAACGCCAAAGTATTTTCAATATAATTTCAATTTTATGTTTTGTAAAATAATAATAATAACAAGCACCTTTTTTCTGGCACTTTTTTATTTATGAACATGCAAAAAAAAAATTTAGTATTTTTTATGATGAACACAAGAACAAACCAACTTGAAGAGTAACGGAACTTTCCTCCCAGAAAGAAAGCACTGATTAACAATAATAAAACGGAAATTTTAAGTTTCTATGACTGGAGGGCAAGATGTGACCCCTCCTCAAAGAGTTCAAATTACTTACTGTGCAGAAACAATGCATCAAAAGAACAGTATTAGTGGCTTGAACATGCAAGTGTGACACCAATTTTGATATTTCAATTAGCTATAGGAAATATAATTAATTACTTAAAAATAAATTTACTTTTGTTCTTGATACTTTATATTTTTTACTTCGATCAATTTATGAGCTTATAAATTAAGAATTCCTTTCATATTATCGTAATATCAAAATTTATTTTCTGTATAAGTTAAGTAAAATCAATGAACAATTGCTTCGTAAGAATTATGCATGCAAGTGTATAAATTGAGAAATATGCATTTCGATGCATAAAATCCCATCGGATGTGCAATTAACACACTAAGATGCATCAAAAGACACACTCCACAGTCGATATTCTATTTGATGCAGTAAAAGTGCATTAAATCCGAAGAAAATTTCCAATAATCCAAGATTACACGTTTAGGTGTGCCATTTGATGCACTAAAAGTGCATCAAATGCGCTTTGATGCATTTCGAGTTCTCTGTGCATCAGTGCACATTTCATCAACTCATTTCCCAAGTCTTCACCAGGTTCTCAAAGATGGCGGATTCATGCAATTGTGCTCGTACTGTTCTTTTGTCATTCTAGCGGTGGCTGTGATCTGTTTTTTGTAGTGTTAACAGTTTTCTGCGATGCCGAAAGTGAAGTTAAGTGAAAAATCTAAGCTGCAACAGTATCAGGATGAGTTCAAGGGAGAAATGTTAATTAGTGATGGCAGAATTCTTTATTGCCAAGCGTGTGAATAAACAGTTGGTAGTGACAAACTATTTCAAATCTTTCAGCATCTGAACACTAATAAACACAAATAACATATTAAATTGAAGTCTTTGAGACGTGCTCCAGTTCAAAAACTGATAGGTGAGTGCTCTAATAATAGTTTTTCACAGTTCTCATTTGAATTGTGTGAAGCTTTTGTAGCTGCAGATATTCCGCTAGAGGGCGCGTCAAATCTCCTGCATATGGCGATAGCCAATAGCAGCGCATGGCAGCGATGCCATGTCTCACACGGAAAAGAAACAGGGTGTTTGAGCGAAACGCCTTCTCACGGAGAGCACGGAACTAGGCAACGCCGCACGTCTGTGATTCGCTGCTTCTGTTCAGCCGTTCAAGGCCATATGCAGGAGATTTGACGCGCACTTTATAGAAGCTAACCAATACTACTCTAAAAAAAAATCTAAAGAAGTATACACACTGCCAAGTGGCAGACGAATCTACTTTGCGAGAGAACTATGTGAAGGAGTGTTACGATCGCACTACTGAAAACATTCGAGATAAGATTGAAAATAACTTTGTGTGGGTATCAATTGACGAAACACAGGATTGTGAAGGACGCTTGCAAATATTGTAGTTGGGTATCTTAATAAGAATGAGCAATCAATTCCTTATCTCCTTGCTATAGAACAATTTCAAACCACAAATAGTTCCACAATTTCCTAATTTTTCATTGATTCTATGAATTTACTTTGGCCAAATGGCATTCAGTACGAGCGTGTATTGCTCTTCGTAACTGATGCTGCTAAAGTGCGCGTCAAATCTCCTGCATATGGCGATAGCCAATAGCAGCGCACTGCAGCGGTGCCATGTCGAAATCTCACACGGAAAAGAGACAGCGTGGTTGAGCGAAACACCTTGTCAAGGAGAGCACGGCAACGCCGCACGTCTGTGATTCGCTGGTGCTATTCAGCCGTTCAAGGCCATATGCAGGAGATTTAACGCGCACTCTAGTTACATGATCAAAGCCGGTAACGCTCTCAAAGTTATATTTCCAAATATGATACACTTGACTTGCCTTGCACATGGGTTGCACCGTGTTGCAGAAACTATACATGCAAACCTTTCGCTCGTTGACAAGTTGGTGTCTTCGGTGAAGGTGCTTTTTAAAGCTCCTTACAGGATACAAGCCTTCAAAACAACAGCTTCTAACTCGCCACATCCACCAGAACCAATTTTAACCCACTGGTGCACATGGCTCAATGCTGTCATTTATTATGCTGAACATTTAGAAACGGTTAGTGATATTGTTAGTACATTTGATCCTCATAGTGCAGCATCCATTCAGATTGCTCAAGAAGTATTAAAGCACGCAGACATACTTGGGTGAATCAAATATAAACGGGAATTTATTTCTTACTTGCAGGGAAAGTGTGGTGGAGTCCTGTGGCCTTGAGGTGATGATAGTGGGTGTATCTGGAGTCTGTTCCTTCCCTGGAGTCCTTGTCAACTTTTAACATCAGTCAGTAGCACGATAAGTGAGCAGGAGGTACAGTCTTAGAAAAAAATACCTGGGCCACGGGACGTAGAATTTCGTAACGTCTTAAAGCCTGTTGTTTATGCAACCCAAATAACAAAATATTCGCTTAAGTTTGCCTGGTGATTCTGAGTTCTCGGGAAGGATTGAACTTTGATAGCATGAGTCACATGACTCGTGCCCCAGCCACAACAAACAGCTGGGTGCTACGATGCCTCCAGAAGAAAATTTCAGGAACTGGTTTCTTGACAAGAGCTACTCCTAAGGAAATACTATTCTTTCAAGTGATATTAGAGTCATTGTCAAGAAGGTTCGCTGAAATGATGGTTCTCATCACAGACCACATGCCACACGTTAGTTGTTTAAGTCCAGTTCATGCACTGGACCTACAGATTAAAACGGGATCCGAACCAAATGCCACTCTATTTGGTATTGAATTCGGAAGCCTTTCATACCATGGCGAAGACGTTACCACTACGACATCAGAGAGGCAATGGAACCCCTTGAGAAAGAGATAAGTGAAAATTGCTACGTGACAAACCATATTTGCCCGTAAATTTTAAAAATAAGACAATATTTTGTACTGACAGTTTCGAACCGTGGGAGAGGCATATATTTTTTTGTACCATCGTCCATTTCACGAGTTTATAATTCTTCCTCACCGACACGAGTAACGCGATTGGTAGAAGAAAAGCGAAGTAAAATAACTGAAACAGAAATAAAAGGAAAAAGCGAAATAAATTTTATTCATAATATTCTGCAGTCACTTGAGTTGTATTCACGCGATGGCATCTTTAAAGAAAGCCGTGGTCTCTTCCTTGTCTTTTTCGCTTTCTTTGTGCTCTTGCTTGCCCCGTCACGATTGGTCTAAAACTAATTAATGCGACGTTAATTAAACAATCCAAACAACGAAACAATGCACAATCAACTGCACAAAACAACATTCCAAATGTTTTCGAATCGGAAAACAATTGAGATGCTGTAAAATGACTTATGCAGTAATAAAGTTGGAATTCGGTACCGTATAGAATTAAATCGGTGGAGATGTTCGATTTGATTGGATGTTTGTTATTTAGATTTGCTATTCTTTCACTTTTGGCAAATAGCGACGATGAAGATGAGTGATGCTATGATGAAATTGATGAAGGGACACTTACCAAGGACACCCACGCCCAAGTCAAGATTCTAACCAAGGACCCATGGCATCGTAGCGCGCTGTGCTAACCACTCCTCCATGGAGTGGACATTATAGCATATTTTGTGTGCTCAATTGGGATCAATCAATCGAATGAATAGGCATATTATATGATTAATAAATTCATATCATAATACCACGTCATATTATTCGGCACGAAGTAACATCAGAGACATTCAATCTTGCATTTTTGCCTTTCAACTAATTCTTTGAATTCAGGTTAATCACAACAATAAGATAAATTATGAAGCAAATGATAGTTATTACGAATTACCTGACAGAAACAACATTAAGCAGGCTCGGTGGTCAAGCTCATTAAGTGATTGACATTCGATATCGTCGCCAAAGTTTCCGGGTTTGAGTACCGTCCTTGTCGGGGGTGTTTGACTATTTCGTCATCAATTTCATGTAATGGTCACTCGTCCTTATCGTCGCGATCATCGAACAGGGAATAAAAATTATAAAAATAAATACGATGGAAGAGTACTTATTTCATCTCTCACGAAATCTCCTACAAAACCGGAATATATAAAATACATGTATATTCATTCACATACATTTTCGATTTCTATATTTAACTAATCGAGACCGAGAACGGGAGAGCAATTTTCAATTGGACAAACCGAGAGACGGAGACACTGTCAAGTCTCGTTTCTTCTTGGCACCTCCGTAATCGAGTTGTTCTGTTTGTCATTGGCTTTGTATTGGCAATTATTGTCATTATTCTTCCCCTGCAGGTAAAACATAACGATGAATTATGATGAAATGAAGCAGATAAAAGGGCAAGAACAAGAAAGTCATGCCTGTTCGGGACTCAACCCAGAACCTTATGTAACGAGATTTGAAATTCTGGAGAAGGCGTCCGTGTTTCGCTTGGTTTTCTCTTTCCTCTACTTCTCTTATATTATCATACATGTATAATAAAAATGGATATGATACGATATGTTGCGATTCATAATTGTGCTGGTTAGATGCTACAGATGTGAACTCCAACCTGCAATATATTATTCCCTTTTGTTTCGTATCTGGTTGAACATTAAATTTTCTTACACTGTGACAATTTCTTTCTTAGTTTTGGTTTGGTGCACAGATAAGCTAATCTGGACTGGACCTTCAGTTTAAAGTGGGATACTAACCACTATGTGCATCCACCGTGTATCAAACCCGGGATCCACTGATTACAAGGCGACGACGTTATCACTACGCCATCGAGGAGGCCCCATGACAAAATGTTATTCACTCGATCTCTACCATAATTTATTTCAGCATTTACATTTTCGTTTTCTTCTTCTTTTTTCGTTTTGTTAACTACTCTTATACGACTCTTTTTGCGTGAACGAATTTCTTCTTGTTTCAGGAAAAAATAATACATGCAGGCTGTATAAAAATCCCCCGTTCAAATAGATAAAACTTTCACTCTCGAGAACTAATTTACATGTTTATCACTAAAGTAACCATTAGGAAGGAAACTATTGAAATGTTAACTGATATAACTGCAGATGAAACAATACTTACAGCCAATAACGAAATATCTATTCTTGTGTAGCCTCACAGACAACAAGTATCTGGTGAGTCATTCACTCTTGCTGACTACGGGTGAAGGTCACTGAAGTAAAGGATGGTGGCAAGCAAGCAGGTGTCTGCTCCATTAAAGACGAGGTCACGTGTTCCAGTTATCAATGGCGTACGAAATAAGGAGGAACACAGCTATCTGACGTATATTTTGGTCCCGTCATTGCAGGTAGAACACTTTATCGTCGTGGCCTTGAAGTTCCCTCGGGGCACTCCTACGTAAAGGTTTCTCAGCTAGAAGGATATCTTCCCCATTGAGTGGAGGAAAAGTGGGTGCGTATAGAGGTCCTTCAACTTTCGTATTCTTTTTCATTTCAGAACCCGTGCTGTATCGTCGACTTAATCCAATCTATCCGATGTAGGTTTTAGGTTCTGTTTGTGTTCGGTTATTTCACGTTGTCTTCCTGCTTATGTTATTCGCGACGAAGGTTCTGGATTCGATAATCTGGACAATAACGGGATTGTGTTGGTTGCTTGATTTGGTGTCTTAAGTCCACTTTATGTCCTGTTAGGCTAATCGTGAATGGACCTACAGTTTAAAGGGGGATCCGAACCACTATGTTCCTCCACCGAGTATCGAACCCGGGATCCCTTAATTACAAGGCGCCCACAATCCCACTGCGCCATCGGGGATTGTGTTCAAAACGAATGAATCAAATTTGAGTGATATGATATGCAACCATTGGAAGACTATTGAAAGAAAAGCTATGGGAACCTGCCAGTTTTTCTACTGCAGACAGAAAACCATAAACATGGAAGAGAAGCTTATATTCTACGAAACCTGACGTTATGTGCTCGAATACTGGCTAAATATAATCCATAGAGGCATAGCAACGTTAAACAACCTGTTATATGATACATATAGGTTTCAAAAGGTCAAAATACAAAGATTGTGTGCGCCTCACTGATGGCGTAGTGTAAGGCCTTATAATCAAGGGGTCTCGGGTACGATACCAGGTGATCGCACATAGTGGTTCGGATCCCACTTTAAACTGTATGCAGTTCAGATTAGTCTATCTGTGCCGGTGACTCAGTCGGTAATGCGTCTGACTACGATGCTATAGGCCCCGGGTTCGATCCCCGGCCGGTTCAAGCCCGGGAACTTTTCTAACGTTGGAAGCGGCCCCGGCACCCACCAAGCGTCGAATGACATGGGTACCTGGGGGAAACCCTGGGGGTAAAGGCGGTCAGGGGCGTGATGCTGATCACATCACCCCCACTCACGAACGAATGAAGAAAGTGTGGGACGTTACCCCCACACCCCTTTATACGCCTTCATGGCATAGCGCTAAGCACAGGTGAGAACTTTACCTTTTATTTTTTTTGCATAAAGTGGACTTACAACAAAATTTAAACTTACGATAAAGATTATGATAAGGTATTAAATAATTGGGTCTAACACATTTTTTTATTTTTTACCAATGACATTGTTAACTAATATTCTTAATTTCAGTTTCAAGATGAAATCGGCTACGAAATAAAAGGAGTGGGTTCATATTTCTGTTACGAAATTCCACTTTTGTAGTAGACCTGTGCCACACTAAGATGTGACATAATAAACAAATCTGAGACACTTTCAAAGTATTAAATTGCTATCTACGTATTTGGGAACAATCTTTCAATATAATACTTTTTTTGGACGCGTCAAATGATAGTATTTAATTCCTGTTTTAGCAGCTTTAAGAAACCTGATTTGGGGGGGGGGGTTACAAATGCCCTTTCTGCTCCCGTCAAGTTACGCCTATGACAAACAGGAATTCAAAGTAAAAGACTGTCCCGACTAAATCGGGAGACATGTCTTATAGATTTACAATTGGGAAAATCATAATTAAGCGTGTAGTTGAAAACAACCTATTTTCATATATTGCATGCAGCTCTACTTTTTCTGCAATGTGGATCAAGAACTGGGGACGTGGAGAAGCACAACACTCCACGTAACCAATAGTCACGTGACCCTCTTTGCTTTCCTGTCATGTTGACCTTCGCGTGGAACACATTTCTCGGTGTTAAGACAGGCAAAATCACCCGATCATCGAAGGGTGCAATATGTGTTGCCTACCCTCCTGCATTACTTGCTCCTATTAAAGCCTTATGGGGAAGAACTTTTTTCCATGACTGTACACCCGTCCATTGCGCAAACGAAGGAGTAAAGCCAAGTGAAATTTTGACCAGACTTCGAGAACAGTTTGGTGAGTCCACCCTTTCAAAGACCCGTGTGTATGAATGGCACATGTTTTTGGGAGGACGGGAAACTGTGGAAAATGAAAGACATCAACGGCGGCCAAGGAAAAGCATCACTCAAGAAAACATTCTGGCTGTTCAGGACTTGATTGAAGGTGACCGTCGCTTGGCAGTCAGTGAAATTTCATCTGCAGTGGGCATAAGTTATGGTAGTGTTCACGTGATCATTCATGAGAACTTGGGCTACAGGATCACTGAGGAGCAGAAAAAGGTTCGACTGGAAATCTCTCACGGCTCCTGCTTCGTTATGAGAGAGAAGGGGATGAATTTTTGCACCGTCTTGTCACCTGTGATGAAACTTGGGTCCACCACTACACACCAGTGTCAAAACAGGCCAGCAAGGAGTGGCGGAAAAAAGAAGAGGCTGGGCCAGTCAAGGCCAAAAGCCACGCATCAGCTGGGAAGATGATTTTTTGGGATTTCAGAGGTGTCATTTTTATTAATTATCTTCATGAAAGAAGAACAGTAAATGCTGCTTACTATTGTCAACTCCTGTAAAGTGTTAAGGCTGCTTATCGGACCAAACGACGTGGTACACCCATCAGAAGTGTTCTGCTGCTTCATGACAACGCCAGACCTCACACAGCTGGTGCAACACGTGACAAACTAGACGAAATCCATTGGACATCACTTGAACATTGTCCATACAGTACATACTTATCCCCTTGTGATTATCACTTGTTTGGACCCCTGAAAGAAGCACTCGGAGGTAAGCGTTTTCGGGATGACGCAGAAGTGGAAGAGTTCGTGTGCAACTGGCTGCACACACGAGCTAGAACTTTCTGAGACAAAGGGATTGCCAAACTCCCTATCCGCTGGCAAAAGTGCATTTCAGTTCAAGGAAGCTATGTAGAAAAGTGATTACTTTGTTTTGTATTTTGTTTCAATAAATTATGAAAAATAAATTCCCGTTTATATTTGATTCACCCTAGTAGAAGGTAATCTTGCCTTCATTTCAGCCATTTCTCTCATCTTCCATCGGGCATTACCTCTCTGGAAAAAAGCAGTTCTTCACGAACGTTTTCAAAACTACCATCTCTAAACTAAATTCGGTTCCTGGAAAAGTTGGTGAAACAGTGAAGAAAAATGTGCAGAGTATACTTTCAAAAAACCCAGGTATAGAGAAATTTGTGACATTGAAGAAATTTTAGCAGGTAAACACAGTGGACCCTTAGCGACAATGTCCTTATCAGTGGAGCAAATTGCTGCTTTTGAACAGGCACCGGTGGGGAGATGTTTCTCCCGCTACAAAGACATCTTACGAGATAACAACTGACGCTGGAAAACTTAAAACATCTCCTATTTTAAACTGCAACAGAAGAGAATCCCAAGCCTTGGAAAATTGAATGTGAGTACCTCACATCCTTTTCATAACGAGTAAAAGTTCCTCTACTGCATGTTTTGTAGTCCTTTTTTTGTATCTTTTCATTAAAATTACATGTATGTATTGTAATTTGAATGTTTTATTTGTTAGTTAAAAAGTTATGTCGAATCAGTTTTTACACCCTGAATGAAAATTTTGTGTGCATATTGTAATGCATATTTTGCAAGTTTTCTCTGCATAGATGCATGCATATTTTCATGTTTTTTAGTGCATAAAAATCCGGTCCCTAGTGATGGCATGATGAAATTCATGAATGGACAATCACAAACACCCATGTCCAGGCCGGGATTCGAACCCGGGACCTCTGGCGTCATATGCTAAACATTTCTCCACGGGAGCCGGCAAAAAGGTAGTTTACAGACTAAAATTGTATTTCAGCTGCGTTCCCGTCAAGGACCATCATGGAGGGCACTTTCTTCGAGCTCTGTTCGTATCCTTACGCTTTCAGAGAGAGACAGCACAATGTAGTGCGCTTACTCATGCTTTTCGCCCCAAGGTCGCCGCTAACACAGCTCTACCGCCCACTCAAGACCGTTCTGATGACACCTTCCGAAAATTGGCGTTTGACTTTTACGGTTTCCGACGCACCTGCGTTGCTCAAATGTTTCCACTTTCTCCTTCAGCGTGAGTGAGTGCTTCAGCCCACACGCTCTAGGCGGTCTTTACGTACGTGTATCAGGAACACAAAAATATCGTTAACGTCAGCGAAAATAGTGGATTTGAATCAAGAATGGGGAAGGAGGAACTACGTGGATTTGTGTGGGGCAAGAGAGAGAGAGGTCAGGATTGGCCAGGTTCAGACTGGGGGGACACAAGTTAAACTAAAACGGGAGGACGAAAGCGTAGAATGCCCGCTATGCGGCGAAGATGAGACGAAATTTCACATTCTCCTCCAGTGCAAAGAAACGGGGGGGGGGGGGGCAAGACAAAAATATATCAGGGAAATAAATGAAGATAACATTGAGAATATAATGACAACCGTTAACTTTGCTTTGAGTGATGATATGGTGAAATTGATGAATATACATCACGAACGTCCATGCCCAAGCCAGAATTCGAACCCGGGACCCCTGGCGTTGCAGCGCGATGTGCTAACCACTCCGCCACAGGGGCCGGCAATGACAACCGTTATTAGGAGGGAGAGACCGAGAGGGGGGGAGGCGCAAATATGGAATCTGGGAATTTTCCTACACTATGTCTGGGCAAAGAGAGCAAAGAAGCTCAGTGGTGATAGCGAAAATGTGTGAAACGGGTGGGGGGCTACTAAATAAATAAATAAATAAATCTGATAAAATTTAGGAATCACTCAGGTAACAGTGCAAGTGTAGTGAAAGAATGGAAATGAAATAGTGTTTGTGAACTCCCAAGCAGTGTGAATGTGGAAGTTGACTGAGAGGAGGAGGGGTGTAGGAAAATTGCTCTAAAAATTTTTTCATCCTTGTATGTACAGTTGCAAAGGCTCATACTTGAAAATAAATTCTTTTCTATTCTCCATCGGTATTGTCATCAGTAGCGTCAGCACCGTGTCTGCCGTATATACTTCCGAACAAACTGAAAGATATTCCCACCTTATCTTCCTGATAATATTGATGAACCGCGAAGGGTGCTGCAGCGAGAAGATTTCGCTCGATCGCCAAATAGTTCGCAAGGGTAACGCTAGATGGCGTACGGAATCGAGAAGTTCTTCACTCGAGCGAATAACGCTCGAACAGGCAAAACGAGCTGCATACGCTCGAAGCCCAGCAGTACACGTATAACCGTAATTTGTCTATGGTAGTGAGCCTTCAAATATGGATTGTGAAGCGAAAGATGCAGTGAAATTGAAACTTAAGTGAAAAGTGAACATAATAGTCATCTCCATGTTAAAATGTAATTTAGTCTCTCTTGCCAACACACAGTGATATATGACAATGAAATAAATGATTGTGGGTTGAAACTACCACACGGATATTTTACATCTATGCATAGGCGCCGACTCCATGGGGCTTGGGAGGCTCGAGCCCCCCCCCCCAATGTTAATGATGTGGGGGCAGAGTCCCCAAATAATTTGCTTAAGAGGATCTAATGTATTATTTTGCTTCTCTTGTAAAGTTTACTCTGAATTGTGCCACATGAATTTAACTTTAAATACACATTTGAAATGTTCTACACCATCAACGCTGGGGGGGGGGGGGGGCTGAGACCACTAAACCTTCAACTTTGGGGCAGGCTATGACCAGAGACAGCAAAACACATGAGGGAGGTTATCTAAGTGTCCCCCTCCGATTTCCATGAAACGTGGCAGGTGTATAGAGGCGGCCAAAGGAAGAAATACGTTTTTTTTTTTTTGTTTTTTTTCGTTTCGGCTAACCACGCTCTGTTACCCTGCTCTGGTCCGTCTATTGTTATGCCAATGCCTATCCGGGAACAACGGTGTCTATGAATTCAGCATCTCTCTACAATTGCACTGCGTTTGGTACCGACAATCCTACAGTTCTGTGCTGTGTATGTTCCAATTATATGTGCGTGTTCTTCCTATGCCAGATTTACTTGGTTTCGGGGTCAGATCCCCACTTCAATTTGTCCTCATCTTGACATGGGGGGGGGGGGGTTGCCTCCTCAAACCGTTTCTTAGCCGAAACAAACAAGAAAAAACAACACGTATTTCTTCCTTTGGCCACCTCTATACACCTGCCAAGTTTCATGGAAATCGGAGGGGGACACTTGGATAACCTCCCTTGTAAGTATATAATTATGAGTATTGTTAACTTAACGTTTTTACTAAAGAGTTTCAAAAGACGATGTGCATGAACTAGGGCAGTGGATGAGACGTTCGGGCTACAAATGGCTCTCACATGACATTCAGAACGAGATCGTTGATATATTAGAGAGATCTGTTTTGCGCTCCGTGGTAGCAGATATTAAAAGTGGGGAATGTGAACAATTGACATTCTGCATTCGAACTGTGAATGAAAATTTTGATATTATTTAGGAATTCGTGGGGTTTTACGAGATTCCGAACACTGAGTCCAAAACTTCAAAAAAGGGTGGGAGTGAGAGATTCATTAATTTATTTCAGTGATCAGAGCCCCCCAATAATTTTGACAAGTCTGCGCCCCTGCATCTATGTGTCTACGATTATTGACATTCGAATGTATAAGCTGGAGCGTAGTACGCTCGAGGGAGGGAGACAAGAGCGAGCGAAAGAGGTCCCATGCAGTAATCGAATTACCACCCTTATATTCGTGTCGAAGTTCTGGATATGCATGGGATATCCAGGAATATTCAGTAGATATCCATTGGATATTTCCTGCATGTCCATATGTCCGTGCAGGGTACATCCATAGAAAAACCAGGAAGTATATATTTTGGATATTCTATGCACTACTTTCGGATATTTTTCGGACATCAGTGCGACTTGATTCAGGTGAACGAACGGGACTTTGTCAGGACGTTTTTATTTGATTGTGGATTAGGATGTATTCTGAACTACAATTGGAACAAATCTGATATTTTTTACACAAACGTTGATACGAAAAGAACATTCCTGCACAAGATTTACGCATATCAAAGTTCTCATGTACACATATGTTTATCAGTGGCATATGCTGAGACCAAGATGTGGGCTGGCTATCTGACTGTGACAAGTAATCTTAAACTATAGTGGAAGGGAGAAGACTGAACGAGGGTATAAACGATACGCCCACTTGAAGCGACTGTGCAGGAAGCAAACTCCTAAGAAACCAGTCTACTTCCGTGGCGGAGTGGTTAGCTCTACCACTCCAGGGATCCCGGGTTCATCAATTTCATCTTGCCGATTAGCCAAAAGTGACAGAAAAGCAGAGGCGTCTCCTGAACGCATGCGGTGCATGCTGCGCATGCGTCAATTGTGGGGAAAAGGACAGCTTGCTCTGCGACGACATTATTTAGCATCTCTACATTCTAATTTCTTCCTATAGGAGAAGTATTTATTTTACACGAGAGCGCTTAACTAAGCTTATATTACATTTCTTAGATCTGAAGTGAAAGAAAGTAATAATTCTTTTCCCACAATTGACGCATGTGTCACTTCAGATCCATGAAATGTAATATAATCTTAGTTGAGCGCTCTCGTGTAAAATAAATACTTCTCCTATAGGAAGAAATTAGAATGTAGAAATGCTCATTAATGTCGTCGCAGAGCAAGCTGTACTTTTCCCCACAATTGACGCATGCGCAAAATGCACCGCATGCGTTCAGGAGACGCCCTCTGCATAAAAGCGAAGTATGATTAATCAAAATCATCATCATCTTATAGAAATGATCAATTTTATTCACAGCTAGCCGATTGCCCGTCATTGTCAATGGAAAATTTGAAAGATCTAAAACCACACATATACACGATCATTTGCTTTCAGTGCTTACAATTTTCATCAAAAGATGGCAGTGTGCGCAGTGAGAAATAAAGTAAGCAAGCATACCATTACATAGGTAGACATCTTTCTTTCAAAAGTTAATTTTCTAAGGAAGTAAAAAGAAGTCGAAACTGCTTTCATGGTGCACTCAAAGCAATACGAAACACTAGAAGAGAATATTTTTAGTCTTAAAGGGTTCGTATATATTTCCACAAAGTATCTATTAAATATTATTTCAACAAGAAGAATATATGATTTCGGGTATCGAAATCGCTATCTGTGTCTAAGATATGTGAAATACGCTGAAAATTGTGTAAAAAGATTGAAATGATATTTTTTTTAATTCTTCGGTCATTTTTTCAGTCCCTGCGCTATTCTCAGGATCCTGAGAGTAAAAAAATATTAAATTAATTTGCCGATTTTTATCTTATTTTAATAAGTTATTTTGAAATACTTAAATTGTGGTTTCTAATTTACATTAATAGTTCTTGAACGTGATACATTCTGCTTGAAGGGATTTCTTACAAATTCTGTCATGGAGACCAAGGGCCAAGAGTTTAATTCTGCTGACCAAGAGTAACTGCTACTTTCAAAGATTGTCCTCTACGACGAAAATGGTTGCGGGTTCGAGTAGCGGGCAGGACATGGGTGTTCTGTACGATTCTCCTTTCATTTATTTCATCACTCATCCTATTTGTCGCGATTAGTCGAAAGTGGCAGAAAGTCGACGTAAAATAACATAATTCAATCAATCAATCAATTACCCACAACATATTTAATTTCATAAAAAGAAACTCAGCACGGAAACTGTCTCTAGAAAAGAGTAAATGTTAGTTCCAAAGTTTGTCCACCAGGTGGCCAGACAGCCTAGAGTTGCTTACGTCGTTGTAGTTGTTTCATACCATCGTACGTTTATCCAGTTCGTAAACAATTTAATTGACATTGAAACATAGACTTCGAGACACAACAATTTTATTCACAACTAGCCGATTGCCCGGGTATTTATTTTTTCCAATTTTCGATTAGACAGGAAAATAATGAATTCTAACTATAGTGTAAAATGAACTTGGAGTTGAACGGCATTGGGAGTGTCACTATTCATCTCAGCGACCCCGAAAACTATAGATTCCACACTAATATCGGTCGTTTTCGATTATTTTTACATGTCACCCCTTCCAACCCTCACCCCTAGGGGTGCCAGGGGTGTCTTACCCCCACAGTATTTCTTTCGAGATTGCAAGTGATACGTTAACCAAGTTTGGTTGAAATCGCTCCAGGTGTTCGAGAGTTATGCCGGAACAAACACACACACATACATCCATTTATATATATATATATATATATATATAATATATATATACATATACATATATATATATATATATATATATATATATATATATATATATATATATATATATATATATATATCAGTGGCGTATACTGAGTCCAAAATCTGGGCTATCTCACTATGTTACGTGGTCCTAGGCTATGAATAGAAATAAATTTACCAACTCAAGTAGATAAAAATTGTGACTCCCACCGCAACTTTGATTTCTTGACCAAACGACTACAAAAAGTTGAAAAACTCACTTTCTCTTCCTGTTCCGCGCCTCATTTAGTGCGCTGACGATGTTTCACGGGGGCAAAAAGGCAGTGATGAGTGAAAGATGAGCTCTCATTCTCTCATCCTCCTCATCTTTCTCATCTTTCTTATTGTTCTCTCATTCTCTTTTTATTCTCCTGTTAATCCTCTCATCTTTTTTATTCTCTTATTTTTTTATTCTCTTATTTTCTTATTTTTTGAAAGATGAGTGCACCTTATCGTAATTTTCCAAGTCTGGGACCAAATGTTTATATATCGTGACCTACGTAAACCTCTCCTCTCATTCTCTCATTCTCTCATTCTCTTATTTTTTGAAAGATGAGTGCACTTTATCGTAATTTTCCAAGTTTGGGACCAAATGTTTATATATTGTGACCTACGTAAACCTCTTCTCTTATCCTCTTATTCTCTCAATCTCTCAATCTCTCAATCTCTCAATCTCTCAATCTCTCATTCTCTCATTCTCTCTATTTTTAGAATATTGTCGTCAACATTAGAGATGAAGTTGGAGTGCTGGAATCAACGGGGCCAAATGTTTATATATATCGTGATCTTCGTAAACCTCTCCTCCCATCTTCTCATCCTCTTATTCTCTCATTCTCTAATCTTTTGAAAGATGAGTGCATCTTATCGTAATTTTCCAAGTCCGGGACCCAAATGTTTATATATATCGTGACCTTCGTAAACCTCTCTCTCGGGGAGGGAACGATGTACCCACACACACACACACACACACACACACACACACACACACACACACAGACACACGCGCGCGCGCGCGCGCGCGTATGTATTGTGACGCAAACAAACAAACAAACAAAATAATAATTGCTGTTTTTTAGAATACCTGGCCCCTAACCCGCCAGGGTGCGTGGTGCCCAACCCAAAAAAGGTTCTAACGGCTACGGCTCTAGATAACCGCACCTCTGTAGGGTTTCACGTGTTTTTTTTTTCCCCCCCCAAACTTCCATGAAACCCTACAGAGGACCTCCGTAATGCATGCAACGTGTACTAACGACTCTAGTGTTATTTGACGTTGTGATATTTTTGAATATAGAGTTTTATTGTGAGATATAGATAAAAATAATTATGTTTATTATAATATTTTCTTGATGAAGATGGAGAATATGTGCGTGTTACAAATAAAGTTGCATGCTTTTTTTTTTCTAGTGTGTGTGTATGTGTTTTTGATGTTTCGACAGCATCTGAAACGATAAAAAAGAAATTTTATTGTTAATTTTCACGTGTAAAAACAACAACAAATTTTTTTGTGCAAATTTTTCTGATTGTCTCTCGTGCTATAGTGCAAAAAAGATATTGTAACTTATAACTAATGAAATTGACATTTGTAACTGATCTGAACTAGTGAAATTCGTATTGTGCCATTGTAACTGATTGTGCTAGCACTAAAAATTTCTTATTGTGCAAGAAAATAGATGATAAAAACTTGTTAAAACTGCTCTGTGACCCTCTCATTCTTCACGTCGTAGGCGAAGGGACTTCTCTGCAATCAGGATGACACTGCATAGGGTATCCTCGGGCAAGGCATCGTGGAACTCGCAGACGACCTTGATGTTGGTTCGATCGTTGACCACAACCTTCTTTCTCTTAGATGTGTTGATGACGGTCATGGGTCTCCGTGTTTTGAACTCGCTGGGCGTGTAGTACATGTCCACACTTCCCTCGGTCACGCGTTTGTAAGCCGAAAACGCTTCGTAAAGTTTGAGATAATCGTTTTTGGTTATGTCGAGGTTGTAATTCTCGCGCGGGAACACTTCGTTGCGTCCATTTTTGAGATAAACGTTCTTGATCTTGCAGTCGTCGAATTTGCTGGAATCTTTTTCCTGATTCTTGTCCCTCCCGGTCTGAAAAAGCACTACGACGAAATCTGGCATGTCGAACTGTATGTTGTTGAACTGCGTCGTCACGTCGAATTCCATGTGACTTCCCGTCGCCATCTTCTGCACGCACTGGTAACCGTGAAAGTGAATCGGTACCTGCGGACTTTTCAAGATCTCCGCCTTGTACTTGAGGGCATAGTTTGTCTCGTATTCCACCACCGGCATTCTCAATTCCATGCTCCGGATGATGCACTTGGCTGCTTCGGGTAAAGTGTTGGCTATCGGCGTGCCGTCGGCATTCAAGTTGGTGTATCGCATTATTGCGTTGTTATCGTTGGCCGCTCTTCGAAACGTTACTCTCAGTCCTCCCTTCCACATGATCTCCTTGTAATCGGAGAAGAATCCCGGAAGCAGACGCATGGGAAAGAGCACTGTGTGACTTGTTGTCGATATTTTGGTCCCCGCTTCGAATCCTCCCGCCTGATAGTATGCTGCATCCGTTTTGGATAATTTCAACGTTCCCACTGCCGTCGACGTGATGCCTGGATAATCTATTCTGTCGATGACGGTGTTGTGTTTCCTCACCTCCACCTGCGAGAACAGGTGAGGCACGAAGTTGTCTACGAGTATCAAGTTTGCTGCTGCGGGAAACGTGTCTCCGCTTTCTTTCTTCACCACGTCGAATTGAAGGTAGAGGTCCGCTCTGTGAGGATGAATGAACCCATCGCCTACGTCAACGTCGTATTCGATCTCCCTGTTTGCCTCGTTAAGATTGGCGAACGTGCGACGGTTGGGAGGGAAAGATTGCAATTCGTAACTTTCGATTTGCTCCATTTTACATGTATGGTTATTTATTATACGTTGATCTCCACGATGGCAGTAGTTGTTGCACCTGCGAAATCCACCACGTCTCCTTTCTTGTTCGTCACCACCAACTCTATGTCGTCTATGCGGTTGCGACATACTGGAAAATAGATCGGCGAAGAGGGCGTGTAGATGATCGGTTCCATGAACTCGGAACTGGGTTTGAACGTGGCGATGATTCCCGTCTGCTTGTGACTTCCCAGTAATCCGTCCGAGGATTTCGTGATCATGCCTTCCGCCACGTTACAGTGTACGTTCAGAGTCTCTATGGCCAAGAATTTAGGAATGTTGGTTGCTACGTGCTTAATGCCAGCCTCGAGTTTGGTGTCGTTCTCGAAACCTAAAAGCTCTCCCATGGTGCCCAGGTCCACGGTCTCCGTTGCGGATAGGATTTCCACTCTGTGCGTGACCGAATTTTGAGAAAGATACGTGCCTTTGGGTAATTGAGCTTGCAAAGTAGAAAGATTGTATTGGCCTGGTGTGACGACGATGTGTTCGCTTCCTACGCTAATTTTGTTGTTGTGCTGCGTGACGTTAGGTATGAGGTACATGCTGTAGAATGCACGCAGAGCCACGGATTTAGGATAGACGATGTCGTCGTGCAGCGTGAGTTTCAAGATTGAAGATTCGCTCGTGAGATGGAACACGCCCATCCTAGTGATGCTGTTTGAGGTTCCACAATGCTTTCTGGAAATCCTCGATCGTAGGGTTATTTATTTTAGAGAGAAACGCGAGCACGGAGAGGCAGAGATGACCGCAGTTCACGTCTCCGAAATCTTGAATGCGTTCGTCGTTGTAGTATATAGAGGTTTTGTTCGTCTTCAGATAATGAATTAAATTTGTAGGTGGAACACCTCCGAAAGAATCGAAAACGAATGCTTTATCATTGTCGTTTTTGTGGTAACATATCCAATGCGTGCCTGGATTTTCTTGACCGTCCAAGTTGACTACTCCGCATTCTCTTCTTTTAACGCTTGAAGGTAGCGAGTCGGACATGAAAACTCCTCTGAAGTGTTTGATTCGTAACGGTTCGATCAGAGATTCAATGTCTCGGTTGGTGAGTGCTTCTGTTTTTTTTTTTTTAAACTTTCTCATCACGCCCTTCCCTTTCTTCTCCATGGCCAGGTTGTGACGTTTCTGTTCTTCCAATTCCGCTTTGTTCTTCTTCGAGTCGATGACGGTTTTCGCGATGGCGGCACTTCCGCCAGCCAAACTTCCAACGGCCCCCAATGCTGCTAGGATGGCCGGGATGCTGAATATGAAACCTCCGATCTTTTGCTGTTTCCGCGAACGCTGCAATCTTTTCAATTGAGGTGTGCTGAGCAGCAATTTCATTCCATGTCCTTTCGACAAGCAAGAACGTTTCTTCTCGCGTTGTTTCTTGGTGAGTAACCCATCGAGGGCACCTAGATTTTTCAGATTGGAGTATGGTATCTGGTACACGACACCCTTGGGCTTCATGTTGATGCTCTATGTGTTATTTTCGCAGTATGTTATTTATATATATTCTGAGATTTTTTCTTGTGTAGTTTTTTTACGGTATGTTATTTATATATTTTCAAGGCCTCGCAGTCGCTACACAAATTCTATTACGTGCTTCGTTTTCTTGCCAAAAAGTTCCTTTGTCCCCTTGTACACGATTCGAGTTTTGTTCTCGATTAAAATAGATAGCTTCTCGTCCGATAACATGTTAGCGTATCGATCTGGTAAAAATAAACTGTATTGTGCGTTGAGCAACAGGCGTACCTTGGGACCATACTGGGTAGAAACGATTGAACCGGAAGTTATCGTGTAAGATTTGTCGACTTCCAATTCCCGAATTTTTACATACTCGACTGACAAATTTAGCATTTGTTTTAATGCTTGGAGATCACTTATTTTTTCAGTTGTCATATCGAAGAAGAGAAATTTTCAGTGTGTGTGTTAGGGAAATTTAATTGTTTTATTTCACCATGTGTGTTATTTATATATACCGAAGATTATATTTTTCACGATGTGCGTTATTTATATATCAAGTTTTTTTGATGCGTATATATATATTATTATTTTTTTAACAGAGGAAGAAAGTTCGTGCTTCGGAGAACGCGATGATTTGCGTGATGATATCTTCCGTCTCCTGCATAGACTTGTACCAATCATCAGTATACTGTCTTCTTCCCTGCCTTGCCTCGTACAGTTCGTCCGACCTATCGTTTAATTTCTGCCCTGCAGCCGAAAGCAGAATGTTGAGATCACCGCACCTCAGGCCACTGATCTCCCGAAGATGGTCCTTGAGAACCATTTCACAAGGGATGCGAAATTCCGGCGTCGTTCTTGCCATGATTACAAGTTTATTAACATCTCCGTTAACTACCTTTTTGAATATTTTAGATAGTAGTTCGTGCGGCAAATCAGTTATGCAAGCCATGTTGTTTTTTTTACTGTATGTTATTTATATACCCCACCCCAATTTTTGTTTCGTGTTCATGGCAATGGTGGTACCCAGTGCGGCGACCCGTTCACCCAGCGATGCGTCTCTGCTCACGAACCTTTCGAAAGCTGCGTGCTCTAACTTTCTGTCTGCTTCGTGACGTGCGTCCAGATCCGTCTGCGTGGTGTTGTAAGCAATGTCGTGATCTTTGCATGCGGCGTCCAACGGATTCACACCCTTGTCTCCTCTCTCCAATCTTTTCTCGAGTTTGGTACCCGGTCCGCAGTACTGGTAGCCAGGTAGATGCATCTCGAAAGGTAACTTGTTGATGATATCGTTTACGAGTCCCTTTCCTTCGGCCACGTTCCAGAATTTCGGAGGCAGCGTGTTGATGATTTTGATGAGGTAACCTATGCCCTTGTCGTTGTTCACGATGAAGTTGGAAAGTTTCGTGCTGATCATGTCCACGATGCCAACCTTCTCGTTGTAGAAATTACGGTTGCCTGCATTCTCTTCGCCGGCTATCACCAACAATCGGTCCACGAGCTTCCTCACGTCGTCCACCCAAACGAATTCTTTGGGTAACGTGTTGTAGCGTTTGACGCCGCTGCCTGTTTTGACCTGGTTCCAAATCGGTTTGATGAGATTCCTGTACTTCTCGCCGCTGCTCGATTTCACCCTATTCTGCGAGGCGTCGTTGTTTTGGTACAAGGCATCCGTCATGATCAGAATTTCCTTGTAACTCTGGTAATCTTCGTCGGTGTAATCTTTCGGCTGCTTTTTGGCAACGAGTTCCCACAGTCCCACCGTACCCGGATACCTGTTCCAACTATCCTTGTCGCCTAAATTGACTTTAATGTCGTTGCCTTCGAAGGTCACCTTCGATTTCCCAATCTTCCACACCACACCGCCGCCTTCGCTGGTTTCCATGCTGGGATACAATCCGAACACTTCATCCTTGTCGAATTTCCCCGTGCTCAGGTAGTCTCGTGCCAAAGGTCCCAACTCGATTTTATCCGAAGACGAGGACGTGCTGCCTATGGCTCGACGTCGTGCCGGTGCATCCTTCAGTTCGAACGGCGTCGAAGGAATGCTTGAAATAGGCGTGGGTACAGCGTAACTTTTAGCTGCGAGCGGTACGAGTTCATTAATCAAATTTTTATTTTGTTCCGTGACACTTTTAATTTCTTTACCTAGACCGCTGATGGCATCGATCACAGGTTGATCCTGACGTTTCTTCTCTTCGTAGAATCCGCGATTTTCGGATTTCCAACCTTTGAAGCGTTTCGCAAGGTAATCGCGAAGCTTGAGATTTTCGTCCTCGATTTTTCGTTTCGTCATGACGTTATTTATATACGTCGTTTCTCACAACGTTGCAACGTTTAGAAAGTCGTTGATTTTGTTTCTGTATTTTCCGTCGTTGGGTTTCCTCGTCATGTCGATCGTCGCGAATCCGAAATCGTCACCGTTCCAGCAAGTAGAGCAGCAGCGTTCCGAAAATTGATTGTAGTTCATGTCTCCGCCTACGTAGTCATCGTACGCGTGCTTGAGGTTGGTGTGATCTTGACGAAACAAACATATGAAATTAGCGTTGTCGCGTACTAACTGTTTTGGAATTTTGGAAAACGTTTGAGCTAGGTAGAAGCAATCCATTCCTTTGTGACGACCTTGCGTGAAAAAGTTGCGAATTTCATTTTGATTTTCCAGGATGGCGTCGTCGAACACAACGACTGAATTTTCACGACAATCGTCGAGTGGTTTTATTTCCGAGGCGAACGTTGCAATGTCCAGGCCATCGTACAGTTTCATCAGTTGCTGGTATTTGGATTGCTCTAAACTTTTCGAGAACACGTACAGGTGCCTGTTCTTCCAATCTAACCAATTCGGTGCGAGGAGAAAATTGTCCACGAGCAGTGTCGTTTTTCCACACCCCGAAGGTCCTACGATCAGACAGCGGATGCTGTCGGGAAGCAATTCACCGTTTTTTTTCTTCGTTTGACTTTCCGAATTAGGTAAACGTTTCACAACATTCCACGTACTCATAGAATCACTTCGTTTGAATCGATCCAACTTGTTTCCGGAAGTCCCAGCCATTTCACCAAAAGTTTGTTGCCTCTCTTGCGCAAAACTTTTTCGATAAGGTACGTGTCGGGGTATTTAGTTTTAGAGAGTTCCTCCTCGTAGAAGCGCCCCAATAAAATTTCACCGCCACTGTCTTTTATTATATACGTGTGACGGTTCCCGGGTAGAACTCGAACCACGGTAAAAAGTTCAGTGCTCCAGTTTCGTGTGAAACCCCTGTCGAACGTTCGCTTCAATTTACTGACCCTCACCTGTTCTCCAATTTTGTATTTAGCTTTTTTTGTCGTGGGCGTGTACTTTGGACAGTAAACGCTAGAAATTAAACGTTGCTCGTCAGACTTGGTAACGTCAGCTGGCTTCATGCCTATCGTTGCGTGCCGTGTGTGATTATAGTCGTTAACAAGTTCCGGAAGAATAATGACCCACTTGTAGCTTCCCTGAAGCGTGAAGTGTGACCACATGCGCGATTTCAGAGTGCGATTGAATCTTTCCACAATGCTGGCCTTGACGTCACTGAAGGTCGAGTAATGTCGAATGCCATGTTTTTGAATAAACTTTTGGAATACGGCGTTGTAAAATTCCTTCCCTTTGTCCGTGTGCAGAAACCGAGGTCGTCTGCCGCCGCTTTCGCGAAAAATTGTCTTGAATGCTTCCGTGACGCACGTTCCTGTTTTCGCCTTCAAAGGTAGAGCCCATGCGAATTTCGAAAATGTGTCTATGACGGTGAGGAGGTACTTGTTGCCATTGTTCAATTTATGAACGTTTTTTAACTTGCCGCTACTCATTTCGACGAGGTCGCTTTCCCAGAGGTCGTCGATTCCCTTGGTTACCACAGCCAAACGTTCGTAGTTGCGGCGTGCAGGTTTATGCAATTCTTGGACGATGGCTTGCCTAGACATTTTTTATTATTTTTAGAGATTACGTTTCAAAAGAAGCACAAGCGTGATGGGATTCAAAGAGGGTGGCACTTCGCTCGTGTTTTGAATGATCAGCTTATCGCCGGCACTCACGTCGAAAACAGTAAGATCTTCGTCTTCGTGTATTTCATATATGTTGCGCGTTTCGTTCCAACGCGCCAGAGGAATGTTTCCTGCTTTCTGGACACCACGATTCGATATCAAAGTCATGGTGGGAACGCTAGCTTTTCTGCCGTGAGACCAGTACGAAAATTCGTTTATCTGAATCGTGCCATCGAGGAGAAACTTGTAGTACGGATGATAAGGATGTAGCATGTACAGTTTGTTACCTTCGACGAAGGTGGAGATTCTCTGTTGATTGGGAACGCTGTTGATTTCGATGGCTTGCAGAGAATGCAGTTTAGCGAATTTAGTATCGATGCTAACGAGGTTGCTGTGAAGCTGACCCAGTGTGTTTTGTACGGGCACCAAATGCTCGACTATGGTATCCGTTACGGTAGAAAATGACGGTTTGATTTTCACTTCCACGTTCAACTGCTTGTAGCTTTCGTTGAGTTCTTGCAACTTGGCACCGAAAGAGGCCAGCGTTGATTCCTGCGTTGATTCCAGCACTCCAACTTGATCTCTGATGTTGACGACAATGTTCTGAAGGTTCTCGATTTGATTCAATTTCGAGCTCTTCTCGGTAAGATCGTTCACGATGATTCGCATCTCTGTAAACTGCGTGTGAAGGTCGGCGACGCTCTGCGAAGTGGGCAGCGTCGACACCAGCGAAGCAAGTTCGTCTCGAATCTGTTCCACGTTCGCCGTTTCCGTTTCCAATCGTTTCAGCATACGTGATATGTTCCTTTTCAAAGCGTGTAATTCTTTGGAGGTAGGGAGATTGGCCACTTTACTCTCGAGATCGCTCAACGAACTTTTGATGTCGCTCGAATCGGATAGTGCCGTCACCGCCGTTTTCAATTTTTCCAAATCTTCGCTCGAAGGCACGCTCGTTCGTAACGATTCCAAGTCACCCTGTATGTTGTCCAGTACGTGATGAAAATGAGTAAGATTGGATTCGACGTTCAAATTTTCCAAATATTGGATCTTCTGCTGAACCGTGCTTAACGTGTCCTGAATACTCGTCAACACACTTGCTTCAGCGTGAATATTTTTAATTTCTTCGTTGATCAACTCCAGAGACGCCTGAAGCGTAGCGATGGTGGTTTGAATGTGTTCGAAATCTTGATAGGCCTCCAATTGAATTTTTATGTTCGCGACGCTTTTACCGATGACCTGCAGTTCGTCCGACGATGGTAGGTTCGTCATGGTATCTTCCAAAGTCTGCAACTTGGATTTAATTTCTTCCAACGTGCCGGTGAATTCTTCTTGTAATTTGGAAACAACGACCTGCAAGCGTTCTACATCAATATCATTCACGACGGTTTGAAGTTCAGAGAAATTCTTTTCTATTGTGGAAGTTCGCTCTTCGATTTCGAGTTTCAATTTTTCCAAATCTTCATTTTTCGATTGAAATTGCTGTAATTTGGCCAAATCATTTTGAAGCGAATCCATGCTCAACTGTATATTTTGAATGTTGTCGTAAGAAGGTACGTCAACATAATTTTTTATCAGTGTTTTCAGTTCGGAATCGATTTTCAGAATGGGATCGAGACATTGTGTTTGGAGCGTAGCGATCTCAGACTCTAAACTTTTGTTTAAGGTCTCCTGCAAAGCGATCAAATCGGTCCTCAACTTCTTAACACGAACGTCCAACATGAGAATCTCTTCTGCATGGTCTACACGCTTGGTGTTGCCGAAAATATCGTTAGGCATTTTTGGTTAACGGTTATTTATAATAGGATAGACGATTCGTAATTCTACGAAGAGAGGAATAAGTTTGTCGTAGTCTCCGAGGAGTTCCACGTAAAGATAATCTCCTGCAGACACATCGTACGACATGTTAGAAAGTATCTTGTCGTGCTTCATTCGAAAAATGTTCTTGCCGGTAGAAATTTTGATTTCGCCTGTGTTCTCCGGATTCACGGTGATTTGAAGTTTCCCGTCGATCGGAATTTCATAGAAATGTAAATTGTTATTGAAGACGTAAAACATCTTACCCACATCGTCATTTATTTTTGTCCATATACTATTAAGATGTACAATTAGTAGACCATTGAGTTTAGATAACATGGAAGGTAAGAGGTTATTGGAATTTAGTAATGGAGTGTCCATGTTGCCTTGTTTGCGAAAACCAAAGAGATTCATTGTCCTTGTTAGTTATTTAACACGTTGTGCTTTTTTCCCATTCTTCTTCAAAACATACGGAAAAAAAGGGGAGCCCTCGGGCGATGAAAAATAAGAGTTGAATTTAATGAGCCTCGGTTTGGAGCTTAACAACATAATAACAGGTTGCAACTTTTCATCGCCCGAGGGCTCCCCTTTCATTCTTTTCCTCCGTCTGCCATTCTTCTTCAAAGACACAGCGGACTTCATGGCTATGAGGTTACGATTAACACACGTCACATTTATCGCTTTTATTGTAGTGGCCCCACTCTCGCGTGTGGATTTGACAATCGAGAACACGTAACTTGTTGTCCGTTGCATCCAATGCGACCTTGCTTACGCGCGTCGTGTGCAAATCATGCAATTTACTTGCAATGCGATAATCGGTGCTGAGTTGCCTTTTACCATGAAAAAGGCATTCCTTGTAGTCTTGCATGCTAAATTTGCTGGTACTTATTTTTCCCACCCCCTTCGCTTTCTTGATCTCTTTTTCTTCTGTAATCTTTACACAGTACATTTTGGCACGAAGCCCCGCAAATTCCCTGCTGTAATTACCAGCCGCTTCATCTTTGAACTTTCCAATCGTCATTTTGTTTTCTGTCGAATGCAAGTGATGGCCTGATGGTAAGTTGCTAAAATCAAACAGATGCTTCATCTTAGTCAGATCATGTTCGAGGCTTGGTGTTTGGATTAGAAAAATGAAGCTATCCGTATCAATATAGCATATTTGGATGTTATCTCCATAAAAGGGTTGAAACTGATCGTAGTACGATTGGTACATGTGCAATTTTGATAGTTCAAGGACAGTGGCACCTATGGCAATCGGCTTGTTGAGCATCACTTGCTTCTTGTTCCTCTCAACAAATACTAGATTCTCGTCGAAAATAGTGAAGTTTTTGAAGTAGGGTGACGCGACGATCTTCTCAAATTTCTTTTCGTCCGTGACCAACGTTGCGTCGATGTAATTACGCACGTTCTCCATCGTCTTGCCGTAGATGGCGTTATTGAACAGTTTGTACAGATCCTTGTCTGCAGGCGATGTCGATTGCGCTCTGCGGCGCGTGTTCTCGGCTATGTACGGTTCGAGCCACTTGCTCTGTCGGAACTTCAATCCTCTATGAACTTTCTTCAACTGCAAGCCGTGACTTATGTAAAATTGGAGGAGTCGGTAGTGCAGAACGTAATTCCGCTTGTTCTCCATGCTTAGTATGAGTTTTGGCTCCGATCCTCCAGGTGGCTTCTCCTTGGTGGGGGCCAGGGCCAATCCGTGATGTTTCTCGTGAAGCGTTTCGGGATAATCGAGATCCACTTCCAAGAAACAGCCCCATTCATTATCTTCGCTCCAGTTGAGAAAATCTTCGCAGGAGAGTTCCTCTTCGGTCATCCACCCGTAGTCGCTGATGGGAAGACACTGGGACATGGAGTGGCCGTACAGGTTGTTGACATCCCAGTAGACAATATAGGTGTTGGGCTTCGATGCATCGTAACCAGGCGTATGAGGATTGTTTGCTTGAGCATGGCGTCGGGGACATTGGACGATGCCACCCCGTATCGCACTCTCCATGAAAGCATACTGTTCCTTCTCTGCGATGAGGCCCAGTTCCACGTTGGTGTATTTCATCATCGATTCCCAAGTCAATCCCGGCGTGGTGAAGAAATACGCAGGATCCAACTTGTATATCGCGATGCATCTCTTACGAAACGATTCGAAAATATCCATCAGAAGTGTCACGTCCAATTTCAGATAAAGATCGTGATAATCGCGAAAAGTTTGGCAATTGAATGCCGTCCACACACTACGAGCGTGTTCGTAGTCCTCTTCGGAACAGACGTCCTCCGTGAGAGAAGAATAAAATACCTCCCGAGGTGGAAGTTCCGTCTCGTCAAATTTGTCGAAATTGTTGACGTACTCGTAGGGGTAGACACCCTTGCGACGCAACAGATTCAAATTCTCATCTCTCCCCGAAAAACATTTTTGCTTGGTGGCCACAAGATCTTCGTCGCCAAGTTGAGATGCAAGGCTTGCGAGGCTGGAGGACAGGAAATTGTAAGAGTCCAGGATTCGCACTTCCACACTTCCTCCTTCTTGGAGAGGGATCCACACTCTCACCACAATATATTTCTCGCTCGTTCTCGGGATGATGCTGATTCGAGAAGTTATGTTGTGGAGCTCTTTGACGAAGAGATGTGTGTCGTACTTCTCCGTGTAGTGCAGAAACACGGCAACAAAATGCGACTCCTTAATTTTAAGATTGCACGAATTACAGATGGTGCTTAGAAATAATCCATTCTGGTGGTTATGGTGGACGACCTTGTAATTTTCGGCGGTGAAAGCCTGGTTACACTCCTCGCATCTTGTCGCCGCGTCATGTCTCTGTTGTTGTTCTGTTGTGAGAGCAGGTGGAGAAACGTAAGAGCCTTTCAGGCTGGGTGCAAGTTCTCTCGCGCATTCCGCTATCTTCTCAACAAAATGTTTTGCCGCATCGGGTCCGCAATACAAGATGACATCATTCAATTTTTCTCCGTAGATGGAGAAACTGCAAGGCTCGTGGTGAAAAATTTGGGTCGTACTTGAGGTAGAGGGATCAGGGTCGCAAGACGTCATGGGAACTTGGAAGCTTTCAAAGTCGGCATAAAGGACGACGGGATGGTGGAGAAGAGCCTGGTGTTTCTGAAATTTCATCTTGGTTCCGGGGTTCCGGCATGACATCTTCGGGTTCTGCATTCACGGAGCCAAAACACTTGTGCTGTTCTCTCATCTTCTTACCTCCGCGAAAAATTCTCAAACACCGATCGCAAATTTCGATCTTATCGTGATGCTTGCTGATCTGTCTTCCTACTAATCCTGAGAAATTCCGTATCAAACTGTAACGGCCATCTACAAGCAAGAGTCGAATTACATTATTCTGGCTTCTCGCAGGTCTTAACACACGAATGTTGTCGCAATCGTCAACCCCAAACACAGAAATATTGATATCTTTTCCTTTTTCCTCTCTATAGTTTTTTTCAAATTGATTGATCTTATTTAGGGGCACAGGATAGGAAATTCCTCTCATCATATTCTCGTATATCCCCTCATATCCTCTGTAATTGGACAGGCGTTGGGGGTCATTATTATTAGCCGGGTGTAATGCGGCGATGACAGACCATAGGAAACTCTTCTGATCATTACTTTGTATGTTCAACACTGCATTTTGCTTTTTTTGTTTTTTTGTTTTTTTTTGAGTGCTGCGTAATGGTTTGAAATTGCAGACTCGAAGTTCTAACATGTGGTTGTGACCGCAAAGACTCCATCCACTTCCTCTACCTTCAAACTCTTCTTGTTTTTGTGTCAAGTGCTCAAATAGCCGTGTCACTATCTCGTCAAGATCCTCGTTATTGTCATCGTGTAAGCCTTCACACCCTACGTAAAAGCTAAAAGTGCTTGACTCGGACGAGACAACTTTCTCATACAGCAGGGTCAAGACGAGATGAATTTTAATTGCAACATTGAGGAGGCAATCACGTAATTTATCGACTACCAGAGATTTCGCATTGTTGAGGAAGGTGCTTGAGTCACATTTTTCATCCCTTCCAGATTTATACGTTATGATGCGTGCACTTTTATTCAAAGCACCAACTTCATGCCCATCAGTGCGAGATTTCTTTGCCGGCGAGACTACGTCATCATGATCCGGTAAACGACATTTTTTCAAATGCCTAGCAATATTAGGTTTAGAAATCAACTTTCCACAGTTGCAACATGCCACTTTCTCGCCAAGACCGGAGGGACCTGGTTGCGGTTCCATTTTTTCTCTCTGTTATTTATATATATATATATACAGAGAAATTTTTTTGGGGGGGGGTTGTGGTGATGGTAGTGGAAAGCGCACTGAAACAGAAGGAAAAAAAGTTGAAAAATGCTAGATATTTTTTCCTTCCACATATATATTAGACGCGAACAGTATGTATGTATGTATGTGTGTGTGCACTGTTGTAGGAGGTTAAAAATATGGGACATGTAAGTGTGTGTCAATTTTTTATGGCTCCTCTGAATATGTGTATGTCAGACGCAAAACAAAAATATTAATATATCATGAAAATAAAAACTTACCTTTCAAGAGAGGTGGAGAGAGACTTCAAAATAAAAACTTGTAGCTCACTAAAACTTCCACGATGATATATATATATATATACTGCCAGACAAACAATTAAGAATACTGAACTGCCACGATTGACGTTCACCTTTCAAGAGAGATAGAGAGACTTCAAAATAAAACTTGTAGCTCACTAAAACTTCCACGATGATATATATGTATACTGCCAGATAAACAAATTAAAAAATACTGAACTGCCACGATTGACGTTCACTATGATAATGATGTACAAAAGAAGAAACTAGTACGTTATATAGGAACTCCTCTTTTTTTTTCTCCTTCTCTCCTCCCTACTCCACGCGACTCTCTTTGGTGAAAACACAATAAGGGCTATGGTCAATATCCTAGCAAATAAAACCCTTGTTGACTGATTTATTCATGCTATATTTTTTCAACAAAAACTTTTGTGATATGCACAATATCCTGTGGGGGACAAATAACAATAAACGGGACGTTGATAGTTCCACCCATGTATGTATTGTCGATCATTTCCCCTCGGCCTCTATTCCACGCCCCGTCAGGGTGTGGTGTGTGAAACAAACGATTCCCAGTATAAAACTCAAAAAGCGAAAGATGCTGCTGTGTTTGCTTCCGCCACATCCCCCTCTGATTCTATTGTTATCGGGGATGTGATGGATTCTTCATTCAGAACCGTGGGAAAGCTGAAAAAAAATAGAATCTCTTCGGGCGAAAGAGGATGCAAGGTGAATGGGTTCGGGGAGGGGTTGCTGTGGATAGTTTGGTTCGTGATGAAAATGTTACATTGAGCGACGAAACACAATTTCTCCACAGGGGCAGGAAAAATTCTACCGGGCGTCGCTATCCACGCAAACATTAGAAATTGCCTGAATGCCTTGGGGGGGCTTGGCATAGGATTATCGATTTTCGTTTTTAGAGAATAATCTATGTAAGATTCTAGCATCGAGAATAAACAACATTGATTAAATTTTTTGACAACATTCGCAGTACAAATCTAAACTCGTGATGATTTCGCCGTTACCATGTATCCCTGGTGAGGTTATAGGGGCCAGGCATCCTAAAAAACAACAATTATTATTTTGTTTGTTTGTTTGTGTTACAATACGGAAATAATAAGAGGCATACGCGCGCGCGCGCGCGCGCGCGCGCGTGTGTGTGTGTGTGTGTGTGTGTGTGTGTGTGTGTGGTACATCGTTCCCTCCCCGAGAGAAGAGGTTTACGAAGATCACGATATATATAAACATTTGGCCCCGTTGATTCCAGCACTCCAACTTCATCTCTAATGTTGACGACAATATTCTAAAGGTAAAAAGAGAATGAGAGATTGAGCGATTGAGAGAATGAGAGATTGAGAGAATAAGAGGATAAGAGAAGAGGTTTACGTAGGTCACAATATATAAACATTTGGTCCCAAACTTGGAAAATTACGATAAAGTGCACTCATCTTTCAAAAAATAAGAGAATGAGAGAATGAGAGAATGAGAGGAGAGGTTTACGTAGGTCACGATATATAAACATTTGGTCCCAGACTTGGAAAATTACGATAAGGTGCACTCATCTTTCAAAAGATGAGAGAATAAGAGAATAAGAGGATGAGAAGATGAGAGGAGAGGTTTACGAAGATCACGATATATATAAACATTTGGGTCCCGGACTTGGAAAATTACGATAAGGTGCACTCATCTTTCAAAAAATAAGAGAATGAGAGAATAAGAAGATAAGAGAATAAGAGGATGAGAGAATGAGAAAATAAGAGGATGAGAGGATGAGAGAATGAGAAAATAAGAGAATGAGAGAATAAGAAGATGAGAGGATGAGAGGATGAGAGCTCATCTTTCACTCATCACTGCCTTTTTGCGCCCGTGAAACATCGTCAGCGCACTAAATGAGGCGCGGAACGGGGAGAGAAAGTGAGTTTTTCAACTTTTTGTGGTCGTTTGGTCAAGAAATCAAAGTTGCGGTCAGAAGTACATTTATTATCTACTAACTCATAAGAAATCAGGTTGCCAACTTATAGGAAATCAGGTTGCCAACTCATAGGAAATCAGGTTGCCAACTCATAAGAAATCAGATTGCCAACTCCTAAGAAATCAGGTTGCCAACTCATAAGAAATCAGGTTGCCAACTCTTAGGAAATCAGGTTGCAAACTTATAGGAAATCAGGTTGCCAACTCATAAGAAATCAGGTTATCAACTTACAAGAAATCAAGTTTGCCAACTTCAGATCACCATCATCATCTCACTAATATGAATAATAATATTTACAATTTCTGATCGATTTTTCTCCTGTATTGTATTCTCCAGACTTCATGCTTCGTAGATAGCCTAGCTAGCCCAGAATATACGCTCCTGATATATATATATATATATATATATATATATATATATAATATAATAATATATCTAATTGATTTTTCTTCTGCATTTTAGTATGGAAGCTTCGCAGATTAGCCTAACATCCTCGTTCTTAGTCTCTCTCGCGCGCACACACACGCACACTGACGCATGCAAACACACACACACTTTAGGTCTGTTGTTAAACTATTACCCCGTTTGGGCCTATTACTTATTCACTTTGAATAACTCACGTTACGTGGTAAACAATCTTATGTACAGTGGCGCCAACTTATGTTTTATTTTAGAAATAAAGTCCCCGCCTTTAAGAAAACATAACGTCTCATCGTTATACACCTACAGAATTCTTACAACTTAAGTACTGGCTGAGTGTTACCAAAATGTTTGAAATAATGTGTTCCCTCTCCAACATGATACTTTTCAACACTATCCACGGTCACATAGTTATTAGGAAATTAATGGTGGATAAGGCACTAAAGACTCGTAAAGTAGGCAGGCAAAAACACCGAAAAATACAAAAATAGGCACTAATTTGATAAACAACAGGTTTTAATCATTTTTCCGGATTAGGCACTAGAAGCAGTATTCTTCAAAATATGCACTTATGACAAAACCAGGCTAAAACGGCCACTATGCAATTCATGTTTTCCTCTCACAAATGGCCTCAAACTGTTTTGTAAAATCCTACATTTTCTGACCAAGGAACAAACGAACAAACAGAAATGCATTTTAGGGCAAGTCCCCAGCTTATTTATAACATGTATTAGGTGAAGGTAAAGGAAATGGTAGTTCCCCCTGCATATAGCACCGTGCCATGATGTGCCCACATATTATCGATTCCAGCCATTTTGGAGGTGATGTGATCGGCACCACGCTCCGGCCACCTTTCCTCATCCAGGTACCCATTGATTTGAGGCTGGGTGAGTCCCAGAGCCGCTTTATGCTGGGACAATGCTGGAAAATTGTGACCTTAGACCAACTACCCCGGGAATCGAACACGGGTCTCCCGCGTTTTATGACATAATGCATAGAGCCGCGGTTGCTCAGTCATTGGGGTGAATAACTACAATGCGAGAGACCCGGGTTCGATCCCGGCGGGAGAGAACCGCGATTCCTTTCCTGTGTTCAAGCGGCTCTGGTGGGGCTACTGAATGTGCCATACGTGGTATTACAGAAATTCTGATCATTCCGTTGCACTGTGAAAATTAAAATATTTGCAGTATAGACTGAGTTTCGGAACGAAGGCAAATTTATAGTGACGCCGCCGTAACAGCCGGCGCGGGATCGCCTTTCTGGCAGTGACACTCTGTTGCCGCGTTTACCTACGATAGGTTTACCAGATCGCTGTAAGGAAATGTAGGACATAATGTCCCAAAATGTAGGACTTTAAGTCAAAATGCAGGACACAAAACACTCGCAACAAATAATTTCTAGAACGAGTTAGAAAGTAATTTAAAATTAGCACTTTTCTGTTTTTAAAAATATGATTTCTTAATGAATTCTTAAAATTCAAAATTCCCAAACTTGTAATCAAAACTAAAAAATACACTTCTAAAAGTTTGAGGTTTAGTCAAAATATATTTCTGAGACAATGATGAACAAATTCTTTGAAAATATATTGAACCAGTACCAAACGTTGTACAGACCTTATGAAAAAAAAAATCTCTCATGAGTCCGTTGTGGTGATTGTAATGAAAGTACTCTCAACATTTGCATCCTGACTCATGACCGTAACTTGAAATGGTTCCAGAAATTTCATCTGGGGTAATTTTTAGTTCAATAACTGCGTTCTCTATACCCCCTGCTTTAAAATCAAGGTATTGATTAACAATGGAAAAGACCTTGTTCCATCAGTAGAAACCCCAAGGAAAGAAATTTCGCTCATGCACCGAACAAGTGACATCTTCAGAATGTGGGCCCAAAACTTATCCAAAAATTGCTTTCGTTTTTGTTATAGCAGGACAAACTTGTATTTTCTTTTTGTGCAATGACTGTAAATTTCACTTGAGTTTGGGAGCGTAGTCCATATACTTGTAACTTGTATGATTTCTTTTTGTTCAACTGAAACACGTATTTTCCTAATTCATATTATGTGACGCTCAAAATGTAGGACATTTATGATATTTTTCAAATTCCTCCCGGACGCCGGACATAAGGCTAAAATGTAGGACACGTCCGGGAAAAACCGGACGTCTGGTAACGCTAACCTACGAAGGAACCTGCGCGGTCAAAGCGCCATTTAGGCCTATCTCGGGCCCCTGTTTGGGCAAGAAGCGGCTCTTCTCCCCGAAGCAGCCAGGACTTTGTCAAAATAGCCGTTCTGCGCTCTGAATGGGGGCCGGTTCTTATGACGGCACTACTATAGAGGCCTTACGTCACTTTGGTCTGTTTACCAATAGACAAATGCAAAAAATCAGCTGCCTAAATCAGGAAACTGGACACGTTGATCGTCTGAGTCAGCGCGTGGGGCGGTCTTCCAACCGACCTGGTTTCTAGCGGGACAACCTGTCGTCCAAGGTCGCACTCTCACTCGTGTCTTCTGGCCACGGAGAGATTGCGAGACGTAACTGTCGCAACACAGGCCATTGTTCGGAGATTTTTCCGCGAAGAGGAAAGCAAAATAGGGCACTTCCCTTCCCTTCTTCCTTGATCTTTGAACCGGAATTCGACGCGCTTCGAGATGCATTGGCTCGACGCATAGGCGTAACTTGGCGCGGACAAGGGGACATCATCCCTTCCTCCTCGCGCGAAAAAATCAGTTTTCTAAAAATTTGCAAGCAGAGGGTATTTTTGTGAACGTCCAAGGAGATGAGGAACAAAGAGATAAAAAAAAAATAATTTTATGAATTCTCACATGCATGAATAATTTAGCAGAATAATCCTGGACGCCATTTGGGGGGGGGGGTGGAAAATTTTCGACACTGCCCCCCCCCAAAGTTTTCTATATTTCTTGCTTTCTCTCTTCTCCTTTCTTCCTTGTATCTGCATCTCTTCTTTCTTGCCCTTAAATAAAATTTATTAAAATGAACTTGAATTTTAAATTTTTTTTGCTTCTCAAAACAATTTTATTTTTCCTGTCTCTCCCTTTGTTTTTAATCTAATTTTCTTACTCTGCTTCCCTATTTTCCTTCATTTCTGTCTCTATCCCTCTATTCTTCTGCTACCATCCCTTCCTTTCTCTTCTTTGAGTTCTGAAGTCCACTTTACGCGCATACGGGCTAATCGGGCATGGACCTATATTTTAAAGTGGGATCCGAACCACTGTGCAATGTACCTCCAGCGTGAATCGAACCCGGGACTCTTTGATTTAAAGACAACTTCGTTTCTTTAGCTCGTTCACTCTATCCCCCCTTCTCCCTTTTATTCCTCTGTTTATCTATCTCTCTTTCTTTCTTATTTGTTTCTGTTACTTGGCTTTTTCTCCCTTCCTTTCCTTCTTATTTATTTTGTTTCTGTATGTCTTTCGTATTTCTTACACTGTATCTCTATATCTTCCTATCTCTTCATCTTTATTCCTTTTTTTGGTAGCGTTGTCGCCTTGTAATCAAGGGGTACAGGGTTCGATCCCCGATGGAGGCACATAGTGGCTCGGATTTCACTTTAAACTGTAGATCCAGTTCCGATTAGCCATACTGTGCATAAAGTGGACTTAACACACCAACTCAATCAATCAATCCTCTTTTCTCCAGAAAATAAATGCTCTTTTAGCACAAATATAAAGTGTGTATGGTACTTAGGGAAAAATAAAATATGACAGGCATCTCCAGAAAATATTCAATCCGCCCCATTTATTCTGACACTAGCTACTCTGCTCCAAAAGATGCAACTTACCCCTTCCTGTAAGAATGTTCCCTTTTCCGTCTACGGTAGAAGACACTTACCTGCAAAAGAAACAAATAATCTTGAAAATTCGCTCAAAGACAATACACACAATTATGCAGGGTGAGCCTGAAAGAAATAGACGCTTTATAAATCGAACACTGTTTGTTCTATCAGGAAGCATTCAGTACTGTTTTGTAGAAAAAGTCTTCCAAGTTTAGACCTCCACTTTTCGTTTGTTTTTGTGACGTCACCATCATGTGAGCGACCTTGACGTCATGGCCGCTAGCCATGGACTGGACTATCGCATTGATATAAGGGTCACGCATAGAACATTTGTAACAGGCATGTAAACTTCAAGACATGCAAGTGCAACCATTGATCTATAAATACGGTGAATGAATTGCTGACGTGCGGTGTAGTTGGTAGACTGAGATTATTTCCGTAACATCTTTGGCTGTTATGCATTTGAAGCTTCGGAACGAGTCACAACTCTCGAAGCAGCCAATTAACCAAGCGAGCCGCTGACGTCATCTCCACCCAGAACCTATCGCTAAGCCCCTTACTCAGGTTCTACACGCCCACTAGGCTCGCTAGACAGACTCACGCAGTCCGCTGGAGATGTTCCGAAAGTAATTCGACTCTACTACTGGTTGACGGTGAGGTCAGTGAACCCCTAGGTCTGTCAGTCATCGTTCGCGAAGCCGTGTGGTTGTCCAGACGTGTAGTTTGTGTGTACGCGTTGTGGAAGTAAGATGCAGTGCAGCGACACTGTTATGGGTGAAATGGAGCAACGGACGAACGTGAAATTCTGCTCCAAACTGGTATCTGCTGCACGATAATGCACGCCCCCATACCGCAATAACCGTGCAACAGTTCATGGCACGTAAGGGGGTTGTTGTACTCCATCACCCCCTTATTCACCAGATCTGGCCCCTGCCGATTATTTCCTTTTCCCTCGCTTGAAGAAACGCTTAAAAGGACAATGATTTTCGACATCATCAATAAAATCCAATCAAATCACATCCAACGCAATGTGAACGCTGAACTCAACCGCATCACATCACACAGGCTGCCTTCGCCCAAAGTATGCGAGACCTCTACACGCGTTCTCAGAAGTGCATTACCATTGGAGGCGATTATTTTGAAGGACAATAAGCTGTATTCCTGCATACATGTACAGTCACGGACAGTTCTGGGTTGTAACGATTCCATTGACCTCCAATGAGAGCGTTACAACCTAGAAGTGTCCGTGACTGTACCGCATTTCCTGCAAATAAATCGTGAAATCAATCATTCAATCTTTCACCGTATTTATTGATCACAGGTTGTATTTCAGCCATGTTATTAAAACTCTTGTTTCTGTAAAACTTTGAAACTGTCTATTTCTTTTAGACTCACCCTGTATATAATGTATATTTACCGTATAGTTTTAGGCTTGTATTTCTACCACTAGATAGACCATAGTGGAAGGATACATAAAATATCGTAAGAAATTACAGTGTCATGTTATTACCTTCAGCAGTTTACAACTAAATGAGTAATTTTAGGTGTTGTAATAATGCATGTAAAAATCTATTGATGGATGGTATTGCAACAAGATGTGAAATCATAGTCTACACAGACTTCTCAGGAGAAATAGTCATATTTTTGCCATAGTAAAAAGATCAGCTTAAAAATACATTGCATAATTTCAGTTCTAACGTTTGGCTCAATAATGACTGCACACCATGAAGAGCTTTCAGAGGGTAGCAAAACATTTATCTCAATTTTAACATAATATGTACGTGGAAATACAGCGTGTTCTAAAAAATCCTACAGGGTAATAGGTTCATTACAACGAAATATTGTTTTTTTTTTCACAGAGAACATTTTAAATTTTGTTCTGCACACACTGCTGAATGACGTGTGTGCAGGTGATCACGTGATTCCAAGATGGCGTCGATGCAGGAAAGAGGACCAACATTACAGCGCCTTGAATAACGTACAGTCCGGCCAAGGAAGACGAGGACGATTCCAAACGCGAGAGGGGGAGCAGGGAGAAGCACTCGCCGAACTAGACTCAACTGTGGTATTTGGCTTGTGTGGGTTTGCTTGTTGTGTTTATTACCGCTTTCTGTGTTGTGTTTGTGATTTGTGATGGCTCTTACAATTCGCAACAAACCGTTTCGAAGTGAAATGAAAGAAAATTGGGACGTTTTGGCCCCTGTTGCACATTCTACAAAACACCCTCCTTATGCTAGAAAATGTCACAAGCCATTCATTCAGTTACTACATTTGTATTTATAATACTATATACAACAATATTATTATTATTGAATACAATCCTGATTAATGTTGTATACATTTGTGCTAATTATAATATTTACTAAGAAGATCAATTTAATTGAATGATCTAAAATGAAGCTACTGGTCTACAAACAACTTTATCTACTGATGTGACGATATGAATACTTTCCGGATATGTTCTGTTTTCTGATATACGAGTAGTATATGACTGGCTTACATAACCCTTACATAATTCATAAAGATTTCTGTATGTATTTTGGCGGCGATGTTACTACGTTGAAACTTCATTGCCGTTTCTACAGCAGACGATTTTCAAGGAACCCGCTTCCTGTCCAAAGCTCCGTCACCCCTATTTAGCCACTGAACGCGTCCGGTTGGCGCATGCGCACTTCCGTCCATGGTCTCGGCTAAGGCAGCCAGACAGTAGTGTGGAAAACGACCCAAGACGGATGAGAAACATAGATGGCAGTGCGATCAGTATCGGTGCTAATTTTCTTATGAAAGTAATGCGACTTTGTTAGTTTTTGGAATATATTATGTAGATTTGTTTGTCTTGAAATGCGGTACGTGAAATGATGGAAACAGTTATATTTGTGGAGTGATTTGCAGTCACGAAACGGCATTAATTTGGAAAGAAAAGTAAAATAAAATTAATAAATAAATAGCATGCGTAACAAGAAGAAACATCGCACTAGAGTTTGTACTAGAGTTTGATTTCTCTATGTTATTAGAATATAAATAGTATCCTGAGAGATATTTCATACCGAGGCGACAAACCACAAGTGTCGCTTGGAAGCGAGCAGTCCGTAATCAATGCAGCCTTTCGAACCGTAGGGACACAAGTTCTGACTGCACCGTTTCTTCAAGGAGATTTTACACCAAAGCGACACGCGACAAACGATACGAGGATTTCACACCAAAGCGACACGGGTCCTTCGGTTCAAGGCAACTTTCATACCGAAGCGACACATGTTGCTTGGAAAGGAGCCAATCAAGAGCAACATTTCACATCGTAGCGGCATGACGGGAAGCACAGGCCAGCGTTTGGTTGGTGAAATCCTCAAGCGATAAGTGTCGCGTGCCGCTAGTCGCTTTGCTGCGCAATCTCCCTAAATTAATACACTCATTGCATCGCGCATGCGCGAACAACAAACCACGGCAACATGTTGCAAGCTATTGAGGAAATGGCCCAGTTTGAGCGACGCACAAGCGACAAAGCGACACGTGTGGCTTATCGTGTCGCCTAGATCTGTTGTTGTAATGTGCGGTTTTTCGTGTCGCCTATCTGTTGTTTGCAAGCAACGCTTGCCAATAGACTGGAGGCACCATGTCGCTTGTCACTTAGTTGGGAACTCCCCCTGAAGCGCGTCGCTTCGGTCTCAGCACCCTTCCTTTAAGGAGCTTTCCGACCGAAGTAAAAAAGTAGCACGCGAATACGCCATATGAACGTGTCGTTTGCTGTTTGGACCCTCATGTGCAATGAATGCTATTTTACAGTCTGCAAGTGTGTGTCACTAGTGTGACAGTGTGAACATCCCGTGTCGCTTGTCCCATTGGTTTGAAAGTTTCCTTACACTCATGTCGATGGCACTAATTTAGTTTTGTGGGGTTCCCCTTGTCGTTTCATGCAATCATCATTATCATCATCGCCGCGATTAGTTTAAAGCGGAAGGAAAGAGACAGTAAATATCAAAAATACAAATGCTTCAATGTGTATATCTTTAAAAGAAATGATGATGATAATAATAATGAACCTAATTCATACACAAAAATTTAGTTGCCAAGAGCATTCCACGCGTATTTTTTCTCCCGTATTAGTAACGAAAGTATGACGATAACAGGACGTGGTCGACTGTCTAGAATGTTCGTTAATATCTTCGCGACCACTGTACCAAATATCATAGTAATTATCACCTTCATAGAAATGCTTCATGTAAAACAATCAGACGTTGCAGCGAAAACTCCATTTACTTCCATTATAAGAAGACGAATACCATGCACCGGGTTCAACATCAGCGCCTCTAGCGGATCATTTTCGAGTGGAACCTGCCAGAGAGGCCAAAACCGTCCGTTTTCCACACTACATTATTCAAGGCATTGTACCAACATCTTGGCCCGCAAGGTCACCACATCTTATGCCTTGCGATTACTGTTGTGAAGACATGTCAAGACCCAGGTGTATGCACAGAAAGCTCATCGCGTCGCAACGCTAGGGGTCCAGGGTTCGAATCCCGCTCGGGCTTGGATGTTTGTGTTGTCCAGTTTGATAAGTAACGAAGAAAATGTAACAATTGAAAAAGTGTAAAAGTGAGAAAATGTGTGAAGGGGGGATACCTCGGTGTAGGGGGTATTTCTATTTTTTTAAAAAAATAAAAAAAGTCGTTTGGGCGTCTGACTACCATGCGAGAGACCCGGGTTCGATCCCCGGCGGGGGAGAAACGGGATTCTTTCCACCTGTTCAAGCGGCTCCGGCGCCCACCCAGTGGATACCTGGAGGAAACTCTGGGGCGTAAAGGCGGCCAGGGGCGTGGTGCTGATCACATCACCCCCACCTTCGGCCGTGATCAAGAAAGTGCGGGGCCCTAAATCCACACCCCCTATACGCCTTCATGGCGTGGTGCAAAGCACAGGGGAACACTTTACCTTTTTTTCTTTACATGTATAAGGATGCTCTATGGGCGCACCTCCTGCTGCCATCAGAAAAATAATACATATACTCTAATAGAGTGTCCTTGCTTAGTCCTGGGTGCACCTATTTACGTTATAGAAACGCCTGACAAAATTCAAATGAACAGGTAGACGGAAACATTTATATAATTATGACATATGCGTGGTTTCTGGGGCATTACAAGTGATATTGATCTTGGAAAGTATTTTGCCTTCCCCGTTGATTGGCTGCTGGCAAGCGCTGTGACGTAACAGAAAGGATTTCCTCATTGGTTGCCAGTAACCAGATCGAAGTTTTGTTTGGAAAATTAGCGGAAATCAAGGAAAACCAGAAATATAGTTACCTCCGGAAAAACGATTGTTTTTCTCTCTCTTTTTTGTTGACTGTTACGCATAGTGCGTTGCATATCTCCCTCTCTCATCTTCTTCTATGTCTTTCAGTATGGGACACAAGCACAGTGGCGAGAACCTACGAAATTAGACGACTGATCAGAAGTGCGTTCGTGCCTCGTGTCCCCTTCACTCATTGATGGATTTAGCGGGAGGCCACGGGGTCATTTACCCCTCTCAAAAGAAAAGCCTAAATGCTCTCTTGAAAGTAATGATAACCTTATATGCCGGCCCCCGTGGCGGAGTGGCGTCGACCTCCGTGGCGAAGTGGTTAGCAGAGCGCGCTACAACGCCAGGGGTTCTGGGTTCGAGTCCCGGGTAAGGCATGGGTATTTGTGTTCGTCCAGTTGATAAGAAACAAAGAAAATGTAGGAATTGAAAAGTGTTAAAGTGAGAAAAAGAGTGAATGATGGGGGATACCTCCCTGTAGGGGGTATTTCCTTTTTTTTTTAAAAAAAAAAAAAGAGTGGTTAGCACATCGCGCTACGACGCCAGGGGTCCCGGGTTCGAATCCTGGCCTGAGCATGGATGTTTGTGAGTGCCCATTCATCAATTTCAGTGTTTTATGTTAAATATCTATGACGTCATAATTTGTTTTGTTCAATTTGGTAGCTGTTACAATGGTTATGGAGTAATCTTAAGACATTTGAGTGTGGGTTGCTAGGTGAGATATATTATGAATATTGATGGTTGATGTGGGTTGATGTAAGTGATTTTGAAAAGTAAATGTGTTAATTTGTGTACTCGAAGGACATTTTTGATCTTAATACAGTTTTCTTTGTAACAAGAGGTTTAATTTCGAGTGCAAGTGTGGGATATTAACATCAAATTACATTTAAAGGTATTTTAGTGTGTGAGAGTTAGTATAGTTTACGTAAACAGACCCGTAACTGTTTCCCACATCCTGAGGGCCTCATACTAGGCTGATTAGTCTCATGTTCGCCGTAGTGGATTAATAGTAAGTAGATCCACCGAGTATAAAACGGGAACGTAACAATTTCATCATATCATCACTCATCCCCATCTTCGCAAATTAGCACCTTATATCCCAATAAACAAAAATTGTTCGAACTACGTATGATCAAATTCGTCAATAACCTCCAGACAATCATAGACAAAAACAAAGTTTAGCACAAATAAGCTAACTGAAACTAGATTTGCTGGACCCTGGAAATCGCATTTAGGAAATCTTGATTGGATAAGGGACACCCTGTATGTCAATTGTCAACCTTCATTTTTATTTTGTTTTAAGCCATTGTTAAATCAAATAACTGTAGAATTACTTCACCATAATTGATAACGCTGTTTTCCTTGTAATCAAAACATCCCAGATTCAATTCCCAGTGAAAGTAAAAGACACAGTGGATTGAATTCAACTATAAACTGTAGGTCTTCACCCCACAGCAGGAAGGCATAGCACGAATGCCTCAGCGGTATGGGATAGGCAAAGCGAGCAAAGAATGCCAAGACTAACTCTAGACTAACACCTATTTCATGTGCGACTGACAACTGTTCTCTCGTTTAAATACAAGAAAATTTCGATACTTAGCACGCTGTTATTATAATATATTAAGTTACACGTTCTAATTTAACATCAGAGATTTTTAGTACATGATACCTGCACGATATCAAGAATATTATGGTAAAATCTCAATAAAATAGAGTAATTTATTAGTCCTAAAAGTTTCAGTTTTATGTAGAGAGAAGTGCAAACAATTACAGTAATGTTTTCATTAAATATATGGATGAAATCATTTAATATCTGCAGAAAAATGTAATTGGTGGTAGAATACTGATGATATACCTACACATAATTGAGATAAAAGAGGCATATAATACTAGATTGATTGATTTGCTTTATTTTACTTCGCTTTTTGTGCCACTTTTGGCTAATTTGCGAAGATGGGTATGAGTGATGATAATAAAAATTGATGAATGGACACACAAACATCCATGCTCAGGCCGGGATTCGAACCCGGGACCCCTGGCGTCGCATATTATACTAGGAAATTCAGTTTCAAAGTTAAAATAAATATGAAACGCATGTTATAATGATTGATTGTATTTAAACGTATAGGCCACAGTACAAAATGTTATTGCATTTTACTTTCTTGTTGATATTATGTTTCGGTTTCAGACTGTTGTGCATCCATCGTCGCGAGTATTATGACAAGAATCACACGTAATGGTTACACGTCTATTTATTATATGTACACATAAGGGGATTGTTAAATACACCTGAAAATTAAACAACGTAATGTTGACCGATCTGTCACGGAGACTGTCTCTAACTCGCCCGACTGTTCAGTTGTTTTTTGTTGTTACACTAAAGGTCAATAGATGGTACTGGTTGGATTCTACACAATATCACGTTCACAATTGACATGTCAGAACACATGCCTTTTGTAAATTGTCAGTTTATATACTCTTCACAACTTTGATAATACTGCTAATCACAATAGAAATGAAAAGCTTGGGAAAAATACTTAGAAATAGCTGTAGACAAGACTTTATTCTCAATGTAAATAGTGGTCTTCAAAGTGCCTCTTCTGATACGTTATAACCAATTGCCATCAGCTGAAACTGATCAACTTCTCAACATTATGTTCCCGATCATGTTAATTTATTGATTGAATTGCTCTATTTTACTTCGCTTTTGTCTCACTTTTGGCTAAATTGCGAAGATGAGGATGAGTGATGATATGATGAAATTGATGAATGGACACTTACAAACATCCATGCCTAGGTCAGGATTCGAACCCGGGACCCTTGGCGTCGTAGCGCGATGTGCTAACCACTCCGCCACGGGGACCGGTCCGATCATGTTAATTCATAAACCGTGAGCTCACTGGTGTGATGGTCAAATTACATAAATAAATACCAAGTGTTTCATAAATAATTGAGGGGTTACAAAAAATTATTGCAAGTTAACTATTGAACTTTCGTTAATGAAACCAGTCCAGAACGTACGAGGAACTCAAACAGTTTTTCTTAGCACCTACAAATGTTCAATGTATGCACCTCGGGTGACACAGCATGCATGCATCGACACGATATGAACGCAAACAGTTTCTGCGTGCATGTCTCAAGATGAAAGTTCACATCCCTGCCGCTAGGCGACACTCAAATCACCCACATCACTCACAGCGTTTTGTGCAATGTTTTGGTCCCCAAGATCATCAGAACTTGCCTCGTGTGACTTCTTTTTGTGGGGGTTTCATCAATTCAAATTCTTTATTTACGTGGGCAAAGACAGGGTATTCGTCTCACCGAAACCGCGTGATATCACAGGTGTAAGTGTAGGTGTAAAATAAAACTGTTTGCATTCCTCGTTCGTTCTGGATAGGTTTCATTAACGTAAGTTAAATAGTTTACTTACAATAAATTTTTGTAACCCCTCAATTATTTATGAAACACATAAACGAAACGAAAGTGACAGGAACAGTAAACGCTGACTCTGTAGCGCCATCTTTTGAGAAGCATTGAGTGGGCTGAACTCGGTGATTTGATTGATTTAACTTACTTCGCTTTTCTGCCACTTTTGGCTAATGGCCGATATAAGAATTAATGGTGAAAAGATGAGATGGCTGAAGCGACAATCACATACAGACAGGGATGGCACAACACAAGCTCCACGGAAGATTATACTGGCTTTGTCCAGCCCTAAAATGACTGTTTTATTCCTTGGCCTGAAAATCTAGGCTTTTTTAACATTTATAACCCCTTTCAGGCCATTTCTGAAAGGAAAACATTATTTTTTGTGTGTGCCTATTTTAGTTATAATTGCCTATTCCGAAAAAGAACTTCATTTTGTGTTAGCATGCCATGTTAATTGAACATTATCCATTTTATAGTGTTTTAAAGCATGCTTATTCTAAAACTCCGTTCATAGAAGTAGTGTAATTTACGGTAGGACTGGATCGATAAATGATGAGGTGTTTTGACTGAATAGAAATACTTAAAACTAAGACAAAATGTCTATAAAATTTCATTGCTACTGTGTAAAACCTACGATTTTTGTAAAAAAAAGCTTCCGAGAAAAGATGACCCCCTCAAATTGATGTGGCTAATCCTGAATTTGCTAAAATTGCTGTTTATAAATTTGTTAAAAATATGGCTTTTCTCGATATTGTTTTGACTACACTTAAAACTAATCCAAGATGCTCTTAAGAGCTACACCTACCTACACACACCCACACACATCTATCTATACCCTCCCACACACACCTATACCTATATATATTTACCCACACATATATATACAAGTCTACATATATACCCATATCTATACATATTTATTTCCGGTTTATTTCTAATTATTTCTAGTTTAAGTTTAGAGTATTAATATGATAACGTGAGTATTTTAATTGGATACTAGGCCCAACTTGCTTATCTAATACTAAGACAACGTAATATGCAAAACTCTTCTAGAATTGTTCTGTGACTCTCTCATTTCTTACATCATAAACATATGATTTTTCACCTATAAGAATAACACTACATATGGTGTCATCAGGGAGTGTATCATGGAATTCACAGATAATTTTAATGTTTGTCCTGTCATTAACCACAACTTGTTTTCTTTTTGAGGTGTTGATGACAAACATGGGTCTCTGTGCTTTGAATTCATCTGGTGAGTAATACATGTCGGTATTCCCAATTGTAACCCTTTTGAATGATGTAAATGCCTCATATAATTTGAGGAAATCATCCTTGGACATCTTTAAATTATAACTTTCTCTAGGAAACACCTCATTTCTGCCATTTTTAAGATATATGTTTTTGATGTTGCAGTTATCAAATTTACTTGAATTTTTTTCTTGATTATTGTGTCTTCCAGTCTGAAACAGTACCACCACAAAATCTGGCATGTCATATTGTATACTGGAGAATGAGTTTGTAGCATCAAATTCATAATAGCTACCAGTGGCAGGCTTCTGCACACATTGATATGTATAAAATTGTAAAGGTACCTGTGGATTTTTTATTATATCTGCTTTGTATTTAAGAGCATAACTGGCTTCATATTCAACAACTGGAATTCTTAGCTCCATAGTCTGAATAAGGCATTTGCCTTCATCAGGTAGGGTATTAGGCAGAGCTTCCCCTGTAGAGTTTAATGTACTGTACCTCATCAAAGCATTATTATCATTGGCAGCTCTTCTAAATGTAATTCTTAAACCACCTTTCCACATAATTTCTTTGTAATCTGAGAAGAATCCTGGCAATAGGCGCATAGGAAACAGTACTGTGTGACTCTTAGATATTATTTTATCACCAGCCTCAAATCCACCTATTTTGTAGTATGAGGCCTCGGTTTTGGATAATTTTAGTGTGGCTAAAGCTGTAGAGGTAATGCCAGGGAAATCTACTCTGTTTATAACAACACCATGTTTTCTGATCTCAATTTCAGAGAACAGATGTGGCACAAACTTGTCTACCAATCTTATATTTGAGTTAGCCGGATAATCTGTACCATCGAGCTTGACAACATCAAATTTAATATATAGGTCTGCTCTGTGAGGGTGTATAAATCCATCTCCTACATCAAGGTCAACCTCAATCTCTGTGTTGGCTTGATTTAAATTTGCAAAGGTCCTCCTGTTTGGGGGGAATGATTGTAACTCATAACTCTCAATATTTTCCATTTTATTTTTTTATTTTTTTATTTTTGTATGTATTTTATTTAAATATTAATTTCTATGATAGCAGTTGTTGTAGCTCCAGCAAAATCAACTAATTCTTCTTTTTCATTAGTGACCATCAACTCAATGTTATCTATTCTATTATGGCACACAGGAAAATATAATGTTGGGGATGGAGTGTAAATGATGGGCTCCATAAATTCAGAATTAGGTTTAAATGTTGCAATAATGCCAGTTTGTTTGTGAGTGCCTATGCCATTTGATTTGGTGATCATACCCTCGGCCACATTACAGTGAATATTTAGAGTTTCTATAGCTAAGAATTTAGGTATATTAATAGCAGTGTGTTTAATGGCTGGTTCAAGTTTTGTGTTGTTCTCGAATCCTAATAGCTCTCCTATAGTACCCAGATCCACTGTTTTTGTAGCAGACACAATTTCTACTCTATGAGTAACAGAATTTTGAGTTAAGAATATACCTCTAGGTAACTGAGCATTTAAAGTAGACAAATTATACTGCCCTGGAGTGATGACAATTTTTTTGTCACCAACTGCAATCTTGTTGTTGTGGTGTGTAATATTAGGGATCAAATACATGCCATAGAATGCTCTAAGAGCTATTGTTTTGGGATAAACTATATCATCATGTAGTTTGAGTTTCAATATTGAATTTTGGCTGGTGAGATGGAATACTCCAATGATGTTTTAGATACCACAAAGCTTTTTGAAAATTTTCAATTGATGGTTTATTTATTTGAGACAGATATCTAAGAACAGATAAACATAGATGTCCACAATTAATATCTTTGAAATTTTGAATACGGGTATTATTATAATAAAGATTAGTTGATTTTAGATATTTTACTAAATTTTCAGGTGGAACACCTCCAAATGAATCAAACACAAATGCCTCATTGTTTAAATATTTAAGATAACAGATCCAGTGAGTGCCCTGATTTTTGTACTTATCCAAATTAACTATGCCACACTCTTTTTTGAGTGGTTGTTCTGGTAAAGAATCAGACATGTATACTCCTCTAAAATTTCTGATGCCGAGTGGTTTGATTAAAGCTTCAATATCTTGGTTGGTAAGCGACTCTTGTTTTTTTTTAACTTATTCATAACTTTCTTAACACCTTTGCCTTGTTTTTCTATGGCCAGATTATGGCGCTTTTGTTCATCTAATTCTGCCTTAATTTTCTTGGCATCTATTACGGTTTTTGCTATAGCAGCTGATCCCCCAGCCAAGCTGCCAACTACGCCGAGAGCTGCTAAAATAGCTGGGATACTAAATATGAATCCACCTATATGTGATTTTTTTCTAGATTGCTGTAATTTTTTTAATTGTGGGGTACTAAGTAATAATTTGATACCATGTCCTTTGGCAAGACAAGAACTTTTTTCTTGCGCTGCTTTTTGGTTAGAAGACTATCAATAGTTTTAAGAGATTTAAGACCTGCATAAGGTATTTGATACATAACACCCTTGGCCTTCATTTTTGGTCTATTATATACATATTCTGGGATTAACTATCACAATTAAATTGTAGCTAATTCATTTAATTTATTACAACCCCCACCCCAGTTTTTGTTTGGTGTTCATAGCTATGGTGGTTCCCAATGCTGCTATTCTCTCACCCAAAGAAGCATCTTTGCTTACAAATCTACCAAAAGCAGCTTCTTCTAATTTTTTGTCTGCCACATGTCGCTTGTCAAGGTCGGTATGTGTGTTGTATGCTATGTCATGGTCTCTGCAAGCAGCATCTAGAGGATTAACACCAGGGTCACCTCTGTTTAATCTATGGTCTAATTTGGTACCTGGACCACAATACTGATATCCTGGTATATGTAGTTCAAATGGCAACTTGTTTATGATGTCATTAACTAGCCCCCGACCCTCAGAAATATTCCAAAATTTAGGTGGTAGAGTATTAATAATTTTTATAAGATATCCAATGCCCTTAGTATCATTCACTATAAAATTAGACAATTTGGTGCTTATCATGTCCATAATTCCAACTTTTTCATTGTAAAAATTGTGGTTGCCAGCATTTTCTTCCCCAGCTATTACTAGTAATCTATCTACAAGTTTCCTGACATCGTCAACCCAGACAAATTCTTTAGGCAATGTGTTGTACTGTTTGATCCCACTACCTGTCTTGATCTGTGACCATATGGGTTTGATTAAGTTGTTGTATTTTGCTCCACTGCTAGACTTGACTCTTTTTTGTGTGGGATCATTGTTCTGGTATAGAGCATCTGATTTTATTAATATTTCTTTGTAGTGCTCATAATCTTGATCTGTATAGCTGCCAGGTCTCTTCCGAGTCATCAGTTCCCATAATCCAGGTGTGCCAGGATACTTGACAAAACCACCTCTTTCTCCAAGATGAGATTCTGAATATACAATTAGATCATCTCCCATAAATGTTACTCTAAAATTGCCAATTCTATGTATGATGCTACCATCAACCTCTGTGTCAGCATATAAACCAAAAACCTCATCTTTGTTGTCTTTAGGTGTGCTTAAATATTTCTGAGCAAGAAGACCCAATTCAATAGGATCCTGAGTAGCTTCAATTCTTCGAGGAGCAACAGGACTAGGTGTATGAATACTAGAAAGTGGGGTGATTGGATAATCTAATATGTTCCTAGCAGCTACAGGTACAAGCTCTGTGATCAAATTTTGATTTTGCTCTGTAACAGTTTTAATATTTTTACCTAGTTCACTAATAGCATCAATAATCGGCTGTTCTGTGCGCTTGTGTTGTTCATAGATACCTCGGTTCTCTACTTTCCATCCCCTAAATCTTTTTACAAGATAGTCTCTTAATTTAAGATCATCAATAATTGGTCTTTTCATGGTTATTTATATATGTTTCAATGTCTAGAAAATTGTTAATTTTATTTCTATATTTACCACTATTAGATTTTCTTGTCATATCAATTGTGACAAACCCATAACTATCCTGGTTCCAGCACCTACTGCAAAACTTAGAAAAATTATTGTAGCTCAAGTCACCACCTACATATTCATCATGTATGTGTTTGAGGTTAGTATGGTCTTGATGAAACACACATATAAAATTGCTGTTGTCTCTTATCAGCTGTTTTGGTATTTTAGAAAAAGTCTGCACCAGGTAGAAGCAATCTATGTTTTTGTGTCGGCCCTGTGTAAAGAAATTTCTAACCTTATTTTGGTTTTCTAATATAATATCATCAAATACAAAAACAGAATTATCGAGACATTCATGAAGTGGTTTAACATCTGATTCAAAAGTAGCTATATCCAATCCATCATATATCTTCATCATCTGCTGATATTTTAATTGTTCTAAACTCTTAGAGAAGACATACAAATGCCTATTTTTCCAATCTAACCAATTGGGTGCCAATAAAAAATTATCAATCATTAGTGTAGTTTTACCACAAGCCGATGGTCCAACAATAAGACATCTAATATTATCAGGCAGCAGCTTTCCATTTCTCTTATTCTGCTGTTCAGGATCTGGTAGTCTTTTTATAACATCCCAGGTGTTCATAGTATCACTTTGTCTGCCTCGATCCAGCTGTGTTCTGGGAGACCTAGCCATTTGACCAGAATTTTGTTGCCTTTTTTGCGAATAACTTTTTCTATAAGATATGTGTCCGGCTATTTAGTTTTGTTGAGTTCTTCTTCATAAAACCTGCCTTTGAGAATTTCTCCTCGGTGATCTTTTATTATATATGTATTACGAGCCCCAGGTTTAACTTGAACCACTGTAAATAATTCAGTACTCCAATTTCTGGTAAAACCTCTTTTAAATAAGTGCTTATATTTGCTAATTCTTACTTGATCACCAACTTTGTATTTAGCTTTTCTAGTTGTTGGTTGGTATCTAGGATAATAAACAGTACTGACCAATTTTTGCTCATCAGATGAAGTTACCTCAGAGGGTTTCATGTTGATTGTAGTGTGAACTGAATTATTATATTTATCTAAAAGTTCTGGTAGAATAGTAAGCCATTTATAATTACCTTGAAGGGTAAATTGTTTATACATATGATTTTTTAGTTCTGTTGAATCTTTCTACAATAGAGGCCTTAAGATCACTGTAACTCGAGTAATGTTTTATTGAATGGTTTTTAATAAATTGTTGGAACACCAAATTATAGAATTCTTTGCCATTATCTGTTTGTAGATAGCGTGGTGATCTTCCACTCTGATTAATAATTGTCCTAAAAGCTTCTGTAACACATTTTCCAGTCTTAGATTTGAGCGGCAATGCCCAGGCAAATTTTGAAAATGTATCTATAACAGTAAGTATATACTTGTATCCTTTGTTGACCTTGTGTAAGTTTTTCAGCTGTCCCCCATGAGGTGCCATTTCCACCAAGTCACACTGCCATAAATCATCTATGCCTTTTGTAACCACTGGCAGTTGCTTATAGTTATGTCTGGCTGGTTTGTGTAATTCATCAACAATAATTTGTCTAGACATAGTATGTAAACAAGAATATTGCAACTATAGGGTGTTCAGCAGCTGATACTACAGGATTTTCTAAATAAAATTTGTCTCCTATTTGTATTTTAAATTCCAAAGATCCATCATCTTCAGCATAAGATGTTTCTAATGTATTGGGATCTGTAAAATCCTCTAACTCTATATTGGTGACCTTTGGTTTGTTGTCAGCATTAGTTATTGATAAAGTAGGGTAGTGGTGTGCTTGTGGTTGTAGCCAATATTTAATTTTGATTGGTCTAAGTGTGCCCCCAACAAAAAACTGGTAATAAAATTGTGCAGGGGACAGCTTATACAGTTTACCACCTGGTGTAAATGGTGAATCATATTCTTTGTTAGGGATACTGTTTAATTCAAGAATTACTGTATGCTTAGGATTCTCGATTAGGCCAGTTATTTCTTTTTCTGCTGTAAGCAATCTACTTGTTACAGATTCAAGAAGCTCATTGATAATCCTAACAATCTCATCGTGACCTGGTTTAATTCTTATGTCCACAGCAAGTTTTTTGTATTGTTGCACAATTTCTTGAAGTTGGGTGGCAAAAACAGACAGAGCATTTGCTTGGTTGGATTCCATGGTCCCTAGTTGTTGCTTGATGTTGGCTACAATTTGCTGTAGATTTTCAACAATTGCCAATTTTGAATTTTGAGCAGTAAGATCATGGACTTGTCTTCTGATATCCTCAAATAGAGCATAAAGTTCATTAATATGTTGATTGGTTGGAAGAGTGGCCACTGTTTGAGTAAGTTGTTTGATCTCTGTCTGGATATTCTTAATATCTTCTGATTTCAATATGCGATTCACTGCTCTTTTAATATTTTTAAGTTCCTGTGATGTAGGCAGATTAGATACAGTATTCTGCAAAGATTCAAGTGCTAATTTCACACTATTTAATTCACTAGCGTCAGCCACACTACGCATAGCATCTTGGAGCAGGGTTATGTCTGCCTGAGTAGCTGTCGATTGTTGTAAAATTTCAAGTTTTGTTTGGATATCATCGATCAAGTGATGAAAATGAGATAGCTCAGATTCGGTGTTGAGGTTTTCAAGTTTTGTGATTTGTTGCTGGACACTGACAAGAGTGTCTACAATACCAGGCAAGCGAGATTCTAGAGTTTCTTGTACATTTGTCAGATCACTTTGTACTGCTGCTATCGTACCCTCCAGGTGAGTTATGGTACTCTGAATTTTTCCAAAATCTTCATATGTCTCAAGTTGCAGCTTGATGTTAGCTACACTACGAGTTATAGCACTCAAAGCATCAGAAGATGGTAAGTTGTTCATAAAATTTTCAAGTGGTTCAATTTTTTCTTTAACCTCGGCTATGGCATTGTTTAAGGGGTCCAGATTAGGTATTTGTAGTGATTGAATTTGTTCTTTTAGAGTGGAAATTACTAGATCAAAATCTTCTTGTGATTTTATGCTTTTGACAATTGTTTGGAGCTGTGCCTGGACACTACTAATCTGTTCTTCTAGTTGTTGTTTCAATTGTTCAGAGTTAGTATTCTGAGTTTTTAATTTGGCTTGAAGAGTTGCTACAGCTTCCTCTAAATTTTGAAAATTATCCAATGTTGCCAAATCAGTATATTTTTGAAGCAATAATTTAAGTTCTGAATCAATTTTAAGAAGAGGGTCCATGCATTGTGATTGTAAATTTGTAATTTCTAGTTGAAGACTGGCATTAAGTGTGGTTTGTAAAACTTGTAAATCACTTCTTAATTTTTTCACTCTGACATCAAGCATCAGAATCTCATCACTGTGATTTTCATGTCTTGTATGGCCAAATATATCATTAGGCATTTTTATTTTTTTGATTTAGTGGTTATTTATTATAAAATATCTAATTCTTAATTCTATAAAAAAAGGTATAAGTTTGTCATAATATCCCGGGACCTCAATATATAAACAATCACCGGCAGAGACGGTATATACAGTACCAGAAATCATGTTTGAGTGCTTAATTCTATAAATATTTTTCCCTACTGAAATTTTGACATCACCCTCGGGAGTTGTAATAAATTGTAATTGACCACCTATAGGTAATTGGTAGTGATTTTAGTTATTGTTAAATATGTATAATATTTTACCTGTTTTATCATCAACATCTGTAAGTATGCTATTGAGATGAATAATTAGCAAACCACTTAGTTTATATATTATATCAGGAGAGGGTGCTGGTGTCGGCAAGTCCATAATAGCTTTTTTTAAATCCAAATAAATTCATTGGCATGTTTTATTTATTTTAAATCATGCTCTGTAATTGGACATTGATTACCACTTATCAATCACAATGCCCCCACGGTAGAGTATGTATGCCACATGATAAAATACATCTCTTATCGTCATGTGGGTCTAGAGCTACTTTTCTTACAATATTGCTAGTTAACAAGTGATCCACACTCTGAATTCTACTTTCCGATGTTTTGATTAACCTCTGTGACATGAGACAATTTTTATAATCTTCAAATTCAAGCTCTTTATCTACAGTATCTCTACCAATGCCCTTAGCTTTTTGGCAACACCACCACTACATGTTTTAAAACTATACATTTTAGCTCTTAACCCAGCAAATCCTACAATAACATCGCCAAGGGTCTCATCTTTTAACTTACCAGGCACCTTTTTGTGGGTTGAATTTTTGAATGTTCACTGGTATCAAAATATTTAAATAATTCAGGATGTGATATATCTTTATAAACATCTTCTGTTTGAATATCAAAAATAAAACTATCTGTGTCCATATACATTAATTTTATACAATCACCATAAAAAGGTTTCAACACATCATAATATAATTTTAACATATGTAATTTTGCCAATTCTAATATCACCGCCCCTACATAAATAGGTTTATCAAAGTTAATTTTTGTTTTTTTCATATTAAAAAGTGCCATATTGTCATCATAAATTCTTCTATAATTAAAATTCGGCTTTGCCACCAATTTTTTGCTCCGGCTGGGGTTGGTAACTAATTTAACATCACTATGCTTTCTAACATTTTCTATAGTATTGCCATATACTGAATTTACCATTAATTTAAACAAAGTTTTATCAAATTGGCTTACTGCAGATGTTCGAAGCTCGGTGTTCGTATCAATATATGATTTCAACCATCCTGAGTGCCTGAACCTTAAAACTTTGCCAACCTTGGTCACTTTAACACCATAACGCATCAGAAACTGCAAGTTTTTGTAATATATTACATAATCCTGTTTTGGATCCAGAGTCATCATTAGCTTTTTTTGTTTAGAGTTAGGTGAACACTTAACCTCAGAAATTGGGGGCAAATCAGAAAACTTGTTGTGTAAATTATCTGGAATTGTCAGATCAACCTCTAAGAACAAGCCATAGTTACTGTCATCAAAATCCTGAAGATCCTCAATACTAAAATTTTCAACCCACTCAAGCCCTGCATATGGCAATTTATCCATCATAGCATACCCATACAAATTGTTTGCATCCACATAAAGTATATAATTTGATGGCAATTCTGGATCATAATTAGAAATATATTTGTTATTAGCTCTGGCATATCTCTGAGAGCATTGCACCATGCCTCCTCTTATACATTGCTCCATAAACAAGTACATATCTTGATCTTGGATTAAATTTAACTCCATTTTAGTGTTTAAAAACATTGCAGACCATGCTAGACCTGGAGCACTATAGAAATAAATTGGATCTAGCTTATAATTTTCTATTGAAGATTTTCTAAATGCCTGAAGTATATCGGCTAAAAGAGTTACATCAAGTTTTAAATATGCCATATGATAATCACCAAATGTCTGGCATTTTAAATTGGTCCACATCAACTGAGCATGGTGATAATCTTCATCAGTGATTTCGGATGCCCTGAGTTTACTATAGAATGCTTTTTGTGGTGACAGAGAACACTCATCAAATTTAGAAAAATCAGTAACATAGTCATACGGGTATACACCTTTTCGCCTAATTAGTTTCAAGTCCTGATTTGGAAACATGGCACAAGTAATTTTAAATTGATCATCAGATAATTGACTGGCCAGAGTAGCCAAGCTAGCCTACAAAATTCTGTATGAATCAAGAAATCTTAAGTGAATAGGAACACCATTAACTTTAATTATTTTGCTAATAGCTATATATTTCTCATTATTTTCTGCTAAAATATTTAAATTCTGCTTGTCAAACCCCTCGTACCTGATCAGATGATGAAAATCATAATTAGATGCACCATGGCAAAATATCGGGACAAATTTTGGTCTCTGGATCTTAATATTACAGTTATTACACAGAGCCATTAAAAATTTACCACTTGTATGGGAATGGTGTTTCACCTTGATATTTGTATCTGAAAATTCACAATCACATACCAGACATTTTTTTGCATTTTTAAAATTTTCAATTTGTTCTTCTGTTAAAGACATCATAGGCCTTGATTTTAATAAAATATTAGATGCTATATCATGGCACTCATTTTCAATTCTATGTGCAAATTCTTTGATAGCATTTTGTCCCATGTATAATTGTGGTTCACTAGCAACACCATCCCGTTTAACTATATAACAAAAACTAGAAGGTTCATGTAACTGGTATGATGTAATTGAAGATTCATCAGGATCTGGGTTGCAGAATGCAAGGGGTTTGAGGTTTGATTCAAAATCACAAACTATATATGCTGGGTGTTCCAACAAAGCTTCAAATTTTTTGAATTTGGCATTTTCACTTGGATTAGGCATCACCATATGAACAGGTTTATGGTTCCCACAATATTTTAAATGTTCAACTAATTTGTTTTTAGCAATTTCTGCATTCTCTTTACTAATCCCATTTACCATTTTTTGACCATCAAATACAGTTAAACATCTTCGGCACAACTTAAATATTGTATTAGATTTATTTATTTGTTTTCTTACTAAAGCTTCAAAGTGTAATGGTATGTGCTATCCCCCTCAATTAAAAGCAAATCAATCGGAACAGCAAAATCATCATCAACTGTACTAATTCTGAGAGGTTCTATCAAGCAATCCCCAGCACCAGTGGAACAAATAAATACATTAATAGATAATGGTTTACCATTAATATCTCTGGCCTTTTTTTCAAATTTATCAATATTTTGAATAGACATTGGATATTCTAAGCCCTCCATTGCTTCATCAAAATCGTGTTCATATTTTTTATAATAACTTATTCTCTTTGAATTATTTAAAACTGGATACAAAGCAGCTAAAATACACCACAAAAAGCATTTCTGATCATTATTTTCTATGTTAACCACGGCTCTTTTGTTTTTAATATTGGCAAGTAATGGCACATATGTCGAACCTTGTAGTGGGTTAAATTTAGAAATATTAATATATAACTTGTGTGGACTTCCACATAAACTCCATCCGGATTCTTTTGCTGCAAATTCAGAATGTTTAATAATCAATTGCTCTATCAAACTGCCTATTATTTTGTTTAAATTTCTATTTGAATAAACAGCTACAGTTTCTGTTATGTGGGGGTGTGTAAATTTTGTTCCATTTGGCTTCTTATATTGTGTAAATAATTTGAAAGATAATTTATAAGAGCTATTTTGTTTATTTAGAATATCCTGCACATCAGAATTTATATTATTCAAAAAATTCATAATATCACATTTTGGGTCTGATATAAAACAGTAATCACTTAGTTGACCATTAAAACTACTATGAATAGGTGTATAGCGAAGCTGCTTTGCTGGTTTATAATTAATAGGTGTTTCAAGTTTTCTTTTTAGACCAGTTGAAGATGTAGATAGTTGTGATAAAGTAGAAAACTGTGCAGAACAATTATTTTTATGTTTATATAAGAAATATTCCAGACTATATTTTCTATGACAATTTGGGCATATTCTTGTGGGAGTTCTATATTTGCCTGGATCACAATTCTTTTGGTGCCTAGCCCAATTGGGGCTAGAAATATTTGTATTGCATTGATCACAATATTTTTGATTTGGCATTTTTGTTATTAGTTATAAAATTTCTTGGGGTTCAAATTAAATCTCTATATTTAATATAAAATATGAATTGGGTTCAGCAGTGTACTTTGTATAATTATTGTATATATTTAATATGTTAATATTATTAATTTTTATCCTAGGTTTATTATATCAAATTTCTTGGGATTCAAATCAAAATTTTATACTTAATAAAAACTATGACAAATTGTAATGCCAATATTGCTTACATGCACCAAGGTGGAATAAGTATTGATCGACAGAAAAGCAGTGACCTACTGAAAGACTAACCTGCCTCAATTGCGTGTTAGTACAGGCACGTCGGTGGCAATGACCCAATAGCGTGTGCTATGTATTGATCTTGTAAAACACACGGAAAGAGATAGCAACAGCAGCAGGCCAAAACTCTAAATATAAACTAATTACAACTAGATGTAACAAATATCAAACTTTTTTATACAAAATATAAGATTCTTATTCAGTATACTAGAAATATGTTTAATATAAATAATAAGAAAATCACTATATCAAACCAAACAGAGCTATAATATGAGGAGCACTGGAACAACACCTCTATACACTTCAACTATTCTCACAATATTAACTATTAAAGTTAGATCCCGCTTTATATATATATAGCTAAATCCGGTCTGAGAAGAAAAAAAACGGGAAAATCCCAAGAATTTTGTTTTTACGGGAATTTCCTGTGGAATTATACTTTCTACTGGAAATTCCCGAGGAATTATACTTTTTACGGGAAATCCCCGAGGAAGTATACTTTTTACGGGAGGCTTTTTACAAAAATTTTAGATTAGACAAAATAGCACACTATAATAAAAAAACCTCTTAAGAGCATCTTGGATTAGTTTTAAGTGTAGTCAAAACAATATCGAGAAAAGCCATATTTTTAACAAATTTATAAACAGCAATTTTAGCAAATTCAGGATTAGCCACATCAATTTGAGGGGGTCATCTTTTCTCGGAAGCTTTTTTTTACAAAAATCGTAGGTTTTACACAGTAGCAATGAAATTTTATAGACATTTTGCCTTAGTTTTAAGTATTTCTATTCAGTCAAAACACCTCATCATTTATCGATCCAGTCCTACCGTAAATTACACTACTCATAGAGAGCATCTCTTCTCTTTGTCTTCAGGTGAAATTTGTTTCGTCGGTGGTAGGAATCGAATCTACGACAAACCTGTGATTTTTACTTCAAATTCGTTGTTCCAATTCGCAGTTCCACGGCGCTCCCAAGAATTCTACACTAATAAATTTGCTCCATTCACGCTACTATTCTTAATTGTTGATGACAATGGACAATACGTGCTTGAATTCTACACTGCGATGATTTACAGCCAGGGTTTTGGACCATTTCAATGAAGGCTGACTCACTGATTCTACTTGCTTTTTGATTGCTTTTTCTTAGGGAAAATGATGAAAACATGTCGATGTTGATCAATTTTTGAACCTACTTTGTATTTTTTGTTCTTTATGCTTGTTTATATTGAGAGTTTTTAGTTTCTCTTGATCCTCAACCTGGGTATAAGCCCTTACCCTCACTTACTTCCAGGGGCGCCGACTTGTCAAAATTATTGGGCGGGGGTGCTCTGATCAGTGAAATAAATTAATGAATGAATCACTTCCTCCCTTTTTTAAGTTTTGGCCTCAGTGTTCTAAATCTCGTTAAAGCCAATGAATTCCTCAAAAATATAAAAAAATTTCATTCACAGTTCGAATGCAGAATGTCAATTGTTCACGGATGGATATGGCCCAAGTTTCGTCAACCATAACAACAAAATATTCCCAACTTTTAATATCTGCTAGAGGGAGATGATTTCCGCAACATCTTTGGCTGTTACGCATTTGAAGCTTTGGAACGAGTCACAACTCTCGAAGCAGCCAATCAACGAAGCGAGTCACTGACGTCATCTCAACCCAGAACCTATCGCTAAGCACCCTGCTCAGGCTATACACGCCCACTAGGCTCGCTAGACAGACTCGGGTAGTCCGCTGGAGATGTTTCGAAAGTAATTCGACTCTACCACGGAGCGCAAAACAGATCTCCCTAATATATCAATGATCTCGTTCTGAATGTCATGCGAGAGCCATTTGTAGCCCGAACGTCCCATCCACTACCCTAGCTCATGCACATCGTCTTTTGAAACTCTTTTTAGTAAAAATGTTAACAATACTCATAATTATATACTTAGTATATAGTAATAAGTCATGTGTTTTGCTGTCTCTGGTTATAGCCTCCCCAAAGTTGATGGTTTAGCGGTCTCAGCCCCCCAAAGATGATGGTCTAGTCTAGAACATTTCAAATGTGTATTTAAAGTTAATTTCATGTGGCACAATTCAGAGTAAACTTTAGAAGAGAAGCAAAATAATACATTAGATGCTCTTAAGCAAAATTATTTGGGGACTCTGCCCCCACATCGTTAACTTTGGGGGGGCTCGAGCCCCCCCAAGCCCCATGGAGTCGGCGCCTATGCTTACTTCCCTATAATAACGACGTGACCATGGATGGTGTAAATCAGTGGCTCTTAAACTATTTTCCCATTGTACCCTTTAGTCGTAACTAAACGCCTAACGTACCCCCACCATAGGTTTTCTCTGAATAGTACATAGGTTTTGGGGATTTTCTTTTGGCTGCCTGATTGGTGGGACGTTTTTATATGTTGCAGGGGTGTATATCTGCAATAGGGCAAAATGGCATTCGGGCTGTGTATGTGGAAAGATGGAAAACAAATATGTACATTAGAATCCTACGTTATATTAGTTTATTGGGTGATCCTACGTTTACAAGCTTTATGATTAGTTACAAGAATAAAAATATTAAACAGATATAGACTATGCGAAGAAGTATATATCAAACTTTAATTTTCATATATTTTATCAGGGCCTCCCCGATGGCGCAGTGGTAGCGTCGTCGCCTTGTAATCAAGGGGTCCCGGGTTCGATACCCGGTGGAGGCACAAGTGGTTCGGATCCCACTTTAAACTGTAGGTCCAGTCCCGATTAGCCTTACTGTGCATAAAGTGGACTTAAAACAACATATCAATCAATCAATCATATATTTTATCCAGAGTAATTGAAAAAGGTAAAGAACAAAAACAAGTTCGTAAACAAACTGTGAAGCACAATTTTGGAGTTTTTATTGTAAATCCTCAGAGTTTCTATTGAGAAGGATGTGCCTGCATAGCCTTGATGTCTGGTTGTGCACCTGAAACTTTCAAGCGGAGATTCGGCTCCAAATTTAGTCTATTATAGATTTCGAATGAGTATTTTATATCAAAACATATGAAGCAAAGACGAGAGTGCCAGTGACAAAATCAGCTTTATTTTCCTGTTGAGTGTTAAAGCTATGAAGTCTGTTCTACACACCTCCAGCAAAAATGTTGTCGTGTGGTTATTCTCGACATTTCTCTTCCGAACTGAACGCATACCCCCTTCAAGTCGTTCATGCACCCCTGGGGGTACGTGTACCACAGTTTGAGAACCACTGCGGTGCAAATAATATAGGACACTGAAAAGTTTCACATTCAAGATGCAATAAATTATTATAAAATATTTTGATAACACTGAGTCACAGTTGTGAGAATTCTTTAAATGTATAATGATGAATTATTTTCCATTCATAAGTGGTGATTTTATTTCTAAAACACGATCTAGGGCTGAACCCCACAAGCCCATATAAATTGGCGCCACTTCGCCGAGAGAAAGACAGATTTACTCGAAGATTTGACGGTGAAAAAAACGTAATTTCATCTTATTAATACGCGTATACTTAACGAAGGAAACGGAAAATTCGTAAATATAGAAATAATCCACTTTCTTCCTTGTAACAAAACACAACGCCTTTTACTCAACATATTGTGTAAAGAAGCCACGCCCACTTTCCAAGCAGTTTCTTATTGGCATAAGAGAAGGGCGTCGACGACAACACGTAAAGAAATTAATGAGCAAACAATCTCACCCTTCTGTGTCCCACCGCCGTGCCTTTAACCTCTGACAGGAAGGTCATTATCTCCAATAGCGGTTGACTCCCTCCCGAGGGGCAATTACTGTGACAAGGGTTGTTAATACAAGGTGGAAGTCATAACATCAAGGATAATTACTATTGGTCTCTTCCGAATCAATCACTCTGATTGGGTGATCATCTGGTGACGCTGGTGGAACGTTGATTCCGAGTAGTGCGGTAAGCGAACCATTAATAGTTCATAATTGTCTTGTTTTAGAGATATGGTGACAGTATTGTTACAAATGTTTTCAATATCTTTAGAAGTGCACTGCCTCTTGAGTAAACTGAGTCTCTCCTTGCCTTTTCAACGTGTTTGTCCTCTCTAGGTTCCTTTCAAACATTGCACTTGTAACCTTTTTGACTTAAGTTAAAGCTTTCAGATAAGAGGATTTTTTCTTGTACACTTTGGTGGTGCAAAATGACCATATCTATGTGCCAACGTACACAAAAATGTATAATCCATTCATTCTTTTGACTTTTGAAGCATGGGAACTTTTGGAACAGGAATTTTCTGATTTACCGTGAGTATATATCGCCAATATTCATTACAATAAATTTTCTCTATCCTAGTAGGCTGACAGTTAAGCAACATTTTCTTTCCAATTTCTGTCCAATGAAATACGAAACTAAACACACATAACTACCCTTAAAATACTTTCCCAGATTTATAGTTTCCGATACCAAACTGGTTCTGGCTCACTTTAAGTCCTGGGTTAATGCAATTTTCAGTTCTTTCCTGTGCGATCAGCACCTCAACTGGAGGTTGAGTGGCAAGTAACTTGACCCGTGCTTCTTTCGGAGGTCAGAAAATAACTGGCAGTTACGAACTTGGCTACCTCATCAGAAGATCGAGGTTACATTGGTGTACAAATAAACTTGTTTTGCTTGGCACAGTTCAACTGGTTTGAGCGCCGTAACAGGTAAAACAAAGGTTAATGATTCATTGATTTGGTGTTTTAAGTCCACTTTATGCACAGTAAGGCTAATCGGGACTGGACCTACAGTTTAAAGTAGGATCAGAATCACGATGTGCCTCCAACGGTATCGAACCCAGGACCCCTTGATTACAAGGCGACGACGCTACCACTGCGCCATCGGGGAGGCCGACTTTTTTTTATGAACTCGTACTGTAGACATCTGTAGAATGTCGGCAGTGTGTCTCAACCGCCGGGCCGCGGCCCGCTAGCGGGTTCTGGCGTCCATTATATTAGGCCGCGAGAGCTTCTCCTGAAGTTTGCGACTTGCAGCCCGAGCTGGCAACCACCTGGAAAGACAACCTTTTGTTCGGGTTTCCACTGCGATAACAGGAAATGCTTTCGCGACAGTGGCAGTGAGAAATCAAACAATGTAACCATGAGGTGCGTCGCGTCCCGTCTCTAAATTAGGAGGTTGACGAACGTACATACACCACATGTCTCCAGAATATATCCAGAACGGGATATCCATGGGACGTATATGGGATATCCCTTCCTGGATATCCAGAGAATCTCCCATCCTGGATATCCATAGGACGTCCCGTTCTGGATATTCATGGGATATGTGGTATTACGTCCACGTGTTATCACAAATTTGACATAAATGTTTTGATATCCGTGTAAAGAATCAGTCATAGTATCTAGTGTCCATTATGTTAACACTCAAACTCTGTTATGCAGTAAAAAATCGTAAATTAAAAACATCTCCCACAGGAATTGCGTTTCCCGTAGGCCCATTGTCTTTTCAGCGAGTCACGCATTCGCGCCAAGCAGGTGAGAGTTGGCACGAGGCTTTCTTTGTGTCCCCTCTCGAACACAACGGCGGCAGTTTGCATGAGGACGTTGCCTTGCGTGGTAGTCAAGAATAAGCGCTGCTTACTATGCTTATGCGTGTGAATACAAAGTACTTTTCGGATGTGTAGTTACGTGTGTGTGTGAATTTGTGTGCGTAAGTGCGTGTGTGTGAGAGAGAGAGAGAGAGGAGTGCTTGTTATAAGCATATGTATACTAGAGGTCTTCGATTTGTGTAAAGCTAGTCAAGAAATGTTCTTTTCGTATCCAAAGTATGTGCGAAAAATATCAGCATAATGTCCAGATTAGGTACAATTTTAGTCCAGAATATATCCTTATCCACAATGAAATAAAAACATCCAGAAAATCACGTGATCTCATGTTCGAGACATGTACAAAAGTCATCCATATAATGTCCAAAACACATCCAAAGATGATCTACAGGATGTTCAAAACATGTTCAAAAATGATCCACAGAATATCCGAAACATATCAAGAATGTCCAAAACACATCCAAAAGTGATCCACAGAATGTCCAAAACACGTCTTCCCTGGATATCTTATGGACGTCTACTGGACATTGCGGGACATCCTATGGATATCCAAAATTTCGACATGGATATCCAGAGAACGTCCATTAGACGTCTCCTGGATATGTGTGTGCTGTATGGGTAGTTTGAGCAACAATTTTCATTAACAAACATATTTTAAGTGGATATATTCGAATAATTCAAAATTTTCCGTGTCCGACATGCCAATGAAAATTAGCACTTACCAAATTAATTTGATGATACTGGGCAGAGGAAACTAAAAGATTTGGTTAGATCCAGTGGTTGCCAACTAATTTAAACTATAATACTCTATATGATTATGCTATAATTTGCTTATTAATATTAAACTTCAATGGTAGATATTAATTAACGAATAAAGTTTTAAAAATATATTCTTACGAGTATAATTGCTGGGATCGAGAAGTTGATTTTTAAAGAAACAAATTTACGAAGGTTGGAACCACTGTTCTGGGAGATGCAAATGTCAGTTTATTTCATATTTGTGTTAACGGGTCCAAATTCCTCTCATCGGTATAATAACAATCTTGCACTATCATATCTCGAATGGTTGAAAAGCTATTGAAAATGTGTTTTTTGTGATAAAAGCCCAATTTAAATAAACTTTAATGTACAAATAATATTGTTAGTGTTAATATAAATAATGTACATTGTCACTATTTGCATCCAAACTGTGCATAGAAAATCTTATTGGATCCTTACTATTTGTAAGTTATTGTTCATAATAAATAAATAGTAACAATGGTCGCCAGCCTTTGCTTTGTGAACTCACACTAGAGACATCTAGCGTTATCCACTCTAGTATGAAGTGGTTTATGGATCGGAAGCTATGCATCATGCATAAGTTAAAGCATCTTGTGGTCTTGAAAAAGTCATTAAGATAGAATTGGTGAGACCGCAACTCCTGATGCAGGTGTGACAATCGGTGTCATATTACAAGAGTCAGCAGCCTCTGAACTGGAGGAAGGCGGAAGTCGCTGCTGTAAAATGCGGGACTCAACGCCCTAGCAGTGTTCGGAAATTTACTTCCTTAAAAAGTAAGCGAACTACAGTTACTTCGCCTTAAAAGTAACCCGTTAAGGTTACTCTTGCCAACTTACTTTCACGGCCAAGCGCGGGTCGACAGGGAGTACGATAGATCACCCCCTCCCAAGTGTATATAATGGCCCCATCTAGTTTGCTGCGCGCTTTGACAGTAGCTGCAGTTCAGGTGTCACGCTGGTGCAAGGAAATCTTAAACCAAGCAGACAAATAGCGGTGTTCAAGTTCAGAGGATTCAACAACTACCTGTCTGCTGCTTTAAACGTTGATTTGATTAGTTAGCACGCAACACGTGGTCATGGGCGTAACTTGGGACCTAATTTTGAGGGGACAGAATCAAAGTTGGGCCTAATTTTGAGGGGGCAGAATCCGACTTGGGCCTAATTTTTGAGGGGACAGAATCCGACTTGGGCCTAATTTTTGAGGGGGCAGAATTCGACTTGGGCCTAATTTTTGAGGGGGCAGAATCCGATTTCGGGCCTAATTTTTGAGGGAGCAGAATCCGACTTGGGCCTAATTTTAAGGGGGAAGAATCCGACTTGGGGCCTAATTTTGAGGGGGCAGAATCAGACGGCACCTAATTTTGGTGGCAGAATCAAAGTTGGGACTAATTTTGAGGGGGCAGAATCAGACGGGACTTAATTTTCAGGTGGCAGAATCCGACTTGGGTCTAATTTTGGGGGGACAGAATCAGTAGGACCTAATTTTAAGGTGGCAGATTCAAGGTTGGGCCTAATTTTGAGGGGGCAGAATCAGACGGGTCCTAATTTTAAGGTTGCAGATTCAAGGTTGCGCCTAATTTTGAGGGGGCAGAATCAGACTTGGGACCTAATTTATGAGGGGGCAGAATCCGACTTGGGCCTAATTTTGAGGGGGCAGAATCAGACTTGGGGCCTAATTTTGTGGGGATAGAATCAGACGGGTCCTAATTTTGAGGTAGCAGATTCAAGGTTGGGCCTAATTTTGAGGGAGCAGAATCAGACTTGGGGCCTAATTTTGAGGGGACAGAATCAGACGGGTCCTAATTTTGAGGTAGCAGATTCAAGGTTGGGCCTAATTTTGAGGGGGCAGAATCTGACTTGGGGCCTAATTTTGAGGGGGCAGAATCAAAGTTGGGCCTAATTTTGAGGGAGTAAAATCAAACCTGACGCTTAACTTTGGGGGAATAGACTCGAAAAGTTTTCTATCCCGTAGAGACAGGTTCCAGGGTTATTTGATAAGTAACTGTGACGTTTGCGAAATTACCGATATTACTCTTTATTACTTTGCTCCTCAGGTTCCCTAACTTGTAAATTTTAATAAACCTATAAATTTTGTGGGAGGCCTTAGGCTTATGCACGTGGTCATACACCACACCATACACCGCTGCAGAACCTAGTGCAAACGGTGCAGACACCAAATACACTACTTGACACCAAATCAACGCAGTGGAGGAGGCGGTGTTGCTCCGCAAAACCAACTAGACGCTCGGAAGCAGAGAGAGTAAAAAGCAAGTGCAGCCAATTAGTGGTGCTATTATTATGCCTAATACTTTTGAAGACACTAATGTTCTGTCTTTTATCACCAAGTTTAACAGCCACAAGAACATGTTTATATTAGTTTGATTAAAGTCCACTTTAAACACATGATAGACTGCTCGGAACTGAACCTACAGTTTAAATTTGGATCCAAGGCACCGCACAATATGACCGAAAAGGGAATCGAACCTGAGACCCTTCTTTTGTCTCTTGTTTCTTCACTTTGTTCCTCGTCTTATCGTAGAGTACATTTTTTTTAACTTTATACATTAATTAATATGTACCCTTGAATGTAATATTAATAAATAAATTATGGAATAACCATAGAGGGTATTAGTTCCATTATGATCCATCAGTTTGTCATGGCAACGGGAGGAAGTATGACAACGGCGTGGACCCCTATTTTTGCAAAACAATACGCTAATCTCCAGAACATGGAAGTCAGGTTCCTTCCTGTTTACAGTACTGTACAGGATGTGGAAAAGCACAGTTGACATGTGCCAAGTAGATTTGCTGTTCTTTGGATTATCATCTCTTTCACCACACCCCAGAAAAGGAAGCCATGGGCGTAATGTCTGGGGGGGTCGTCGGGACCACTCAATGCTACCTACTATCATCATTCATCATCATCCTTTGCCGTTTCCTGCCTCTGGCTGGGTCAGCATAGAAGTCAAGCCTCTCCATTTTTTTCCCGGTCTTCCACCACTCCTCTCTTTCCACGATATTCCAATCATGTCCTCTTCTCCTAACACTCCGCTATCTGCTCTTTCCACCGACATCTTGGTCTTCCCCTTGGCCTTATTCCCACTCCTTGTGCATTGTAAGCTCTTACTGGTAGTCCTTCTGCATCCATCCTCTTCATGTGTCCGAACCACCTCATCTGTGAGTGATCTATCCTGTCCGGAACAGAGATTTCCACTTGACTTCGGCCTCGCGAGGCCCGGCCTCCGAGCCAGTGATGTGCGTCTACGCGTAAACAACGATAGTTTACATTCTACACGTATACTATTTTATACACGTAGAAGACGTAAAATATGTAAACAACATGGCGAAAGGTGATAACTTAGCAAAGGGCGCCGTGGAATTAAAAGAAAATTATACTGCGTATCAGTTGCTGATGTGTGAGGCGAACTTTTCATACTCGTTCTTCCAAATTCGAACAATTACTCACCTAGGACAAACCTAATATAGAAATATTCTAGTGTTTTATGGGGAAAAGACCACTCTTGCCTCACGACTGCCATCTGTTATTGTTTCTTGCATACTATTTATTTTCTTCGATAGTTGATAATACAACAGAAGATAAATTTTGTTGTAAATTGGATTTTTTTCATTTCGTTAGGAACCAATATAGTTGAAAATGTCACCTTTCATGAAACCCTTGAAAATTAATTTTAATTGATTGTCTACGTAGTATATGTAATTGATTAGATTGTCTACGTAGTCTATGTAAAGTAGATTACGTGTAGACAACGTATGTAGACGTAAACATATAAATATAATAATAACCTAATTCAATCAATCAATCGACCATTCCTTAAATGGTTAATTTCAGAAAAAAGTAACTCTGTGCAGTCAGTCTTTCTGGGAAAGGTTGTTTAATAGTGTCATGTGTTTATCTCTTAAACCGTTCGGAAACAATTTAATTGACATTGAAATAGAGACTTCAAGACACAACAAAATTGACAGCTGAAAGGCGATGAACAACATTGTTATTGGAAAATTTGAGAGATTTAAAACTGATACACAATCATTTTTTTCAGTGGTTACAATTTTCACCAGAAGATGGCAGTGCGCGCAGTGAGGAATAATGTAAGCAAGCATATCATTACATAGGTAGACATTTTCCTTTCAAAAAATGATTTTGCAAGGAAGTAAAGAGAAGTCGGAACTGCTTTCATGGTTCTCTCAAAGTAATACGAAACACCAGAAGAAAAGATGTTTAGTCTTAACGGGTTCGTATATATTTCCACAAAGTATATATTAAATATAATTTCAACAGAGAGAATGTGTAGTTTTGTGAATACACGTCATTTTTGGTTCCTAAGATGTGAAATAGTGTAAAAAAGATTGAAATAATATTTTTTGTTTTATTCTTCGGTCATTTTTCCACTTCTGTGCTATTCTCCAGATGCTGAGAGTAAAGGAAAATATTAAATTAATTTGTCGATTTTTTTATTTTAATAAGTTATTTTGAAATACTTAAATTGTGGCTTCTAATTTACATTAATAGTTCTTGAACGTGATACATTCTGCTTGAAGGGATTTCTTACAAATTTTGTCATGGAGTGCCCGTAGGCACTTTACCCCCGAGATTTTGTAACCGATTATTTACATAAAGAAGTAAAAAAGGATCAAGACACCCCTTTTTCAAAGAATAGACTGTCCCAAAGACAAAGGCGAATGCATTTTTCGCGCAAAGTTACAGCAGTGGCGCGGAGATTTCGACTGAGAGGTGGTCGCCAGTGATGTGCGTCTACGCGTATACAACGATAGTCTACATTTTACACGTAGACTATTTTATACACGTAGATTACGTAATCTATGTAAACAACATGGCGAAAGGTGATAACTTAGCAAAGGGCGCCGTGGAATTAAAATAAAATTATACTGCGTATCAGTTGCTGATGTGTGAGGAGAACTTTTCATACTCTTTCTTACAAATTCGAACAATTTCTCACCTAGGAAGAAACCTAATATAAGAAATATTCTAGTGTTTTATGGGGAAAAGACCACTCTTGCCTCACGACTGCCATCTGTTGTTGTTTTTTGCATACTATTTATTTTCTTCCATAGTTGATAATAGAAGCGAGGAGAAATTTTGGTGTAAATAGGATTTTTTCATTTCGTTAGGAACCAGTATAGTTGAAAATGTCACTTTCCTTTCATGAAACCCTTGAAAATTAATTTTAATGCACTTTAGATTGTCTACGTAGTCTATGTAAACTATAACCCAATGTAATCTACGCGTAGATTACGTGTAGACAACGCATGTAGACGTAAACTTATAGTCTACGGCACATCACTGGTGGTCGCACAAGTGTGCTTGGTCCGTTGAGTTTTGCAGACCTCCGTGGACATAGAATCCTCAGTCGGAAGACCACGCCAGTCCGTCGTTGTTAGCAGAAGCACCAGAAACGTGAAATTGGCATTAAGGCTCTCCGGAAGAGAGATCATGCGGGAGTGAACTCTGTCTGCAGCAGTTTTGCAGATTTTCAGTCGGTGAAGCCGAGGTTGCAGAGAGGGAATTTCTTCAACTTCGCGATATCGAGGAACCACCAGGAAAAGAAGACTGAACATTCAGTGAACAACGAAGATTTTTGGATAAGCAATAGTGTCGAGAGCTCTCGTGTGTTAAACCCCTCAAGCCTAGTTGTGATAGGACATCCACTATAACGTTTTATGAATATAGCGCTAACCCAAAGTCTAAAAGTCGGCGAGGTGTCCGGAAGTAGGCCTACATGTTAGTCTGTTTAATATTGTTTATAAACAAATGAAACTAGATTTTCCTTGTTTTCCTTTCGCCAAGAAAATTCAAAGTACTAGTGTTAACTTTTTGTATTGAGTTTAACCTTCATTTTTTTAGTGAAATTGTTTCTTAGTTTTATACCGTAATTAAAAGTAAGAAAAGATAACCTGTTATTGTTTTCTTTCATACATTAAAATTATAATAATACTAGATATTAGTTTATCTTGATCAAACTGTAATTAGAAGCAAAGCTAAGAATAATAAAACAAAATCACGTCTAATCGTTATAATTTCTAGAAAGAGTCAATGTAATTCGAATAGTGAAATTGTAGCGATAATTTAATTTTAAAAATATTGTTCTCTATGACTTACAGGAAGTAAGTTACAGCAACTATTATTATTATTATTATTATTTGAAGCACGGTTATTATAAAAAACAGTTCTTTGTCCTACATGAATTAATATGTTATACAGTTATACAAATTGTACGTATAGATACACCGAAAATTGAAATTACAAATGTATGTAATTTTTAAAAAAGTTGTAGTAGTAATGATAATAATAAAAATAACCAAAAAAACGATAGCAACAATAATAGCAGTAATAATAATGATAATAATAATAATAGTTTCTATGACTGGCTCCCCTGAGAAAAACGGAGAGCAGGGGAGGGCGTTTGCGATGAGGGGTAAAATATACTGCGGAGGAAAGCGCCCCTCTTTTCACGGAAACCCTCCTCTTTCATCTTCCATTATCACAATGCCACACTACACGAACGCGACCGACGAAGCCTCCTGTCTCGCTCACAACTTCCTTACCGCCACTCGTACAATGCTACATCAGCGTGAATACGAAAACGCTTTTTCACAAAACCGACCTTCATGGTGGAGTGGTTAGCACAGCGCATTACGACGTCTGGAGTCCCGGATTCGAATCGGGGCCTAAGGATGGGTGTTGTTTGAGTGTCATCATCAGTCATCGTTGCGATTAGCTAAAAGTGGCAGAAGAACGACGTAAAATATCCTAATTGAAACAATGAGAGTAAGTTAATTTCAGAAATTAACTCGGTACGGTAATTCTTACTAGAGAAGAGTAACTGTTACTTTCAAAGATTGTCCTCTACGACGAAAATGGTTGCGGCCAGATAGAATAGACAGGAGTGGAGGGTTCGAGTAGCGGTCAGGACATGGGTGTTCTCTGCGATTCTCCTTTCATCTATTTCATCACTCATCCTATTTGTCGCGATTAGTCAAAAGTGGCAGAAAGGCGACGTAAAATAACCTAATCAATCAATTGCCCACAACATACAAGGTGCGTCTGAAAAGTTCGGTGAATAATCCCATATTTGAAAAACCGCTCTGGTTAGGATGACGCGCCCGCGCATGTGCATTGAGAGACATGTCAAGAAGCGGCCCCTATCGTGCAAATCGCCGAAGTGAAGCAGTGGTGCACGCTGCGACAAAGCTAACGGAGTGAGTGTGCGAACTCGTGTCATTGCAACGTGGAGCGCAAAATGGAGCAACGCGTTAACATGAAGTTTTGCTTCAAATTAGGGAAAACTGCGACGGAGTCTCATGGAATTTTAGTGCAAGTGTACGGTGTTGAAGCAGGGAGTAAAAAGTGTGTGTTTGAGTGGTTTAAACGGTTTAGAGACGGAAAGGAAGGCGTCGAGGATGAGCCGCGTTCGGGTCGACCGTCAACAAGCACAATCCCAGACAACATCGAATGAGTGAGACGGATGCTTGCGGATTATCGGCGACTGTCGTTGAGAATGATCGCAGAAGAGTTGCAGATAAGCAAAGACAGTGTACGCACTATTATTCGGGAACATTTAAAAAATCGCAAGATTTGTGCCCGGTTTGTACCGCACACGCTGATAGACGAGCAGAAGCGAACTCGGATGGAAACGTGTGGAGATGTCATCGCTATGTCTAACCGGAATCCGCAGTTTTGGAAACCATCATTACTGGAGATGAGACCTGGTGGTACCAAATACGATTCGGAGACCAAGCGACAGTCAATGGAATGGCATGGTGTTCATCGTCTTCCCCGCCTCCCAAAAAAAGTCGGCTGACAAAATCCAAGATTAAGACGATGTTGTTCGCCTTTTTCGACAGCAAGGGCTTGATCCATCATGAATTTCTACCCGCGGGTCAAACTGTCAACGCGGAAGTTTACGAGGGAGTATTGAAACGGCTGCTGCAACGCATCCGGCGGGTTCGGCCCGAACTGTACCGGAGTGGACAGTGGACTTTCCTCCACGACAACGGCCGTCCGCACACTGCGATCCAAGTGGTCAACTTTCTTGCTCAACGCTAGGTGACTGTTCTTCCACACACCCTCCGTATTCTCCAGATTTGGCGCCGACAGACTTCTTTTTGTTTCCCCGCCTTAAATTAGCCCTGAAAGGCTTCCGCTTCGCAGACGTTGCGGATATCCAACGCGTGACCACGGTGCTTCGTGCGATTCCACAAGAAGCGTTTGCTGTCAGTTTCCAACAGCTTTACAACCGATGTCAGACGTGTGTTGTAACTAATGGTGATTACTTTGAAGGCCAGAAAGGTATTTTGTTTATAACTCTTGTTTCCTTTATTTTCTGAGACCATTCACCGAACTTTTCAGACGCACCTTGTATTTAATTTCATAAAAGGAAACTCGGCACGGAAACTCTGTAGAAAAGAGTAACTGTTACTTCCAAAGTTTGTCCACCAGGTGGCCAGACAGCCTACAGTTGCTTACGTCTTTGTAGTTGCTTCATACCACCGTATGTTTATCTCTTAAACCGTTCGTAAACAATTTAATTGACATTGAGATGTAGACTTCGAGACACAACAAAATCGACAGTTGAAAGGCGATGGATTGATTTGCTTCATTTTACTTCGCTTCTTGTGCCACTTTTGGCTACTTTGCGAAGATGGAATGAGTGATGATATGATGAATGGACACTCACAAACATCCAAGCCTAGGCCAGGATTCGAACCCGGGACCCCTGGCGTCGTAGCGGAAAGGCGATGGACAACATTATCATCGGAAAACTTGAAATATCTGAAACTACACTTGTAGACGATCAAATTATTTCAGTGGTTACATTTCTACCGAAAGTTATATTGAAATACTTACATTGTGGTTTCTAATGTACACAACGTGATAAATTCTACTTGAAGGGATTTTGTCATGGAGACCATTTGAACTTCCGACCTGCAGTCAATGTTTTGAGAATAAGCAATAGTTGTTTTGTGAGGTATGGCAGTACTAAAGAGCAAGTCGTAGCATACCTGTAGCAGCTCGTGTTCTGTTCATGGTTCGAATGGAGCGGTCTATTGCCTGAAGAATCTCTGGAACAATTCAGAAGCGAATCTCCTTCATCTTAGGAATCAAATCAAAGTCACAGGGGCTGGTAGAGCATCTGCCAGCCCCATGGAGCTAACGAGTCAGCTACAGGTTGCGCTACATGCGCCAGAGCATTGTCCTGCAAAATGATGGGAGAATTCAGCAGAAAGTGTCCCCTCTTCTTTGCGAAACGCAGGTCGCATGTTATGTTTAAAAAAAAATTAACAGTAATACGTTGATATAATGTCCTGGAGGTACGGCGAGAATCACCAGAACTTTCACATTAGTGAGATTCTGACTAGAGTCCAGCGCAGATAATTCTGCCGTGCGATGCGCGAAACAACTAAAGAAGCAGTGTTGCTAATGGAGCAGATAGAAAAATCGCTGCAGTGCGCCGATGCACAGCTGTTACGTACAACAATAAAATTAGAGAATTCAGGTCTATCTAACGTTGAGTATTAAACGTCATGCATTATACCAGGACTAGGATTAATATGTACTAACAAGTGGCTTTGTATGTAGCTACATACATATGGACTAAAAATTCGCAAAATATGAACTAACACATAAGTAAAATTACCAAAAATGCTGCAAAGAAGACTTCTTCATACGATTCCTTATTTGAGTGATTTCAAACAAAATAAAAAAATATATATATTATTTTTCATTGCATTAATGCACTGGTGGCGTTCTAACTTTTCACCCCCAAAACCCGTATACACTGGTATGGAACTGCAACGGCAGATAATAACATGCCAACGTGTTAAACCGCTACAATTGCACCATAACACTCCTCCTGAAGCAGTATTATTATTTCCTCTCTGAGATCGGCGACAATCGGTTGCGTTTGTTGTACATTTACAAAGGATGCCGGCTTCCACAACAATAACAAGTACATATACTGCCACTAGACGATAAGCTGCGCAGCTTTTTCTTTTGTTATGAACCAGGGCCGGCGCTAGTCATTTTGCCTCCCTGGGAGGTGGCTTCAGATGCCGCTCTATTTCGACCCCCCCCCCCCCCCCGGTCATTACGCAGCAACGGGAAATTGAAAATCAATATATTCCTAACTAAAACATCAAAATATAAAATAAATAATGAGACTTCTTATGCTATTTCAATACTATTCAGCGCAAAAGAATATCTCGCTCGATCACAGTTTTCAATAGGCTTATTTTTTTTCTTCTCTTCAAATTTTGCCGCTCTGGGCGATGGGACGGTTCGCCCTCCCCTTCCGCCGGCCCTGCTATGAACTTGGTCACCCATCAAAGCATGGCAATTTTAACACAGAAAACAATATGTATCGCATTAAGCAGCAAAAATGACAGCCTCCTCTATGCAATTTCTAGAAGAACACGTGCCGGAGCCAGAGTTGAAATGATGTTGGAGCCACATAATTTATTTATTTTGAATAATTCCAAAATTATGAAATATGAACAATTTGTTGCTGCTGTTCGCTGCTCTCTTGCCAAAATGCTTTATTGGGATGCTAACACCATGACTGGCTTCCTCCTTCATGAACTCGTGCACGTTGCTTAGAATTTCCCGAGCTTGGCTATGCAAGGTTTTTGATTTCAACTTCGACAGAACTGGAGGCATTATGGAATTTAACGTTCATTAGCAAACACACACTTTTACATACACACACGCAATACACGCACACAACGTCAAACCGGTCAAATACTTAGTATAAAATAAAAATATGGTGCTTCCAATCCAACAAAACTCACCGCCACTTTACCTGCCTTTTCCCCTTCCATGACAGAAATAGTGCTTCATTATTACAGTTGGCAACACTAGTTACTAGCTAGCCAATGAACATGCACTGCATAAAAGAAGCAAGCACTACGCCGTGCTATATTGCCACATTAGCGTCCCTACCGAACGGTGGGAACCGCTAGCTGGAGCGCTATTCAATTGTTTTCAATGATGTTTGCGCGAGTGTGTCCAGGAATGGAATGACAATGTGGCAACAATAGCGAAGGTTTTCGAGCAGGGTAGAACACATGATGCTAAGAGAGAGGGAGACGAAACGAAAATTCGTTTCTACGCAACGGCAAATTTACATGTGTGGCACTCTACACAACTTTAGACCGCCAACTAAAACGATACTCTATTCCTCTCGTCACTGCGCATGCGCCTAGTGTTGGAAGGAAGAGTCCATTTACTAGGAGGTAGGTTACGTATCGAACTAACATGTGGTATAAGCTAGAAGCACCGGTTCCGTTTCATGGTGTTTATACAGCACGTGTATCTGCATTAGGTAATGAAAAATAGAGAAATGGGCATTATGTGTAAAAATATGTCTTCCGAACGAAAAATATGTAATATACCTGAAAATATGTAACGTAAAATTCATGCTTATTGTTGCTAACATCGTAACTAGCGGACATTTTTGCTTTCGCTTGGCTAGATAGAAGAAAATGTGTAGTCATACAAAAATGCTAGCGTTATTCACTTTGTTAAGCTAAAACACGATACAAAGATGTAATTTTACGGCTGATTGTCGATTCGATCAATACCGGCAAGGACTTACTCTTCAATTTAATTTTATTATGATTAATACACAGCTTCATGCTTTACGCTCTATAGCGTTGCCTTTTCTTCACCACAGAATAAAATTAAGTAGCACTCCGTACTTGGATGCGTTGTTCGATCGATGCCTAAACTGCGTACCCTGGGTCGACAGACTAGGTTGGATAGTTTTATTTAGAACCGAAAGTAAATTAGAGTTCTTGAATGTTAATCTTGAACACAAAGAGAAAAAATAGCCCCGTCTGGTTCGCTGCATCTCTTTGACTCTATCTGCACTCACGCGTCTTGGTTACAAAATGCAACACCTAGGGCTGGTTTTTCAATGTCTGGTCAGAGGTGCAACCGCAAGGGGGGCAGGGGCATTATCCCCAATCTTGGACGGAAATTAATTCTAGGGGGGATGGGGGCAAACATTGACGGCCAAGGGCACCTTCGGGGAGGCCCAGAGGGTAATTGCCCCCTTAATTTCAAACTTTATACAAATAAAAACACATTTCTTAAAACTTTCTTGCTCGCTTCGCTTGCAATCCCTCCTTTTCTTAGTCTTATCAAATTCAGCTAGGGGGCGGCGGGAGTCAGCCCTGGGCGCCGAACGATCTAAATGAAAAAAGTTGTAAAGGAGAGAATGCCATAGTACTCGGTGAGATTATTTGCGCTCTATTAAACTATTGTTTTTAGTTTGAAAAAAAAATGATCTAAAAATGTTCTTCCTCTCTTCGCTCGCAATGTATGATCGTTTTCTGGAATGCATTGAAAATTACCAAAGAGAGAAAGCAAGACTTCTCTTAATTGATTTTGTCTTAAATGCATGAGCAATTGTTGTAGGAAATGGAGCGTGCACATTTGATAGACAATTTATGTAACTTTTGCTGTTGGTTTAATATGAGATGAATAAACTGATAATGTAATGTATTTAGATAATATTATGTTTATAGGTATTAAATAAACTTTGAATATATAGCTACACAGTTTAGTGTTAACGTCGCTCCATGTTCCCTATGATGTGTAAAACGTAAGTTACACATTAAAGTTATACATGTTATATGTACAAAAAGAATTATATTCGTCATGCATTTTCTGTCTTTCAAAAATACAGTTTGTGTGCTTGTTTTCCATTATTAGTTAGTGTAAAATTGAACATTTTGAAAAAAATATTTGAAATAGTAGCAGCACTGACCTCTATCCTTTTTTGCGTAATTTACGAAGATAATAACGTCTTTGATACTACTACTAATAATAATATTGGTACGTTTATTCTGGTACTTGCCCCCGCCCCCCCAACAAAAATTCGTGGTTGCGCCTCTGTGTCTGGTCAATTTTTTGGTGAGCCAACCACCAGCTGGAGTTTAACTCCAGACGTAACCAACACCGGGGTTTTCAATGTGAAAATAACCAAAGATTGGGTGCCGAACAATTATGGCAATGCTGGCGCGAGAAATTCGATCATTCTGCCATCTAGATGTCTAAATTCAAATCAAATTTCGCCTGGTGTGAAAAGTAGGTTCGATTTTTATAGGATAGATGTCACTTTCTACTTCTTATATAACTAGAGCTTGTCGAAGGGAAGGACAAAATTATATAAGGGCTATTTCAAGATAACTTATAGATCCTAGTTCATAGTTTATGGATGTTCTGAAGGTTTTGCTAACTTTCTACCAGATTTTGTTAATTCCTTGCTTGATATTAATATCTCCTGTGTTAGATTAACTAACCTTTGGTTAGATATTGCTAACACTTCAAATTTCGTAACTTTCTATTTTATACTATATAACAATTGTTAAATACTATACATACTACAGATGATATTGCTAATTCCGCTCTCAGGGTGCGATTTTGATTTAGTCAGACTTTAGTGGGTTTGGTTTACCATTGATAATTTTAAAAGATGTTTGTTTGCCAACAACTCCCAGAAAAAAATATTTAGTAATAGGATATCATTAATTTAAACCTTGCATGTATATTTTCTTCACCTACAAATTAGGTATTCTTACAACTGGATGTTAATGCTTATCTTGAATTTTTCGGTGCTTTCTGCGTGGCTATTTTGAGACTTATCCTGGTTATAAGCACTTATCCTTGCTTACTTTCCTAATTACGATGTGACCACGGATAGTGTAAATAATATAGGGTACACAAGTATCATATTGGAGATTTAACAATTATTTATGAAACATTTTGATAACAGTCAGTATAAGATATGAGAAGTCTTTGTGTTTAATGATAAAACATTTTCAGCGAGGGACTTTATTTCTAAAATAGAATACAGGGTGAGCCTAAAAAAATAGACAGTTTCAAAGTTTTATAGAAACAAGAGTTTTAATAACATGGTTGAAATACTTACATGGTTTGAAGTTTACATGGCTAAGCAGTGGCGGCGATTGGGTTCCAAAACCGGGATGCAAGGTGCCAAAACTAAGGGGGGGGGGGCAAAGACAGTATATTTCCCTTTGTGGATGAGGTTTAGCATAGTGCTCGGACAAAAGTGGCCCCTGCGGCTAAGTTACAAATGTTCTATGTGTGACCCTTTTTTAACACGACAGATATCAATGCGATAGTCCACTTCTCCCCAAACGCGTCTCAGCATGTCCATGTCAACAGGTGCAGCAGCTGTCGTGATGCGTTGTTTAAGATAGTCCACACTTGTACGGAGGGAAGAAAAAAAACTGTCTTTGATGTATCCCCAATCGCACGGCGTTAAATTACAAGCACACAGAAAGCCTTTTCCAACTGGCTTGCGACCATGTTGATCGACTGACGTCTAGGGCGCTCACGTGATGACGACGTCACGAAGATCAATGAAAAGTGGAGGTAGTAAACTTGAAAACTTTTTCTATAAATCAGTACTAAATGCTTCTTGATAAAACAAATAGTTCTTTATTTGTAAAGCGCTTAATCTATTTCTATTAAGCTCACCCCCCTTCAACAACAGGCAAATTATTTGGTGGGCTTGAGCCACACAGGACCATATAAGTTGGCGCCACTGTATACAATCTTCCTTAAAAACTCTTTACACACCAACAGCTCTTCGGAAGATACGAGTTCTGTAGCGTCCTTGATATAAAAACAGTTGAACAAAGACTTGAATGCGACTTGTGCTGGACAGTCATATCATCGACTTCATTATCCAAATTTATCGCTTCCTTTTCCGGCATCAGGGCCGGCGGAAGGAATCTGAAGGGGTAAGGTACCTGAAATGAGCCTAATGAAGGTTCGGTCCGACTGAAGGCGACATGCGAGGAAGGCTCTTAATATGACGTAAGGTGACAGCCATATGAACTGGTCAAATGAGAAGTGACAACTCGGAACAAGAAACGACATGCCCGCAACCGACCTCAAGAGGCAATGAACTTGAAACCACGTACTTTACGACGGACCAACAATGGACGCTGCAACCAACAATGGCCGTGAAGGCGTGCGTGTGTGTCTTTTGATCTGCATACGAGGTGAATCACCAGGCTCAGCGACAGATTGGCAGCCGTTACCGGCGACCATAAATTCTTGGTCCTTTTCTTCTCCTCAATTCGGCATCAAGGCATAAGTGGATTGTCTGTGGTGTTTCTGTTTTAAACCCTTCCTTCTTCGACGCAGCGTTGCCAACCGTGTAGTTTTTACTTACATACACAGTAACTTCATGTACATTTCGGTTCACATTAAGTGCCACTCTTTAGGTAGTGATTTTACTACAATTGTTTTAAGCATTGCCATTGGCTGGTAGTTTTGTGGGGTCTCACTTTTTGCACACAACTTAAACACCTGTGGTGGTTAGGTTAGACTTCTTGGGTTTGGTTCTTTTAGAAGAAGACGACAAAAAATGGTTGTAGCTGCAATATCGACCCATTCTTCATGTGGTTGAACAGTTGAAATATGTGCCACTTTACATGAACAGGAGTGTACTGCCATCAGTGATGTGCGTATACGCGTAAACAACGATAGTCTACATTCTACACGTAGACTATTTTATACACGTACATTACATAATCTATGTAAACAATATGGCGAAAGGTGATAACTTAGCAAAAGGCGCCGTGTAATTAAAAGAAAATTATACTGCGTATCAGTTGCTAATCTGTGAAGAGAACTTTTCATACTCTTTCTTCCAAATTCGAATAATTTCTCACCTAGGAAGAAACCTAATATAGGAAATATTCTAGTGTTTTATGGGAAAAAGATTACTCTTGCCTCACGACTGCCATCTGTTGTTGTTTTTTGCATACTATTTAACATCTTCCATAGTTGATAATAGAAGAGAAGATAAATTTTGTTGTAAATGGGATTCTTTTCATTTCGTTAGGAACAAATATAGTTGAAGATGTCACTTTCCTTTCCTGAGACCCTTGAAAATTAATTTTAATGCACTTTAGATTGTCTATGTAAACTACAACCCAATGTAATCTACGCGTAGATTACGTGTAGACAACGCATGTAGACGTAAACGTATAGTTTACGGCACATCACTGACTGCCAAGGTCGTCGGGAGAGAGGAGGGGGTCGGACTGAAATTGACATCGTTAATTGAAAGTTACAAAACAGCCTAAAGCTTATTATATTTAAAATTTAATAACAGAAATAAAGTTCTTTCAGTTAGTATCGAACAGATTAAGCAAAATATAAACTGCATTAGATCGAAAAAAATCAGTGTTAAATGCAGGAACCAGGTTCATTTCCTACCATTTAATCCAACGAATAAATGCTTTTACAGTTTCCAAAATTTCCAAAATTATAGTTTTTTGTGAGAGATTACACAACATAAACTTACAAGTAAAATTTCCCATCTTTTAAAATTTATTCTAGAACGAGGTGTTTAAGAAATAACAACATGCAATACACTAACTGTATACAATGTAAGAAAATAATGGAGAACAGTTGTGCTGGATGGATATTCATCTGGTGGATCGAATAACAATGTCTTCCTCGTATATAATAATACATTTGGAATAAAACTAAACAATTCATTTTTATTACTTTATAATACTTATTATTGTATAGCAACAAGTATAACGACGGCAATAGTAATTATTATTACTATATTTAATTTTCAAATTTCATCATTGACCTGACCCCCCCCCCCCCCAACACAAAATTCTGGCGACGCACATGGACTAACCAAGATTAGTCAAAACATAAATGAATGACAAAATCAACGCTCAAGTCAAAATCCAAATCACAATTATGAACAAAAGTAGATCTATAAGGTGAATATGAATTATGAGAAGAAATAAAATGTTCTTTCTTCTTTTGAATTGTACGAAAATCACAAAGTAACTCAATATCGTGCATATTAATTAATAGTAAAATTATGAGACATTTTCTTCCTTTCCTTTCCTCAATCCAAGTCGGGAAGCAATATTGCATTACACTATTTTTATATACTTGCATTGGAATAAAAAAGTCCTTTCACTTTTCGATTATCGAGCTAAAATATCGATTAGCATTTCACGCTATACGTTCCTCACTTGTCGAGTAAGTTTCCTTCCCATCGCTATAGCTCTTTTCAGTTGTTACGGCGTGCGCTCTAGAAGCTGGCAGGGGAAGTGGAGAGCGGGGAAACGACCTATCCAGCGCAACGAGACAGGCCGGTTAGAGAGAGAGACTGCAGCGTTGCCAGAGTAGCTGGAAAGGCGAGTTGAAATCGAAAGAACCATGAAATATAGGCGTCGTATTGTTCGCGTATGGCCTGAGAATGCGTATTATCCCCATCTTGTGGTCAGTAGAATACTGATAAGTGTACGATATCAAGGTATACGTTGTAGGAATTCTTTCCAACTGTACCGAATGGTATCTATAGCAGTGTCCATTACAATCACTGCGTCTTTGATGTTCCTTTCGTCAAGTGGATCTAAAAACTGCAAAAACCACTGAAAACTAATGTACATTACTGTAGAAAACCAGTGTGACTGGAACCTTCGTGACAAACAATAATGCGCCCACCTTTACCCACGGGCACTTTTAAACCCCATGTACCCTCTTTATTTTGCCAGTTTTTCGTTGGAGCGTAATTCTGATGTATGTACGTTTCATCTAAATGAAATACCTATATAGGGCAAAGATTCCTTATTTTTTAGAAGATCCATTTTTCGCAAAAACGTTACTCTGGCTGTAACTATATCGGCTCTCCATCAGAAATCGTCTACCGTCATTGCTCTTTTTGTACTAGAACCCCATATACTTCAGTATCCTCCACAACGACGAAACTCCCCACTGAAAGCTTATTTGTGTATGCAAATCAACGAAAACTTGTTCAGTGTTGGATATTCGCCCTTTATATAATACCCGAGGATAATTCTTCTTGTTATATCTTTATCGCAACCGTCGATTGTCTTTGTGATACTGTTCCTTTTGATTCGTTTGCGCGGTGATTCAAACGACGTGGAACCCGACGCCTCAAGACTGTCTTTGCCTTCCCTAACAATACGCTGCACAGTTCGCGTACTCACTCCAAAAGCTTCCAACACACTCTGTTGCACTTTGTGCACACTTACCAAGGGACCACTGTTTTCTGCTTCCTTTTCATAATATCCATGAACCCTACTGATTATTTTCCTGCCTTGGCTATAAACTACCCTCTTTCCTGTTCGCCATCGTACGATACTTACTGCCAGGGGCGCCGACTTGTCAAAATTATTAGGGGGGGCTCTGATCACTGATATAAATTAATCTATGACTCACTCTCTCCCTTTTTTAAGTTTTGGCCTCAGTGTTCGGAATCTCGTAAAAGCCCATGAATTCCTCAAAAATATCAAATTTTTTATTCACAGTTCGAATACAGAATATTGATTGGCAACGGATGGATATGTCACAAGTTTCGTCAACCATAATAGCAAAATATTCTCGACTTTTAATATCTGCTACCAAGGAGCGCAAAACAGATCTTCCTAATATATCAATGATCTCGTTCTGAATGTCATGTAGCCCGAACGTTCCATCCACTACCCTAGTTCATGCACATCGTCTTTTAAAACTTTTTTTTTAGTAAAAATGTTAACAATACTCATAATTATATACTTAGTATATAGTAATAAGTCATGTGTTTTGTTTTCTCTGGTCACAGCCCGCCCTAAGTTGATGGTTTAGCGGTCTCAGCCCCCAAAAGTGATGGTCTAGTCTAGAACATTTCAAATGTGTATTTAAAGTTAAGTTCATGTGGCACAATTCAGAGTAAACTTGACAAGAGAAGCAAATTAATACATTAGAACTCTTAAGCAAAATTATTTGGGGGGCTCTGCCTCCCCATCGTTAACATTGGGGGGTCTCGATCCCCCCAAGCCCCATGGAGTCGGCGCCTATGCTTACTGCGTTAATAAGCACAAAGCTCCCTGTGGAACAACAAGAGTACAAATAAACGTCACATCACATGCCACATACACGTATATCGAAGAAACAATGCAGTTAGGCAATACACGACGCGACAACAATTACTCCCACGTATGTTATTCCTACATTCCGCTCATAACAAACAGGAATCAACACTGGGGCAAAATACCATCAGCAACGCGGTGAATTGGCAACACAGCAACGTTCAGAACGAAGTTAGCGCTGCAGCTTCCTCCCGCAACTGCGTAACTCTCGGCTCCACCGCTAGGTGGTCTGTTCTCTGGTTGGTCAGCGGCACGTTTCCTGCTCCCCACTTCCCCTGCCAGCTTCTAGAGCGGACGACGTAAGAACTGAAAAGAGCTATAGATGGCTTTGTGATCTGAAGTGTAGTAGTCTATGGTTCTGTGAGAAATTAACACAAGTTTAAGGAAAAACATCCACTGTCTCGTCCTAACGTAGATAAACCTTGCATGCGCCATCTAAACCTTGAATGCTAAAAGTTCATAGCCCTAATCTTAGAAGCATTCTGCAGTTAAAGTTAGTTTACGTAGAAACGACGCAATAGTTTTTTTCATGAGCGCATGCGTATTCATGACTAGCTCTCTGCAGTAGTTAGAACGAGAAATAAACAGGTGATTCTAATCACTTGGAATATTAAATAGAGACATACTAGTATCTACAATTACTAAACAATTTAGTCAAAGTAATTAACTTTAGTACATGCTATCATATGGATCTGGTAGTACCAAACAGGACAAACATCCACTTTTCTGTGTGACCGCCCCTCACAAACAATGAGAATATTGAAAAATAAAACAAATTGGCCGAGGAATGAAGTTGACGTTATGCAAACAAGAAACAAATAAAAAAAATAGAATTCTGGAATAGACGCTTCTGGCATATTAACATTTAATGTTAATCTTGCCATTAAAATACACATATTGTAAAATGTGTATATACTTTTTACAAGGCGTATGTTTGAACCATAATCGTGTCATAATTTATGTACCCAATGTGTAAAGGAGAAGAAACTTTGCTTAAATCAAAAACAGATGGCAGCACCAGAAAATTAGGAATTATTAATCGACTACAGGACAAATAATGATCAAATAAAGTAGAAATGTAAGTAAGGATTTTGTAAATAACCATATCTAATATACAAAAATAATAAACGAAAGAAGAAATATACATAAATATAAATATTAAAAGATATGATTGCAATTTGTACAGTCAATCAGTAGACTAATGTCTAGAAGAGCCAGAAAAGGCAAAAATATTGTACACAGACACAACTGATCCATTTTTCAAGACGTTAATGTCACGCTTGTTTAACATTTTCTGTAAATAATAACTCCGTTGTACTTGGAACCTCGGTAAATATGCGAAATACAGGCTTCCACAGCACGGTTAAGTGGATCAGCAATATGATCGTCCGTATTTACAACTAATAATGTTTACAGATTTCAGTTTACAAGGCTGTATAACACATTTGGACCAATCAAGAAAAGTTTGCCCACACTATTAGAGAAACTGCATCTAAGAGTGTAGCAACACTGACGCGAGGACGATTTTTTAGTGCTCATGAGCTGGCAACTGTACTTCGAGGCGCCAACGCCATAAGGCTTACGGAAGGGCGTTCACTATACGACTTATCTCCTACATGGTTTATGTCGCATAAAGACGGTTTCGGAAACTTTGAAAACTCCTTCGGGAGTTGGCAGAAGAACCGCAGGAATCTACATAGACACAGGACTTCCTGCAGAGGTAAACGTCCCCCACAAACAGGCATCGTTTAGATCAGGCGATAAACTTTGCTTCTCAGTTAACATCCTATTGTGGAAGGGAGTTGAAGAGCCACTAGCCACCAGTGTTAGAATTTTCGCAGTGGCGGCGATTGGGTTCCAAAACTGGGGGGCAAAGACAATTTACTTTCCCTTGGTAGATAAGGTTCAGTTAGCATAGTGCGGGAAAAATAGTGGCAAAAGTGAGGGGGGGTAACAGTCCCCCCTTAATTGCCGCCACTGGCATAAGGTTTTAAATAACACCAGTGTAACTGCGTGAGCAATAACCCCCCTCTCCAACTAGTACGCCAAATTGTCAACCTCACTTCCACGTAGTACACCCTGGACTGCGTTTTGCAGACGAACGAGGCTCTGGCGACTGCCCCCATGGCCAGTATAATTCCGTGTGTCGTCCTTATGTGTGCTGAGTGCCTCTTTGCAGCCTCAGCTTTTAACCAAAGTCAGAATATTTTAATATTTTAGTTACGACACTTTATTTTAGTTCTGTTAACCTAAGTCAGAATATTTTAGTCTCACAACGTTACATATATGTTATTATTTACATTTTAGTTCAGGTAAAGGGGCTGGACCCTGTATAAAGTGACGGGTGCAAAATAGCCTAAGTGCTGAAAATTTTAAATTAAAAAAAAAATCTCAAATAGCTATGATGTGAAATTGTTTTACAATTTCGATTACAGCACACAAACTACATGAAATATATCTATCTATCTATGCATGCATCTGGTAGATCGAGTATAAAAGTATCCCAATGTTATAATAATTATAATTTGGAGTAAAATGTGTTTATTTTATAGTAGATATTACATAGCCTATTTAATAACATGACCCACGGTGTAAACGTCCTTGACGGCTAAGGCTACTCCGATGGCGTAGTGGTAACGTCTTCGCCTTGTAATCACGGTGTCTCTGGTTCGATATCCCGTGAAAGCGTATAGTGGTTCGAAACCAATTTTAAACTTTAGGTCCAGCCCCGATTTGCTTTGCTGTGCATGAAGTGGACTTAAAACACAAATATCAATCAAAACGTTACGGGGTGACGTGTGGATAGCACGACGAACCCCCAGCCGTTGCTGTAGGTTTCCATTCGTAGCTTCTCAATTGGTGGGTGGCAACATAGATGGACGTAAAGGAAATCGGTAAGGATGGAAAAGAGTATATAGATCTTGCTCAGGATAAAGACAAATGGAACGCATGTGTTGCTGCAGCCATGAACCTTCGGGTTTAAGAAGCCTGGAGAGTTAGTTAGTTAGGTTTCCATGACTGGGTTAAGCTACTCATTCGTAGCTCCCCAAATTTGTCACGATAGTGGGTGGCCATAAACAGGCCGAAATCTCAGGAGAAAAATTGTAACACTTCCACCAGAAGACTCGAACCTGCGCGCGTTCCGTTGCCGGAGTCTCGACCAAAGACTGTCTCCCGTTGCCAGAGTCCGAGCAAAGACTGTCTCCCGTTGCCAGAGTCTCGACCAAAGACTGTCTCCCGTTGCCGGAGTCTCGAGCAAAGACTGTCTCCCGTTGCCGGAGTCTCGACCAAAGACTGTCTCCCGTTGCCGGAGTCTCCAGCAAAGACTGTCTCCCGTTGCTAGAGTCCGAGCAAAGACTGTCTCCCAGCCGTTGCTGTAGGTTTCCATTCGTAGCTTCTCAATTGGTGGGTGGCCATTAGTCCCATACACTGGTTAAAATCTCAGGAGAGAACGCTTCCCCAAGGAGATTCGAACCAGCGTGCATTCCGTAGCCGGATCCCAAAGCCTGACGCTTTAGGCTTGACGCCCATTGAGACGCGGCGAACAGTTCCGGTAACAGAACTTACAGTCCTACTGTTGTATCTCGCGGTGTCCAATCAGATCGCAGAACGGTTATCCTGTTTCCCTGCAGGCTGCTTTGAGGAGGGGGGGATTTTAATGTTGCCGCTTCTTGTACAAGCGGTAGGCCTGATTCGTTTGGCCGCGAGTGCCTTCGTAGGTACACGCGGCAGCAGAGGGTCACTGTCGCGCCGTTTATAAGGACGACAGGGCTTTATGTTGTCTGTTTCTGTTGAAATCAAATGTTGATACGCGCGGAATCGAAGCACGGAATTTCCGGCTAGAAGTCTGCAGGTTGTCTTAAAGGTTATCGCCAACCGAAAAGCCGGAAACGCGTCTTTTGCATTCTGTTGCCGCGCTTCCGGCGTGTCAGTGGACGTTAAGCTTTATGCCGCACGACCACAGTGCGGGACTTTTGTAATATTTACTATCGTAAAGGGTTTTCCAATAAGAATATGATTTTGAAATGAACTGGCAACTATGCTTCAAATGTTACAACTGTCACTAGTTGTCATTTGTGTTTAGTATACTGTGACAATTCATCATGGTTAAATACACGTTTCATGAACGTTTCGTTATTATACAAAAAGCAATATGAAAATAGACGTTCTTTTGTGAATACTCAGCGTGCACTTCGCGAAAACTATGGTCCATATAATCGCCCTTCTGTGCTTGCTATTCGTCGAATTGTTGAAATATTTGAAAGGCATTTTACTCTTCACGATGCGAAAATACCAAGAAGAATTAGATTGATTTGGAAGACAGGTGGTTCCAACAAGACGGTGCCAAATGTCACACCGCTAATGCCACTATCGACGTATTGCAAGAACAGTTTGGTGAAAGGATAATTTCAAGATAGAACTGTTAGTTGGCCTCCAAGAAGTTGTGATTTAACTCCTTTAGATTGCTTTTTGTGGGTTATTTGAAATCTATAGTCCATGCAAACAGACCACGAACCCTTGATGCATTGAGATTGAACATCGAACGCTACATTTGTGACATTAGGCCCGAGTTATTGCACAAAGTCATCGAATTCACTCCTGTGCACGAAGTCGACACTTAAGTGTTATTCAAAACATAATGTAATAAAGCATGCTTCAAAATAATATAACAAGTTTGGTTGTATCTGAAATAGTTTTTATTTTATTTCATTGTAAAATCATGTCGTTGGAAAAACCTTTATAATAACAATCATAAGCATGATAATAATTATTATCTATTCTGTGAAGTTTCAGTCCCGCAAATTTGGTTTGTTAATGTTGTAATATCTGCAATGTGGATAAGTTAGCACGGGTGGATGGACAGCTAAACAGATACAACCAATGTTTAATGGTAATTTTGGTAATTAATCTTGAAATGGCTGGGTTTCCACAGGTTAAACGAATCTTGCTCGGTGCAATGTCCTTAAGAGTATAAATACTTGAATGCAAACCAAAGAATTGAAGTCATACGGCGTTAAAGCACAAAAGAAGATTCCCTCATTTTACATGACTTGATTCTTATTCTTGATGTTCTTCTCTTAAGACAAGTTCTGCTTAACAAAAGGAACGTAACAAAGACGGACAACCGAGAAGCGCACACCTCAAAAAGTAACCCTCTCATGATGAAGCAAAATATTATCTCTGACTGCAAGAAACTGCCATTGTCAAGTCACTGAACTTCATAAGACACGCCCATGATTGTCACTCTATCAGATGTATTTTCACGCGTTCAATTTTCTTAGTTAACGAAGGGTCGATCTCCGCGGCAGTGTGGTTAGACAGCGCGCTACGATGCCTGGGGTCCCGGGTGCGAATCATGGCCTGGGCATTAATGTTCTTCGTTCCATCCTCATCATCACTAAATAAGAAAAAACAGAATGAAATTTGGTAACAATAGTTCGCAATGAATATATACCCTGTCCCGGGTCTCTCTACAGCAAGGCCCCACATAGCAGCAGAGAAGAGGGAAAATCGCTGCTCGAAGGCTGGTAACAGCAGTTGCTATCCCCCTCCACGCAATCCCGTTCCTTCTCACGTGTTCATTGGTGGAGCCGTCTCGCGTCACTACTTGCACACAGACTTGTTTTCGTTCGCTTGCTCCGGAGATAGCCGGGACAGGTTACCCCTATGTAGTTAATGATCACTGGCACGGACGTCAAATTAGGCTATTCTCCATTCACTGCAAGAACGAAGTTAAGGTAAACAAAATCACGTGATTTCTTAGAAATAGTTCATTTGCTATGTGTTGGTTCTGGTAAGTATAAATATAACCAATGACGCAACAGCCCTGGATGGCAAAGGACTAACTACTGCCGGTCTCAGTCTCACGTGGCTCAGCAGAGGTGGGAAGATCATCCAACCAGTTACAGGGTGACGTGTGGTCAGCACGACGAACCCCCATTTCTTGTTGTAGGTTTCCATGATTTGTATTCATGTCCAGATATTATTAGAATGATTAAATCAAGAAGACTTAGGTGAGCAGGTCACGTGGCACGAATGGGAGAGGAAAGAAGAGTTTACAGGATTCTTGTTGGGAAACCTGATGGTAAGAGACCTGTAGGAAGGCCAAGACGAAGATGGAGGGACAACGTTGAGATGGACCTAAAGGAAATCGGTAGGGATGGAAAAGAGTATATAGATCTTGCTCAGCATAGGGGCAGATGGAAGGCTTGTGTTGCTGCAGCCATGAAACTTCGGGTTTAAGAAGGCTAGAGAGTTAGTTATTTAGGTTTCCATGACCGGGTTAAGCTACTCATTCGTAGCTCCATAATTCTGTCACGATGGTGGGTGGCCATAAACAGGCCGAAATCTCAGGAGAAAAGTTGTAACGCTTCCATCAGAAGACTCGAACCTGCGCGCGTTCCGTTGCCGGAGTCTCGAGCAAAGACTGTCTCCCGTTGCTGGAGTCTCGAGCAAAGACTGTCTCCCGTTGCCGGAGTCTCGAGCAAAGACCGTCTCCCGTTGCCGGAGTCTCGAGCAAAGACTGTCTCCCGTTGCCGGAGTCTCGAGCAAAGACCGTCTCTCGTTGCCGGAGTCACGAGCAAAGACCGTCTCCCGTTGCCGGAATCTCGAGCAAAGACCGTCTCCCGTTGCCGGAGTCTCGAGCAAAGACCGTCTCCCGTTGCCGGAGTCTCGAGCAAAGACTGTCTCCCGTTGCCGGAGTCTCGAGCAAAGACTGTGTCTCCCGTTGCCGGAGTCTCGAGCAAAGACTGTCTCCCGTTGCCGGAGTCTCGAGCAAAGGCAATCTCTCGTTGCCGGAGTCTCGAGCAAAGACCGTCTCCCGTTGCCGGAGTCTCGAGCAAAGACTGTCTCCCGTTGCCGGAGTCTCGAGCAAAGACCGTCTCCCGTTGCCGGAGTCTCTAGAAAAGACTGTCTCCCGTTGCCGGAGTCTCGAACAAAGACGTCTCCCGTTGCCGGAGTCTCGAGCAAAGACCGTCTCCCGTTGCCGGAGTCTCGAGCAAAGACTGTCTCCCGTTGCCGGAGTCTGTAGAAAAGACTGTCTCCCGTTGCCGGAGTCTCGAACAAAGACGTCTCCCGTTGCCGGAGTCTCGAACAAAGACGTCTCCCGTTGCCGGAGTCTCGAGCAAAGACTGTCCCGACAAGTCTCGAAGTGACTGGTCGTCTCGATTCTTACAAGGCTGCCTCGGTCTCGGTATCGTGCCTAAGACACATGTCCAACATGACCACCGAGGAAAGGACCTCCATCTTGATCTTGTTCTAACTGGAAAAAGAATCTCCAGTGAAGTCACAGCCCCCTCTAAGCAAGAGGCCCTGGGATTAAAACTATAGGATGAAGACAAAGAAAAAAGAATTGTTGAGGGGGATGGTAGTAGGAAGGGAAATTAAAAACATGACCAAATGACTTATTCCACCTTGGGACCACCAGAAATTCTGGAAGAATATACGAGACATGAATGGGTCATAACTCGTGAGCGAGAAATTTGGTATTCACAACTTGCTCCAGACTGAAACTCAAATTACTACCATCATCATTCTTTAATGGACGTGTTCATAATTGGGGCTGTTTCCACACACGAGTCTCGTGACGGGGGTTTGTGGGGGGGGGGGGGGACTCAAAGTGAATCGAATCAAGTTTCGTGCATTAGTTGGCAGACGCATTTTTATTTGTTCGGACTCAAAGTGAATCGAATCAAGTTTCGTGCATTAGTTGGCACACGCATTTTTATTTGTCGGAAATGATCTTGATTTTATTTGATTTATTTTACTTCGCTTCCTGTGCCACTTTTGGCTAATTTGCGTAGATGGGAATGAGTGATGAGTCCATGCCCAAGCCAGTATTCGAACCCGGGTCCCGTGGCTTCGCAGCGCGATGTGCTAACCACACCGCCACGGGGGCCGGCAGAAATGATCTTGAAATTGATGCATTTTTAGAAAATCACATGGATCCCGTGTGCATTTCGACGCACCGAAAATGCATCATCACCAGTTGATGCATTTTCGGCAGCCTTCAGACTGATGCGACAAGCGACACATGTCGCTTGGGAAGGAGCCAATCAACAGCAACGTTTCACACCGTAGTCAAACGACACGTGTCGCTTGGAAGTCAACCCTCAGTAATCAATTGAACCTTTCGAACCGAAGCGACGCGACAAGCTGCACGTGAAGTTTGTAAGTGCAGTAATCGGCTTAATTTGAGGCCGTGTTTCGACCATTTAGGACATTATTCAACGTGATAGGGTACTTTGTCAGTGTTTTGCGGGAGTCCCGGGTACGAATCCCGGCCTGGACATGCATGTTTGTGACATCAATTTCGTCATATCATCACTCATCCCCATCTTCGCAATTAGCTAAAAGTGGCACAAAAGCGAAGTAAAATAAAGCAAATCAATCAATAGAACAATCTTGACAGTGTTTAGTCGTCTTTGCTTCGTCCAGTTTGGAAATACGAAAAGTCTAGCGAGGTAAGTGCATATTATTTCTTCTTTTTCTCATGGACTACATACATGCCTCTTTTGACTAAATAATTTGCACAAACCTTACATCATAATTGACACATAACACTCTCTCTTCTTACGTTTTCTTCTGGTGACTAATAAACTAATTAGTGCAATTATATCGGTATCATCACCCAATGACGGCATCATGCGAACTGAGGAGAGAAACAAGTGTACCTTACCGCGTATCGCTTCGGTCTGAAATCTCCCTTACGGGGCTTTATACTTTAAAAATGTTCGTTTTTTACAATATAAATGACAGTCGCACATAACACAGAAAATGTTTCATTCTTTAAGGACGAAAAACAGACCACCCCCCGCCCCCATCCGCAATAGGACTTTTCTGTTTTTATTCTGGCTTCAAGCTACTATTGCTTACGGTTGTGTTGACAATAATGTAAAGCTTTACATATGAATATAACTTATTCCCAAGGGCCTGTCGCATTGGAGTCATTCCATGCGAAATCAACACAGCCCCAACCTGACCATCTCCGATTTTCATGAAATTTGGGGAGTTGAAACTATGCATGGAACTTAGTAACTATGAAAATTTTTAGTCTCGTGAGTCTTGTAATTGTTAAATTATTCAAGGTCAAAGTTCGCATAAATTGCCCTTTTTGAGCCCGCAGAGCTATACTATATGTGCTGTAACTCCGCCACTATTTTGCCTAGGAAACTCAAATAAAGCTTATTGTACAGGGAATTGAATAAGCTTTCCAGTGATATATAACAAGCCCACCTTTGGATAAAAATATAATTTTGTCACGTGACCTTGACCTTGAATATCTCAAAACATGTCATCACAAAAATTCGTGAAAAAAATATATTTGGTCCCTCATGCCATACTATAAAATATATCAAAAAATCATTCTGGGACTGCAATGGGATCAGAAGATACAAAATAATATGTGTAACTATGTGACTGATAAAAGCCTCATTACATGAACTATGACGAGTCAAAAGTCCCTAACACCCCCTACAAAATGTAAAGGAGTTATCCTGGTCATCAAAGAAATAGGTTAGGCACAGGGAGATCCATAGCTGTGTGTGTCAAGGCCAGGTCCGGCACATTGATGACCGCCATATTGAATTCAACACAAAAATTTCAAAGGAAAGTGATATACAAATGAGGCTAGAACTTCCCGAGAAATAAAACGGCGAAGGGTTTTCAAAGTATCTTTAAGCAGCAAGAAGTTATTACTGCATGCTTATAACCATTTTCTCCTTTTCGAGGTGTTAAAAACAAAGTATTAAGAATGCTCCTAACGTGTTTGGAACTCGTCGAGATCACGCTGACATCTTGGGAGAGAAAGAAGTATACGCACCATTGCATATGATTTTAATCAGCAACATTCACCAAATACTTGAATTGTGGATAATATTGGGAAAAGTATCTCAAACAATTACGTGACACTTCGTTTGGAATGAAAAATTCTTCAGTGACGAGGCTAATTTTTATGTTCACGGTAAAGTTAATAAAAATTATATGCAATACCTGTGATTTGATAATCTACAGTAGACAGATCCCAGCCGAATGGTTGTTGCTGGTAAGCTAATGATATGGTATATTTTATGGAGAACGGGAATGGTTGGTCCATATTCAACAACGGAACCTTAAATGGTGAGGGCTTCTTGGATTTGTTAAGTGAACAGGTTTTTCATCCTTGCTTACGGGATATGGCACTTTTCCAGAGTTTTTAAACAGGACAGTGTGTGACCACGCTATGTGAACATTTTGGCAATTTCTTCATGATAAATTTCTAGGTAGATTGATGGGCAGACGGGAATCTATTAAAAGGCCTGCACATTCCCCAGATCTAACATCTTAGGAGGACTTTAACCTTCAGAAACATTTGAAGAGAATGGTGCATGAACTAAAAGTCGCTGATATTGACCATCTGAGAGAAGGCATAGTTGTTGCTTGCGATGATGTTGCACCAGCTACATTGCCAAATGTTATATGTGAGTGTGAAAGACGTCAACGAGTGTGCTCACAGGAATATTAACAACACTATAATGTGCATAGCCTATATCGTAAGTGAATAATATGCGTACAACGTTTTACTGCCTAAAAATATGTTGGAAAAACCTTCGCTGCTTCATTTCTCGTAAAATTGTAGCCTGATTTGATATATCACATCGCCCCCTTTGCGTTGAATTCAATATGGCGGTCAACAATATGCCGGACCTGCGCTTGACACACACAGCTAGAGATCTCCCTGTGCTTAACCTATTTATTTCATGACTAGGAAAACTCTTTTACATTTTGTACGGGGTGTTAACGGACTTTTGACTTTTCATAGTTCACGTAATGGGGCTTTTTATCAGTCAGATAGTTACACATATTATTTTGTATCTTCTGATCCCATTGCAGTCCCAGAATGATTTTTTGATATATTTTATAGTATGGCATGAGGGACCAAATATATTTTTTTCACGATTTTTTGTGATGACATGTTTTGAGATATTCAAGGTCAAAAGTCAAGGTCATGTGACAAAATTATATTTTTATCCAAAGGTGGGGTTGTTATATATCACTGGAAAGCTTGTTCAATTCCCTGTACAATAAGCTTTATTTGAGCTTTCTAGGCAAAATAGTGGCGGAGTTACAGCACATTTAGTATAGCTCTGCGGGCTCAAAAAGGGCAATTTATGCGAAATTTGAACTTGAATAATTTAACAATTACAAGACTCACGAGACTAAAAATTTTCATAGTTACTAAGTTTCATGCATAGTTTCAACTCCCCAAATTTCATGAAAATTGGAGATGGTCAGGTTGGGGCTGTGTTGATTTCGCATGGAATGACTCATTGGGGAATGTTCGAATGCGATAATTTTGTGACAAACTTGAACAATACACTTCAAGAAATCATTCGTACATGTGCGTAGGTTACCACACCATACTCTCGCTAATCTTGAATGTGACGATCTAGTTTTTACAAAATAGTTTGGTAAATATGCTATATCGCCCGAACGGATTTCTTCAAATTTACAGGAGAAACTAATTACTGAAATGAGTTTCTGTAGCATTGTCGAAGTTCTTCGAGGTATTTTCTTTCGCGGAAACTGAAAATTTCACCATAGAATGCTGCAGAACAAGAAATAACTTTTTATGTAAGGAACTTGCATTTTCAGTAAAGCGACAACATAATGCCGTTGTTTTCATTATGTACCTGCAGATGGCGCGAGCGTCGAAAGTCACGCGGTCTCGCCAGTGTTTCCAAACGTGCCTTTTTTAAGAGATTTTTCTTATTAACTATGCTTACCTAACCCAACCTAACCTCGCCAGAAATGATCCGTGGGGCTATCAGTCAATGGTTCGTGGGGCTATCGTGAATGGTTTTTGGGGCTATCCGTCAATGGTTCGTGGGGCTATCTATCGTCAATAATTTTTGGAGCTATCCGTCAATGGTTTGTGATGACATAATGAACACGAAAGTAGGTATTTTGCGGTTAAGAAGGATGAAACACTGCATACCCACTCTGAATCGACAAAACACAATCACGACGCGCGATGATCCATGACGAGTGCACGCCATATTGTCTGTTACCCAAGCGGAACAAGGAAGACAAATAATGACTCGTAATATGAAAAGTTGACGCTATTTTATGGAAAAAGGCATAACTTGACCTTAAAGAATCTTCCGCAATGCAGAATAGGTAAGTATCAATGGTAAAATTAACGAAATAAATGAGTGAGAGGTGTTCGGGCGATATCGCATAATTACTAATAGTTGTGTACCTGAATAAAATGTTCCAATATAAAAAGGAGTGGTTGCTTAGAAAGCAATGTTTCTTATACATATTCAATAACCAGCCAAATATAGCTGATGTAGCTACAATGACACAAATACCATTTTCCTAAATAAAGTGAAAGAAGTAAAGTGTTCCCCTGTGTGCATTTTCCTAAATTCTTTAATAAAATAAAGCCTCCTCATCAGTGCTTTTCTCAACTGCAGGCAGTTCAACTATATGTTTTATACAACAGTGCCACCTGTGAATTGTTGCCAGAAGTATTGTGCAATCCGCTCCAACGTTCGATACAACATTATGCACGTCAAAGTTTTTAAAAGAAACATTAATGATTGTGTGGGTTGCTGTCTGTTTGTGAGCATGTGTGATGAAACAGAGCTCATAACAGATCGATAACATGTTCTTTAGAGCAGTTTGCACAAGTGTGTCACTCTAAAGCAAAGTTCAAGCATGTGAACATCTCAGTTTTTCAAATAGTCGACAGGTGGTGCCACACTAATCATTTATCAACTTGGCAGAACATCTGAAAGAGTCAGCGAATTTACTAGTTGTGAGTACAAAATTTTTAGTTCTTTTATTTTGTTTATATGCAGA